>NC_136527.1:207401391-207506391 GCF_053919585.1 Euprymna scolopes | reverse complement strand
AATGGAAAGTGATACCTCACTCTAAAATCTTAAATATTTTACAAAATGTTTTTCTACATTTCTGTTAATTTGTGATAGCCAATAAATGAGTATTCATTTTATGTCAACTTTATAAAAGAAAGTGATGTTGCTTATGCATCTATGCTACCGTGTGATATTTTAAATAGTATTTTAAAGTTAAAAAACACATCCTCCCCATGTTAAGAAAGGATTTTTAAATAATAGCGTGATGGTTTCAATACGGATTCACATGTATCGTGATTTTTATTTTTAAATGTAAAATAATGGATAAAGCATAAAAACTCAAACGGAATTCTTTAACGACAATTTAAAAAAAAAATAATGTGTTGATGGTAAACATTATTATTTTAACAGAAAATCACATAAGTTTTACTAAAATAAACACATTTTTGACAACAATACAAATCTCAGATTGAAGAATATATTTTTAGGAGATTTGATTATGGTTAACTTTCGCCACCCGTTGTTTACAAAGCCATTTGCCGGAAGTGACGTTTTATCTACGGATGATCAAAACCGTATAGAATGAACCTTTTTTTTTTATATAAGTTTTATTCAAACAGGCTTTATGGACTTTTTTTTTTGTATTTATTAACTGTTTTATTCTTTCACATCACTGAATACTATATTTGTTGTTGCTAGTTCTGTCGCTGGCATTACTGTATTTGCTAAAATGTTCATAATTTGGAAATCAATTTGGCAGTCTTGCAAATTCGAAAGTAAGTTCGATAACTCTAGAAGGGTCATAGAACTTTAATTTTAAAATTTCGATGTTTGAAAAACAGTCCGTTATGTCTGTAAAAGTTTGAAAAATTCAAATAAAGTTTAGAATTTAATTGAAAAAAAAAACACCGTCTTTCTTTTTTTTTTTTTTTTAAATAAAACTAATTTTAAAATTTCGATGTTCGAAAAACAGTCCATAATATGTCAATATAAAAATTCTATTTTTGTTTGATAAAAAGAATAAAACAGTTAATAAATACAAAAAAAGTCCATTAAGTTCAAATAAAGCCTGTTTGAATAAAACTTATATAAAAAAAGGTTCATTCTATACGGTTTTGATCATCCGTAGATAAAACGTCACTTTCGCCAAATGGCTTTGTAAACAACGGGTGGCGAAAGTTAACCATAACCGGAGATTTTTCAAATCGGAGATTCATATATTTTATTCACATTTGTTATAAAACATGAGATAATCAATATTTTCATAGGATTACGATAAAAAATAAACTTATTTTAATGTTTCAGATTAATTTAAAAGCGTACAAAATACTAAATACTTACCTTTAATTCCATGAATTCAATACGAAAAAAAAAAACAGAAAAAAAAGCGGGATGAAATTGTTTATTTTTTGTTTTCTTTTGTCTTCAAAACAAAGTCTGTTTTGTTTGTTAGGATTTTTTTAATAAATTGATACAACTTTTGTTTTGTGTATTCAATTCATTAAGAAACAAACTACATGAAGATATAAAAGAATAAAAATTAAAAGATAAAAACACGATTTAAACGTGAAATTATTAAAAGAACCAAATCAACTGCTAAAGAACAAAGAAGTTAGGGTCATCGTAATAAAACGGTGTCATCATTATTTCGTTCCTCGTGTAAAAATGTCTGTTAATTAGTTAAATGTTGGAAATGTTTTGCTATAAAAATTTTTACTAACAAGTTTAGATTAAAACTTGTCAATACTTCAGGCTTTATTAAATTTCTCTTTTCTATTTTATTCCGGCTGGATTGGAGTTTAGGTGGCGATTAACCTCGAACCCAAAACAATCCAAACCAAAAACAAAAGGGACACAAATATCGAGTCACCGGCGGTTTAGTAACCTTATTGTTCAGTTTACAAATAAGCTGAACTTATTTTCGAAATAAAACAGATTCTTTTTTATTTTATTTAAACAATATTCTATATTTCTTTTAATTAATTAATCAAACTACTTTAAAAAGAGCAATTACGCGTTTTGTATATTTTATTCGCAGTTTTGTGTTAAGAATGTCAGAAATCCCCCCCCCCCCAAAAAAAATTCTGACAATGAAGCTTGTGTCATTTCTTAGGATGCTCACGGATTAAACACAGCACAATCATAATATAGGCTAAGAGACTATTAGTCGCCTAGAGTTATGCCCCTTGGCCCGTGACGTATGAATCTCGTCCGCCATTGTTTCTCAGTGCAACGTTTACTACTAGACAATAAAGAACGCGTTTTACACCACCTTCGAGTCTGTTTATCAATGCTTCCAAAGTATGTATTATCACGACATGGTGTCTGAAGTGGGATCCTCTAAAGAATCAAAGGAATAGTAACAATATTACCCTAAAAAAAAAAAAAAAAAAAAAACGAACATTTTCGGGATCTAAAAAAAAAAAATTAATACAAAACACACGTGGTGTCGGTATTTTTCTCGCAATCGACGATGAATACATATTCGCAACTACCACCTCCAACAATCGATTGGAACACTTCAAATTTGGCCAAATTAATGGACCGATTTATCAGGCAAGTTCATTTATATTTCGACGGCCCAATGAAAGACGTAGATTCAGACACAAAGTTAAATTACTTGCTAATATGGTCTGGTATCGAGGGCCAGGAAATAAGTGACACTTTTCCCTTTCGACAGGGAGAAGAAAGGACATTGGATAAATATATCCAATTTTTTAAGGAATATGCGAATCCGCGATCGAACTTTCGTGTAACTAGACACAACCTACTAAAATGTAAACAAAACGCGGATGAATCGGCACACGCATTTCTAAGTCGGCTGCGTCAGACAGCCAAACAGTGTGAATACGGTCGGACGGTGGAAGAGACTGAAGTGAATAGTATCAGTAAGTAAAGAATTGCCTTTTAGAAAGGTTTTATTAACTGTAAAATACACGTACGCTCTTGAAAGGATCGAGCGGGAAAATGAAACAGAGGGCGCTTTTATTATGAATGTCAATCCCAAGGGGGATAACTCTTAACAACAAATTAAATCATAACATTTTCCCCGTCCTAAAGTATTCAAGTAAGGGGTAATTAATTATAGACAAATTTTTTTTTTTTTTTTTTTACAATCACATAAGAATAATTTTATTTACAAATAACATATGGACCCAAACTGCAGTTTTTTCAGTATTTAGTCACAAAATCCTTATATTTACTAGGGAATTGTCGAACTCGGGACGACCTCCGCACAGATTGGCAGGAATGCTGATTTTCAGTATTATTTTTTAGTGAAATCTGATTTTCTTCAAGATCAGACGATTGATTTTTGTCTTCCTCATGACCAATGTTTTCATTAGTAGAAGGTTCAAATAAAGTCTCTGAAGTAGTAGGATTATTATTAGAGTTTTCTTCATTTGATGAGTTTGGAGCTAAGTCTCGAACGTTGACAGTGGTTTCAGTACCAGAAGGTAGTTGAACATAAGCGTAGTGGGGGTTGACATCTATTAGGGTGGCAGGCGTTACAGGAGGGTCATGTTTACTTGTTTTAGTGTGGTTTCTAATATATATTGGGCCTGGTTTAACCCAAGAAGGAATTGAAATTCCGGAAGCAGATTTACGACTATATTTAAATAGTCTATCATGGGGAGTCATATTAGTGGCAGTACAAAGTAATGATCTAATTGAATGAAGTGCGTCCGGTAGTATGTCTTCCCAATAAGGTAGTTTCATTTGATTAGAATGTAATGTTGTTTGAATGGCCTTCCATAAGGTACCGTTGAGTTTTTCAATCTGTCCATTACCTTCAGGATGATACCTACTTGTTTTAGAAGTAGCAATTCCTTTTTTGTGTAAAAAATCCTTTATTTCTCTTGCTAAGAAATCAGAAGCACGGTCAGTATGTATCATGTCAGGCAAACCAAAAATTGAAAAGAGTTTGTTTAGACAGTGGATAATGGTTTTGCTTGTAATATCTCTGCAAGGAAAAGCGAAAGGAAAACGGGAATACTCATCAATTAGAGTAAGTAGATATTTGTTGCCATGTATAGAAGTAGGTAGAGGGCCTTTAAAATCAAGATTTAATCGTTGAAAAGGTAATATGGCTTGAATGAGAGTCCCTCCATTGGTATTGGCGAATTTGGGTTTCAGTAATTGACAGGATGAGCAAAAGTCAGTAATATTCTTAATTTGATCCAAAGTAAAAGGGAGGTTCCTCGTTCTTATAAAATGGCTTAGTCTTGAAACACCAGATGACATAATTGTTTATGTAAATCACGAAGATCTTGTAGATTGTAAGTAAGAGCAGAGATGCGAGAGAATGTGTCAGCAGCAATATTTTCAGGTCCAGGTCGATAAACAATAGTGAAATTGTATTGGGATAATTCTATACGCCAACGACATATTTTGTCATTCTTAATTTTTGATTTTCTTTTATTGTCGAATATGAAGCTGATGCTCTTCTGATCTGTGATGACTTTAAAGTGCCTGCCGAGTAGAAAATGTCGCCACTTACGGAGAGCTTCTACAATAGCGGCTGCCTCTTTTTCTACTGCATGGTGCTTAATTTCGTTAGTATTGAGAGTTCTTGAAAAAAATGCAATAGGACGACCTTCTTGATTTAGTGTTGCAGCAATGCAATAGTTACTAGCGTCCGTTTCTACTTCAAATTCTTTATTTGGATCTACCGTTATTAAAGTGGCGTCTTTTAGATCATTTTTCAATGTTTGAAAAGATTTTAATACAGATGGAGGTAGTGGAAATTCTTTGTTTTGATTTAGTAATAAAATTTTATCAGAAAATTTTTTAATGAATTTGCAGTAATAGGAAAACATTCCAACTATTCTTTTTTGAGATTTAAGATTCAGCGGAGGTGGCATTTCGAGTAATGGTTTTAGTCTTTGATAATCGGGAGCTATTTGATTATTTTCTATGGTGTAGCCGAGTAGAGTAATAGAACTAGAAGAAATTATGCTTTTATTTTCATTTAAAGTGATGTTATATTGTTTAGCAATTTTGTAGAATTTTTGAAGATTGTAATCGTGTTCTTCTTGATTTTTTCCGCATATAGTTACGTTATCAACATACACAAAGGTATCGGTTAGATTTTCTTTTTCTATAATATAGTCTATGCTCCTCTGGAAAGCACTTACTCCATTGGTGACGCCAAAAGGAAGACGAGTAAATTGAAAAAGTTTGCCACTTACTTCAAACGCAGTGAATTTACGATCAGCATGATTTATAGGTATTTGGTGAGAAGCAGATTTTAGGTCGAGAGTAGAGAAGATGTTATATTGAGCGATGTCGTCTACCATCTTATTGATATTAGGCATTGGGTAAGCGTCTAGTTCCGTGAATCTATTAATGGTATCGCTGTAGTCGACTACCATTCTTTTCTTATGATTCTCATTCGAAGTTACAAGAACTTGCGCTCGCCACGGAGATATCGAAGGTTCAATTATGCCTTCTTTCAACATTCTAGCAGTCTCTTCTTTTATGAATTTGTTGGCGGCAAAAGTGTAAAGTCGGGATTTTGTCGCAATAGGAGTAGTATGAGGAGAAAGATTAGAAAAGAGAGGAGGGGGTGGAACGTTTATGGTAGGAAAAAAATTATTCGTGTTTATAGCTCCAATTATAAGTTTGTCTCTAGGACCGTCGAATTTAAGTGTTACTTTTTTATATTTTTTAAAAATATCTTTTCCGATTATTAAATCAATGAAAAGGTTTTCAATGATTTCAATTGTTATTCCAGAATGGGTTTTATCTTTCAGTATTAAATCCACGACAGCTTCGCCAGTTATTTTAGCATGTTGATCGGAAGCAGCCAGAGCTATAGTTTTGTTTTTAGGTATTGTGAAGAGTTTAAGTTTTTTAGCAGTATTTTCATTAATGAATGTTTTTACACTGCTGGAATCCACCATAGCGTTCACGAAGTGCCCGTTAATTTGGCATTGAGTGAATGTGACATCTTTGGAGTTAGTTCCTAGTCAGGATAGAGAAGGTGAGGGGTAGTCAGAGTCGTCATAAAGAACAGCAGTATGAGTGTTAGAAATGGAAGATTTACACACTTTAGCCCAATGACCATTTTTTTCGCATTTTTTACATTCGGCGTTTCGTGCAGGACATAAATATCGAGGATGACGTGATTTTCCACAGAAAAAACAAACCCCTTTTGGATGCATATTTTCTTTAGTCACAGCTATACGATTGTAGCCCGAAGGATTATTTGTAGCTGCTACAGTAAAGTTATTTGCGTAGCTTATCGAATGCTTTTCTGCTTGTTCAAGAGATCTGGCCGTGGCATATGTGTCTTGTAAAGTCAGGATGGGTTTTTCTAACAGTCGTTGTCGGATGGACGAAGAAGAAATTCCACCGATGAAAGCTTCCCGAATGTATTGATTTTTGTTTTCTTCAGCAGAAACCGCTTCGAAGTTACATGTTTTGGCAAGCATTTCCAATTGTAGTATGAAGGCATCTATATTTTGTGTTGTTTGTTGCTTCGTCGTCATCAATCGATATCTATTATAAACAATATTTTCAGGTTTTAAATAAGCGGCGTCCAATGTTCTTAATGCACTATCGTAGTCGGTTTTATCGCTTATTAAATCGAAAACAGAGGCTGAAATACAATTGATCAAGGCAAAGAAATTATCTGAAGTGTTTTCGATTAATCCGTTATTATGTGAGCGGATATAATTCTGGAGGGTTAATTTCCAATGCCTATAGGATTTTTCGGAATTAGGGCATGTAGGTTCCACCTCGAATCTGTCGGGACGTAAGATTCGATCCATTATTTTTTTTTTTATTTTTTTTTTTACAGTTAATAAAATTGAAGTGAATAGTATCAGTAAGTAAAGAATTGCCTTTTAGAAAGGTTTTATTAACTGTAAAATACACGTACGCTCTTGAAAGGATCGAGCGGGAAAATGAAACAGAGGGCGCTTTTATTATGAATGTCAATCCCAAGGGGGATAACTCTTAACAACAAATTAAATCATAACAGAGACCATTGTGTTGGACCTATTCATATTCGGTATTTATTTACAGTCTGCACAAAAGTCCCTAATAAGAGAAGGAAGCGATCTCACGATCGAGAAAGCACTCGGAATCGTCGAGACAGAAGAAGCCACGTGTAAACAAATGGAAGCATTACGTACAACAGCAGTAGAAGACAACTCTACACTCGCAGTTAGAGCCAGACAGCCCAGTGGACCTACCACCTGTGGTAATTGTGGCACAAAACACCATCAATATAAATGCCCAGCTAAAGGCAAATACTGCCTAAAATGCAATAAAAAGGGACACTTTGCTAAAGTTTGCCACTCTAAAATGGGAGACGAGGGGCACACACGCAGACAGTCATTCCAGCCACAGAGGAAATATAATAAGAATAAAATCCACATGGCAGCAGCACATATGGGTAGCAACGACGACAGTTCCACAGAGGAGCTGTACTTTCACACAGTAAAGGAATTACTGTTAGCGACCACAGAAGCTTTCACAAAACTGAAGATAGGCAACAGCAAAGCCCAAATAGAGGTTGACGCGAAAATCGACACAGGTGCAATGAGCAACCTGTTACCTAAACAGGTATTCAAGGAACTGAAAGGAGTACCACTGGAAAAATCAGCTATAACGCTAATTGCGTTTGGAGGCTCAACGATAGACCAAGAAGGGACCTGTCGTTTAGGGGTCAGATCCCGCGACAAGTTCGTTAAAGCGACCTTTCACGTGGTGAAATCAAGAGACCCTATACTAATAGGACTCCAAACATCAAGAGAATTAGGGCTAGTCACCCTTAACTTGGCTATAAAAACGGACACAACTCATGTGACGGACAAAGCATCCCGGCCTACTCCCCCGCACGACATGAAACCGGTCCCCGTGCAGGAACCATGTACGATGGGAAACCTTGGAGAAAGGAGGAAAATCATTGAGGAATTTCCAGACGTATTCGACTCCATTGGTTGTCTGCCAGGTGAACACACCATCCATTTAAACCCCGAAGTACAACCAGTTGTCCACCCACCACGTCGAGTCCCAATATCCCTAAAAGGAAAGTTGAAATTGGAGTTGGACTCCTTAGAGGCCCAGGGAATAATTTCCCCTGTAAAGGACCCGACGCCCTGGGTAAACTCATTCGTCTGTACCACTAAAAGGAACGGATCGGTCAGGCTATGCCTCGACCCCCGAGACTTAAATAAAGCAGTGCACAGACCACACTATGCGACTCCGACATTCGAAGACATCACTGCGGAACTAGACAACGCTAGATGGTTCACAAAAGTCGATATCAAGTCCGGCTACTGGCATTTGAAACTGGACGAAAAGTCGAGACGTCTCACAACATTCATTACCCCACATGGCAGATACATGTACAACAGGTACCCCATGGGAGTCAAATCTGCCCAAGATGAGTTCCAAAGAGCCATGCAGGAAAACTTCGGAGACCTCGAACATGTCCTATCCATATGCGACGACATAGTAGTGTACGGATTCGAGGAAGACGGCAGTGACCATGACAAGGCACTGAGGCAGCTAATGTTTAGAGCAAGGGAAAGAAACTGCAGGTTTAATTCAGAGAAATTTGTGGTGAAAACCTCCGAAATCCCTTTCTACGGCCACATAATCTCAAGAGACGGTGTCAAGCCAGATCCCCGGAAAATAGAGGCGATCACACAGATGCAACCCCCCGAGGATGCAAAGCAGCTCACCAGCTTCCTAGGCCTGGTGAACTACTTGAACAAATTCTCTCCACGACTCGCGACACTGACAAAATCCCTACGTGAGTTAACATCGAAGAAGAATGACTTCACATGGTCTTCACAGGAGCAACAGGCATTCGAAGAAATCAAAAAAGAGATCGGAAATCATACGACACTCCGATACTTCGACCCTAAAGAACCAATAGTGCTACAGGTAGATGCGTCTTCAATGGGTATAGGCGCGGCTCTGCTACAAAACGACAGACCAGTAGCATTCGCGAGCAAAGCACTTTCCGGACCAGAAACACGCTACTCAAACATAGAGAGGGAGATGTTGGCTATCGTCTTTGGCCTGGAGAAATTTCACAGTTACGTTTGGGGCCACAAAACGACAATTCATACGGATCACAAGCCATTGGAGTCGATAGCATTGAAAAATCTAGCACAAGCACCCCCAAGACTGGCTAGAATGTTATTGAATGTCGAGGGATATGATTTTACTGTAAAATATACCCCAGGAAAAACAGTTCCAATTGCAGACTGCTTGTCACGAGTAGCACCCAGACGCAGTGGGCACATTGAAGGGATCGATCTCAACGTCCATAGCATGATCTCATACCTCAACTTTGCGCCGACGAGAGTTAAAGATATAAGAGTGGAAACATCCCAGGATCCACTCCTAAAGCAACTTGTAAGCATGGTACTGACCGGCTGGCCTTCCAACCGGGCTGACTGCCCAGGAATTCTCCTGCCATTCTGGAATTTCAGAGATGAGATTGGGGTCCAGGATGGAATTCTACTCAAGAGCCAGAGAATCATTATCCCAGCCTCGTTGCAAAGAGGCATACTGGAAGAGCTGCATGCTTCACACCAAGGAGTAGAGAGAACGAGGTTACGAGCGCGTTCAGCGGTGTACTGGATAGGGTTAAATAAGGACATAGAAGATATAGTCCGAGAGTGCCACACATGCCAGAAATACCAAGCCAGTATCCCGCCCGAATCAATACTCCAGCACGAAACCCCTACGTACCCCTGGCAGTACGTCAGCACAGACTTGTTCACAGTGGCAGGGAAAGAATATCTGCTTGTGGCAGATCAGTACAGCCGAAACCCCTTCGTACGACGCCTTCCGTCCGCCTCATCAATATCCGTTATTAGAAGTATTAAGACGATATTTGAGGAACAAGGAGTGCCGGAAATCTTGTACTCGGACAATGGTCCACAATTTACAAGTAAAGATTTCAAGGATTTCGCCAGGACGTACAGCTTCCAACACAGGACATCGTCCCCACATTACCCCAAGTCTAACGGATTCGCCGAAAGAATGGTGGGAACATGCAAGAAAATTTTGACGAAGGCAGGGGAAACTGGTCAAGACAGCTACCTAGCAATGATGGGTTACAGAGCCACGCCACTGTCATCAGACATTAAGTCCCCGGCAGAGTTACTCAACGGACGAAAAATACGGACACCCCTAGTATCCAAGCAACAACTTGGCGATGAGCAGACTAGGACAGCCATACAGAAACAGAAAGATCAGTCTAAGGTCTGCTATGACATGAAACATAACAGACACCACTCCCACCTACATGCAGGACAGAATGTCTATGTCCAGCAGGAAAAAGCAAAGATATGGGAGCCTGGAAAAATTCAGCGCTCCAGCGTGACACCCAGATCCTACATAGTTGAATCTGAGAACGGTAACACCTATAGAAGGAACAGGCAGTTCCTCAGACCAGCTGGGAGGAGATCAACAACCGCAAATAGATCCGACCAACCTCGCCCCAGCGACTCTCCACCGGATCCCACCCAGAAGGAAGGTCCCCCCCTAAACAAATCGAACAGCCGACCACCGAACAACACTCCAGCGGCACGCCTCACACCCGAACTGAGAAACTCACCCCCGAATTAAGAAGATCTCAGAGACGAGTGAATGCTCCTCAGAAACTGAACTTATAGGTTACACTATCCTAAAAAAAAAGAGACAATACCATTACCCTAGAACAATGGAGACAAGCTAAATCATATATTAGAGACTATGTTATCCCTTAATCAGATAAAGGCTAAATATCGCCCTTGGACTATATACATATATATGGAAGGGAAGGGATGTCATAATATAGGCTAAGAGACTATTAGTCGCCTAGAGTTATGCCCCTTGGCCCGGGACGTATGAATCTCGTCCGCCATTGTTTCTCAGTGCAACGTTTACTACTAGACAATAAAGAACGCATTTTACACCACCTTCGAGTCTGTTTATCAATGCTTCCAAAGTATGTATTATCACGACAACCGATGTGTTTCTACGTGCATGAGTCTTTATTCTCAACTGTAAACATAAGTCGTCCCGAGGAACTTAACTCCGAACGGTGCAACACCCTCACTCTTCTCAAAGACAAGCAAAAAAAATAAAAATAAAAAATAAAAAAAACAAAGGGAATCTGATGAGAAAAAAACGAAAACATATATAAAAAGAAAAGTGACCTACACATTCATTGGGCTGACTACTCTCCTGCTTGCCCTTTTCACTTTATTTTGTGAAATCCTAAAATCTCACAGGATCTCTTACTATTGTTCCGACCATGTTGTCCGCACTCTTTTCGGGCTTGGTTTAGTTCTTTCCGGGCTTATGTTATTGAGGGTTGTGTCGAGTTTAGTCTTTCTTTTATTTCACCTTCAGGTTGAGGTTGATCTGTGTTATATGTCTGTTCTGTCTCTTCTGATCTTCATCCCCGGATACCTCGCTCTGCACTTCATATGGCTCATGTGGATCAATGATGTAAGTGGGGTTAGGGCTTCTTCAGTTTTTTCAAAGCCCACCTTATTCTGTCGATAGAATTCCCCATCCACTTTTACATTCTATGACTGCTCATCCAGTCTCCGTCATCCGATTGCCTTCTTCCACTTTTTTTACCCTTTATGTGTGCTTTCATCTCCAGGGTGTAAAGGTTGAAGTGCTTTTAATTTGTAATGTTTTTGTTTCCTGCAGTCTCGCTAAGCAAGCTTTTTAAAATGTTTGGTCACTTCTGGCTTGAGTAACTCCTCTCTAGTTGGCAGAAGTGTTTTTGTTCTTCTTGACATCAGCTTCTGGGCTGAGGATTAGAGAACTTTAGCTAGTGTATTTCTGTGATCCAACATTGCATCAGCTTTATCTTCCATTGCTTCCCGGAAAAGGTTCTTTGCCATCTTTACCGAAGATTCCACTTTGCCATTGGTCTTGCTTTTGTATAGACTGACAAGTGTATATGTAAAACACCACTTTTTTGCAAGGATAGAAAATCCCTGGCTACTAAAATGAAGCCCATTATCAGTTACCACCTGATATGGCATTCCATGTCGTGTAAAATGGTGCTCGTTTTGTTATTACTGTCTTTGCTTATGTATTTTTAAGATGGTCAATTTCGCAGAAGTTGCTCATATAATCAAGAGTACAGAGATAGGCTCTATCTGCAAACTTAAAAAGGTCCACTCCCACTTTCGTGCAGCGTCTGTCAGGAACTTCATGTACCATTAATAGTTCGACTGTCGACTGGATTAGCTACTTCGTATTTCCTGCATGTGTGGCATTTCGAAACAGTCCATGATCTCACTGTTCATGTTTGGCCAATACAAGCATTGTCTTGCCCCTCTGCAACATATTTCTATTCCTAGATGCGTGGAATGCAGCTTTTCTTTTAGCACAGCCCGCTGGGTCATTGGAAACACTACCCGGTTTCCTCTGAAAATTAACCCATCTTGTACCGTCATTTCATGGTGCATGCTAAAGAATGGTCTCACCTCTGGGTTAAGATGCATTTTGTATTCTGGCCATCCTTCGACAATTACTTACTGCAACCGCTGCATGCTTCTGTCTTCCTTTGTGGCTGAGCGCAGTTCAAGCAGCCTTCTCTGTTACAGGAATATATTCAGCTTCCTTGACATCATCTTCATTGTCCATATATTCGCTGTTCACTCCCTGGATGTATGCTCTTGAAAGTGTTTCTGCAAGGAACATCTTACCCGGATGGTACTGAACGGTAGCATCATAACCTGTAGTCGCATCAGCATGTTTTGCAGTCGTTTTGGACATTTTCCCAATTCTTCTTTCATGATCGTTTCTAATGGCCTATTATCGCTCAATACAGTTATCCGTCGATCAAAAGTATACTGAAGAAACCTCTCACTAGCATAGATAACTACTAGCAGCTCTTGTTCAATTTGTACATATTGGGTTTCTGTGTGGACAGTTCTTTTTACTCACTTTATTATTGATGCTGGGGACAGACAGTTGAAGAAGGGGTGAGACCGTTAAAACTTTGGAAGAGTGTTACATATGTTCATTTACCAAAATCACTGAGGGGAGAAATATTATTGATGGTGGGGAGAAATATTATTGATTGTGGGGAGAAATATTATTGATGGTGGGGAGATATATTATTGATGGTGGGGGAGATATATTATTGATGGTGGGGGACATACAGTTAAAGAGGGGGTGAGACCGTTAAAACTTTGGAAGAGTGTTACATATGTTCATTTACCAAGATGATAGACTAAATCACATTACATTTCTGGTGGATGACAAACAAAGACAAAACTTATAAAATGATGATATTTACTCTTACGGTTGGAAGAGATGATGATCAGGTATTCGATTAAAAAATTTCAACCAGAACTAGCGCCCGTACTTACAAAACTATTTAAACGTTGTCTTAAGTAGAATTGCTTCCCATCACCCTGGAAAATTTCATCAGTATGTCCTGTATTTAAGAATTCAGATGATCGTTCATTCTCCTCTCAATATAGGCAAACATGTCTCCTGTGCGTCATGAGTAAATTGCTGGAATCTGTGTTAAATACAGAAGTGACCAACCATCGCAACAAAAATAACCTATGTAGATACATGCAATATGGTTTCCATTCTGCTAGATCTACAGTAGATGTGCTTACAGGATTAGTGAATCTCTCGACGGAGGCAACCAATTGCTCTTGACATATCAAAGGCCTTTAAAAAGGTTTACTTCACAAGATCTCCAGCTATGGTATAGCTGGAAATGTCTTCTCAATTATTAAATCATTTATTTCTGGGAGGTTCATAAGAGTAGTAGTTGATGGATAAAAATCAGAAGCTCACAGTATTAATCCTGGAGTCCCTCAGGGGTTCATCCTGGGCCCAACTCTCTTCCTGATCTATATTAATGATCTTCCAAATAACAGCTTTACATCATTCGTAGACATTTATGCTAATGACACTACCATATATGGTAGCATATCTAAGACCATAAACGACCAAATTCTCTCCAATTCTCTCTTCTCTGATCTTGTTGGTTGTTGGTTGGTTGTTTTGTTTAACGGCATATCAACCCTTTTCGGGTTATTTAACGCCGAATACAAAGATTTTGAAGAAAATTTTTTTAATAGAATATATTTGTTGTTTTCAAGTCGGTTTCTATTTAACCCATAGTTGGGACCCTAACAGGTACTACCACTCTGGGTCAAAGTGGGCCTGGGAGCAATGGTAATTAAAGGGTGGCTCCACACTTCCCAAAGCCTGCAAGCTGGGGCCTCACCACTGGATATAGTTTAAGGTCATATCCAGGACCGCTCTGATCTTGAGCACGTGGTATAATGGGGAAAAGCTGTTTACTTTTAATGCATCTAAAACCAAGCTTCTATCTTTACATCATCAACGTTCTGATCCCCATCTGGCATTAATTGAAATGAATGGCTACGCCTTGGGGAGGACTTATGTTTTGAAGCTTCTGTGCTTGACCTTTACTCGTGATCTGAAATGGAACACGTGCATCAAATCTGTTGCCAAGGCCGCTGGAAAAATGGTGGGATCCTTCTAGTAGATATCTAACAGCTGATGCAATTCTATATCTACATAAGAGCCAGATACGTCCAAGGATGGAATACTGTTGCCACATCTGGGCAGGAGCTGCTAGAAAGGTCTTATCCTGCCTTGATAGAGTTCAAAATAGACTTCGGTAGCCTCGTGGGAGATGTCCTTTTCTCTTCCCTGCAACCTCTATCTCACAGAAGAGATGTTGCGAGTTTGTCTCTGCCATATCGTTATTTTCACGTCAAGTGCTCAATCTATGCCCCCATCGCCAAACTTTCACAAGAAACACTCGTCCAGCTGAAAACCCAATCAATAATTCCCCCACACTATATCTGTACCTAAACCTAAACGTAGATTCCACGAAAAAAAACCTTCTTTCTTAGAACTGCACGCCTGTGGAATTGTCTTCCATTTTCCTGCTTTCCAGCTGACTACAATATGGTTGTCTTCAAGTCCAACGTAAACAAGTTCTTGATGAGCTGTTCCACTTAAGTTAATAAATTTACCGAATTTCCATTACTACAGATTACTATATTGTCCAACTGAATACTGTAAACTCTTAACTTTTATCCTTGAGTCGTCTCTGGCCTTGATAAGTGGTTACGCCTATGTAAAAAATTACATTGTCTTGTCACCCCTTCTTTCGCTTTCAAAAGGGGCTTAGCAAACTCTCCTCCTCTGACTGTTCCGAACTTAACTTTGACTGAAATATCCTTTGAAACCCTCTTAACTCGATATATTGTTCTAATCTTCTTTGTGACGTCAGAAACCTG
The DNA here is from genome assembly GCF_053919585.1 of Euprymna scolopes. NCBI lineage: Eukaryota > Metazoa > Mollusca > Cephalopoda > Sepiida > Sepiolidae > Euprymna > Euprymna scolopes. Next base: position 207,491,146 of record NC_136527.1, on the reverse strand, counting down.
CTCAATCATATCAATGTTTTCTCACATGAATTTACATACACATACGTCCAACACGTTTTTGGCAAAACAAAGACATTGCTTAATTTACATCGTCTGATATTTGACCTGACACACTGGACAGTAGGCGCTTTACATTCCTAAAATCGTATCTAAATAATAATATATATTCTTTTCAACTTTTGAATACTGGATTCGATTCTAGCCTTTTCCTTTAATAAATATTATTTTCAAACCTTATTTACTTTGTTTCTCTAATTACCGGGATATGTACCATTCCATATATAACATGAGGTGACTAACCATTTTTTCATGATTTCAGATTCAAATAAACAGATACAGCAGGGATGGGTTCCACTGGACTGACAATCAACAAGGAATAATATGTTTAGGTTTTAAAGAAGTTCGGGAAGAGATTCAGTCGAAGATGTCAGCACTCTTCAAATCGTGCCATTTGCATTTCCACCAGTCAACAATGCAGCACCCAACAGTTCCATTCTTGTTATATACGATTTAATCGAGATGTGCAGCAATACAGTTTCTCATCCTCCCTTTAGTCTAGACCTTCCCCCCTGTGACTTTAAGTTATTCTTTAGGATCAAGGAAAACCTTACAGGCTGGCGTTATGACATGATTGAGGAGATGAAAGATGCTCTGACAAGGGTCACTGACACGCGCACATAAAATAGATTTCATGGGGCTTGCCTAAAATTGTATGAACAGTATAACAATTGGATTGCAGCCAGAGGAGATTACATTGAAAGGAACTAATTTCATGTGTTTACTATCAATAAAAAGTGAACTCTAATAAGTTTCTAATGTCAATATTAAATGAAGTTACTTCATTTGGTTTATTATATTTAGTTAATGCCTCCTTTTACGGAGTAAATCAAAAGTTCATTAATAATAATGCAAAAAAATGAAAAAAAAATAAATTAAAAATACTTTTCTTAACAGTTTTTTTTAATCAATTCATTTCATATTATTAAGACACGTTTTCATTATTTTAGTTTAGTTTGAAGTTGGTGAAGTCTTATCTTTATTTAGTTTGTCTCAAGCTGATCAAACAAAAACTAAAAATATAAAAATACCACAGATTTCATGAGAGTTCCTATCCAATACGGTATCATGAGGGTAACTAATATTTATTAATAGACACACAAAATATAGTTTGGTTTATCTTCTAAAAGTTTTGCTAGAGCTTGGTTTAGCAAAGATTCTGTCTAAGGTTAAATATTATTTTTGTTACTTCAGACAACTATCTCTACCAGAACAATATTATTTAATTTAATAATCGCAGAAAATATTTTATATGAAAGTGTTTTTTTTTATTGTTAAGTTACTGATGTCATAATTAAATAAAGTTACTTCGTCTGGTTGTCTATTTATTTGATTCTTTTACTGAGTTAATCAAGAAAAATAATTAATAAAAATGAAAGAATTAAATAAAAATATATTTTTTTGTGAAAAAACATGTTCTTATTAAGTCATTTCATATTGTGATACAATATGTTTTCATTCTGTTTGTTTAGTTTGTTCGAATATATTAAATGTCTCTTTGTCTGGATTAACAGTCAAACATAGAATAAACAATGAAACGAAAAAAAATATATTATCCGTGAACATTATCTCTTAATGTCTGACGATCAAGCTGAACTTACTCCAATAGAACAGTTGATTGTGGCTGTATAACACGATCAGCCGGTCAGTGGCATGTGAGTGGCTTCACCTGTTACACTAATAGTCTGATGATGTGACTGGCTTCACCTGTTACACTAATAGTCTGATGGTGTGACGATGGGTCAGTCATTAGGGTGTGAGTATCAATAGGAAAAACATACTTGAGATGTTGGATGTAAGTGGCTGTGTGGCTCCGTCTTCTCCCAGGAAATGTCTTGACCTTTGGTGGCATTCAGGTTGGAATATTCCTTTTCCTCAAGCCGCCTCATTCTTCAATAAAGCCATTTATGACAGACAAAGAAAACGACACGCGACACAATTGTAATATATATTGTATTAACTATTTATTTTACAAAAATATATTACAATACAATATACAAATTATAATTAATTTTTACAATTAAACTAACCTACACTAACTAGTGCTGAGGGAAGGGGTGCTCGCTCCCTAATTTACGGAGAGACAGAAATATGGGTGCTCAGCTCATGACGGTCTGGACAGAAAGACGTCGATGTAGAAAGTGAATTCTGGGAATGCATTTCTTTGTATCTCTACGCTTATGACCAAATCACCACTCGGCCATGCTGTAGAGTGTATGAGAAACCGGTGTTTTTCCCTAGTGTGAGTTGTTTATGTCTCACAAAATTTGATTTTCTACAAAAAGAATATTCACATACTTCACAAGAATGAGGCATCTCCCTTGAGTGATGTATTATATCAGTCACTAACGTTGATTCTGAGAACACACACTTCACAAAAATATGGTTAACGATAATGTATGAGAACAAGAATATTCACACACTTCCGGTTTCTTTCTTTCTAATTGTATTTTACTTGCTATTGATACCAACACTTGTTCATAGGTGTGTTAATCATCAACTTGCTGTTGATACCAACACTTGTTCATAGGTGTTCATAGTCCAGAGAGGATTTATATGTCTCACTCGTTTTGTTTGTAGAGTTTATTTATCGTTATGTAAAATTTAATGCATCGTTGTAGACAAGGGTGGAGCACATTATCTTTTATTTTACAATGTTGACATCACGGACTGTTGTTGTTCACTTTGTGCTCTGAGTTCTCATATGACTCACTAATTTTGATTTTTTATTAACTAAAATATCAACAAACTTTAGAAGAATGTGGCTTTCCTCAGTGTGAGTTCTTATATGGTTAACTAACAGAATTAACTAGAATATCTACATACCTCATAAGAATTTGGCTTTTCTTTAGTGCGAGTTCTCATATGTGTCGCTAGCAATGATTTTTGAGAACTAAAATATCCACACACTTCAAAAGTATGTTTTTTAATAATGCTAGTTCTTTTATGGACTAATAATGATGATTTATGAAACAGGAATATCCTCACATTTTACAAAAATGTGGCTTTTCTCAATTTATCAGAACAAGAATATCTTTACAAAAATATGGATTTATTACACGATCAGCCGGTCACTGGCATATGATTGGCTTCAACTGCGACACTAATAGTCTGATGATGTGACGATGGGTCAGTCATTAGGCTGTGAGTATCAATAGGTAAAACATACCTGAGATTTTTTTACATAGGTATCACCACATTATCAAGGCCAAGAGGCCACTCAAGAATAAGGGTTAAAGAGTGTACAGTAGAAATTGGACAATATAGTAATCATTAGTAATGAAAATTTGGTAAATTTGATAACTTATATGGAACGGCTCATCAAGAATTTATTTACGTTAGACTTGAACACAACCATATTGTAGTCAGCCAGAAAGCAGGAAAACGGAAGACAATTCCACAGGCGTGCAGTTCTAAGAAATAAGTTTTGTTCATGGAATCTACGTTTAGGTTTAGGCACAGATAAAGAGTGGGGGGGAATTATTGATAGTGTTTACAGCTAGACGAGTGTTTCTTGTGAAAGTTTTGCGAGGGGGGACCATAGATTGAAGCTCAGTCGAACACTTTTCATGAAAATAACGATACATCAGAGACAAACTCGCAACATCTCTTCTGTGAGATAGAGGTTGCAAGGAAGAGAACAGGACATCTCCCACCAGGCCACGAAGTCTATTTTGAACTCTATCAAGGCAGGACAAGTCCTTTCTAGCAGCTCCTGCCCAGATGTGGCAACAGTATTCCATCCTTGGACGTACCTGGCTCTTATATAGATAGAGAATAGCATCAGCAGTGAGATATTTAGCGGATCGATAGAAAGATCCCACCATTTTTCCAGCGGCCTTGGCAACAGATTTGATGTACGTGTTCCATTTAAGATCAGGAGTAATGGTCAAGCCCAGAAGCTTGCCAAAACTTGAGGCCTCCTGAAGACGAGAGCCATTCATTTCAATTGATGCCAGATGTGGATCAGAATGTTGATGATGTAAAGAGAGTAGCTTGGTTTTAGATGCATTAAAAGTAACCAGCCACCCCTTTCCCCATTGTACTACGTGCTCAAGATCAGAAGAGAGAGAATTGGAGATAACTTGGTCGTTTACTCTCTTAGATGTGCTACCATAAATCGTAATGTCGTCAGCATAAATGTCTACAAATGATGTAAGGATGTAATTTGGAAGATCATTAATGTAGATCAGGAAAAGAGTTGGGCCCAGGATGGACCCCTGAGGGACACCGGCATTAATACTGTGAGCTTCTGATTTTTGCCCCTCAACTACTACCCTTATGAACCTATCAGAACGAAATGATTTAATAATTGAGAAGACTTTTCCAGCTATAGCATAGCTAGTGATCTTATGAAGTAAACCTTTATGCCATACCCTATCAAAGGCTTTAGATATGTCAAGAGATTTTGGATGTAAGAGGCTGTGTGGCTACATCTTCTCCCAGGAAATATCTTGATCTTTTGTGGCATTCGGGTTGGAATATTCCTTTTCCTCTGGCCGCCTCATTCTTCAACGAAGCCATTTATGACAAGCAAAAGAACGACATGCGATACAATATATTACAATACAATACAATATACAAATTATAATTAAGCTTTACAATTAAACATAGGCAATTGGTTCTTCAAAACTAACTAACCTACACTAACTAGTTTACATAGAAATATGGGTGTTCAGCTCATGACGGTCCGGACAGAAAAAAGTCGATCTAGAAAGGGAATTCTGGGAATGCAGTTCTTTGTATCTCTACGCTTATGGCCAAATCACTACTCGGTCTTGCTGTAGAGTGTGTTAGCAACCGTTGCACTGAGACATAATGCCACAGCTTTTCTCCAGCATGAATTCTCATATATGTCATTACCGATGACTTTTAAGAACAGTCATATCCACACACTTCGCAAAATATGGCTTTTTTGATTTTTAAAACAAGAATATCCACACACTTCATAAGAATGTTGCTTTTCCCTAGTGTGAGTTTTTTATGCCTCACAAAGTTTGATTTTCTACAAAAAGAATATTCACATATTTCACAAGAATGAGGCATCTCCCTTGAGTGATGTAGTATATCAGTCACTAACGTTGATTCTGGGAACACACACTTCACAAGAATATGGTTAACGATAATGTATGAGAAGAAGAATATTCACACACTTCACAGAGTTTCTTTCTTTTTTATGTATTTTACTTTAGTGAGTTTAAAGAGATCAAAAAGGGCTACTATGATTCGGTTTTAATTTAATCCTGGATCCGAATAGATACTGTTCACTTTATGGCTGCTATTTGTATTTCGTTAAAGCTTGGTCTTCCAGAAATTGCTCCAAAGTATTTCTGAAAATTCATTTTTATTAAGCCAGTAGCTCCAATCTCAACCGGTAAAATGTTTATTTGTTTCAGCGACCATGTGGTTTTTAGATCATTTTTTAGGTCCTGATATTTTGTTATCTTTTCCCGTTCAGCTCTATTAGGGCAAAAATCATTTGCGACAGTGACATCGATAATGAACCTTGTTTTTGTGTCTATCTCGATTTCGGTGTATTTCTTTTTTTTTCTTGCAATCTGTGTTGCTGGTTCATCATATACCTCGCCAGTATTTCCAGTATGACATCACCAAAGTTTTCAGCAAACTTTGTGATTCAGGTTTGTTGGGGTAGGCGTTGATTGTGGTCCCTCACTATTTCTATTGTCATATCTGTTGAGCTTTTAATATACTGCCCCATGCTTACTATGGTGGCTCGATATGCACGGTTTGTTTCAGTCAGACCAAGGCCACTCTTTTTCGTGATAGGTATATCCTGTCTATACATTGATTTCGATATATTATTTTATGTAAGGTAAGGAGTTTCCTGGTCTTTGTATCTAACCTATTGATATTGCATTGAAGCCAGTCAATAATACCAAACTCATATGTGATGACAGCGATTGCAAGTTGATTTATGGCAGTTATGTTTTTTTTTGGCACTTAATTCAGCTTTGAGTATCTTTTTAAGGCGTGATGTGTATTCTTGTTCAACCTTATGTCTCATTTTTTCATGCTCCACAGTTATATTCTCCTCTATACCGAGGTACTTATATGTGGCATCCTCTCCTAGATCTTCAATAAAGCCATCAGTGAACCGAATATTTTCGGATGTCGTCTTTTTTCCTTTTTTTATTGTGCATTTGGCACATTTGATAACTCCAAACTCCATGCAGACATCCTCTGTGAAAGTCTTTACATTTTCTATCAGAGAGACAAGCTGTTTTTTCTGTCTCTGCATATAGTTTGAGATCGTCCATAAAAAGTAGATGATTTACTTTTACGTTTTTTCTTTTTTCCTTCCGTTACTAAGATTGTACCCAGCATCAAAGTTTTTTAGGAGTTTGCTGAGTGGGTCAATATTAAGGCAGAAGAGCAATGGTGACAGACTATCACCTTGAAATATACCTCGCTGGACACTGAGATTTGAAGTGTCTATTGTCCCTTCCATGTGGTGTAGTGCAATTGATGTTTGCCACATAGTCATTTGTTTTTTAAGGAATGTCTTTATGTTCTCATGGACATTATATATCTGTTTTCTTTTTTTTACAAGGTTGTCAGCACTTATCAAGGCCCGGAAGCCATTCATAGATAAGGGTTATTGTAAGTACAATACGTTATTGTGGATATTATAGATATTATATCGAAGACATTGACAGGTTCCTTTGACGCTTTTTGCAGTCCTCGAGGATGGTTTTGTTGAGAAGTTGGTCCTTTGTACCAAGTTTATTCCTGGTACATCCCTTTTGTTCGTTTTCAAGGTATTTGCCATCGGTCAGGTGTTGATAGATTGCATCTGCAATCATTCCTGTAAGCCACTTGTATGTGGTTGGAATGCAGCAGATAGGCCTGTATTTATTGGGTAAGTGGGTATCTTGGCTCTTGGTTATCAGAGTCGTTTGGACAAGAGTTAACCACTCTGGTGAATCTTCCTCGCCGCTGACAATGCGAGTAAATGCCTGCGCATAATGCTCATGAAGTGCTGGGAGTTTTTTTAAGCCAGAAATTTGGAATCTTGTCAATTCCTGTGCTTTTAAAGTTGCATATCTTGTTTGCCCTTATCCACTCCCCCTATTGGTGTTGATTGCATACAGTTGGCTCCAGTGTTATACTAAATCTGATTTTTCAGATAAAGAATATCAACACTCTTCGGAACTATTTTGTTTTATTTTACTTCAGTCAAAGTTCTCAGAAATCAAGGGGCCCACAAGCTTGGGCTAACATTTGAACTCTATATGAGTTACATAAATATTCGAATGTTTCATTTAAGTTCTTTATTTCTCAAACACTGATTAAGTTTTCCCCAGTGTGAGTTCTCATATGTCTGACTAAGTATGATTTTTTACAAAAATAAGATCTACACACTTTGCAAATATGTGGCTTTACCCCAGTGTGAGTTAGCTTATGGCTGACTAAATTTGATTTTTGAGTAAAAGAAGATCCACACACTTCACAAATATGTGGCTTTTCACCAGTGTGGGTTCTCATATGTGTGACTAAGACATATTTTGTAGTAAAAGAAGATCCACACGCTTCACAAATATGTGGCTTTTCCCCAGTGTGAGTTCTCATATGTCTGACTAACACTGATTTTCGAGAAAAAGAATATCCACACACTTCGCAATTATGTGGCTTTCCCCCAGTGTGAGTTACCTTATGGCTGACTAAGCTTGATTTTTGAGAAAAAGAAGATCCACACACTTTGCAATTATGTGGCTTTTCACCAGTATGAGTTCTCATATGTGTGACTAAGTTAGATCTTTTTGTAAAAGAAGATCCACACACTTCACAAGCATGTGGCTTTTCCCCAGTGTGAGTTCTCATATGTGATTCTAAATCTGATTTTTCAGAACAAGAATATCCACACACTTCGCAATAATGTGGCTTTTCCCCAGTATGAGTTCTAACATGTCTAACTAACACTGATTTTTGAGAAAAAGAAGATCCACACTTCACAAATATGTGGCTTTTCCCCAGTGTGAGTTCTCATATGTGTTACTAAGACATATTTCTGAGAAGTAGAATATCCACACACTTCACAAGTATGTGGCTTTTCCCCAGTGTGAGTTCTCATATTTTTGACTAAGACAGATTTTTCAGAGCAAGAATATCCACACACTTCGCACGTATGTGGCTTTTCCCCAGTGTGAGTTCTAACATGTCTAACTAACTTGGATTTTTGAGAAAAAGAAGATCCACACACTTTGCAATTATGTGGCTTTTCACCAGTATGTGTTCTCATATGTGTCACTAAGACATATTTTTTAGTAAAAGAAGACCCACACACTTTACAAGTATGTGGCTTTTCCCCAGTGTGAGTTCTCATATGTATAACTAAGCTGCATTTTCGAGAAAAAGAAGATCCACACACTTCACAACTATGTGGCTTTTCCCCAGTATGAGTTCTCATATGTGTAGCTTAGCCGTATTTTCGAGAAAAAGAAGCTCCACACACTTCACAACTATGTGGCTTTTCCCCAGTGTGAGTTCTCATATTTATGACTAAGTGTGATTTTTCAGAACAAGAATATCAACACACTTCACAAGTATGTGTCTTTTCCCCAGTGTAAATACACACACCTCACAAGTATATGGCTATTGCTTTTCAGGAATGTGTATTTTCATATGTATTACTGTGATTTTTTAAGAAGTATATTGACACACTTCACAAGTATGTGGTTTTTCCTTTTTTATTTTTTTAGTCAATCGTATTTTACAAAACAATTGTATCTACACAATTTACAAGAATGTCGCATTTTTCTAGTGTGACTTCACAAATGTTTTACACACATTAGGGAAACATTAATTTTTATTTATTGCAATTTTATTATTAATTTGTTAAACTTGAATATAAGAAGCTTTTCAGATACCAATCATTTACCCACAGTCTTATATATTTAGACTGAGTGATCTTTGCAAAATGCTCCATCAAATAATTTAGCTTTTATAAAGTCTTAGTTTTCTCTCACAAAATCTTTCTTAGTTCTAGTGCTGTAAAAATATTGTCTCTTAAAACCACATACTTTTCTTTCTACAAATATTTTCTTACCGCTATAAAACTATAGAGCTGTAAAAATATTGACTTAGTGCTATAAAAATATAGTGCTGTAAAAATATTGTCTTAGTGCTATAAAACTATAGAGCTGTAAAAATAATGTCTTCTTAAAGCCACATACTTTTCTTTCTACAAAAATTTTCTGAGTTTAATAGTTTCGAGTGTCGTAAAAAATATTGTCTTCTTAAAGCCACATACTTTTCTTTCTATAAAATGTTTCTTATTGCTATATTTTCGGGTGCTGTAAAAATATTGTCTTCATAAACTTTTCTGGAATTTGATCTCTTATTTCCTTTTGGCTTTATTCAACAAAAATATATTACCTTTAAGATGTGTTATGTTTTCACCAATGTTTCACAAAATTCATTAAAAAGTATAATCTTGCAGCAGATGTCGGTGTACTCTTTCAAATGAAGTAATAATTGTTTATAGAATGATGCTTAGGAAAATGAGACTCCATTAAAATTGAATAATAGCGTCCAATCAGGAACATCTGCAAAATTAAATAAAATTCAAAATTAAAAGATGAAAAACATGATTTAAACGTGAAATTATTTAAAGAGAAAATCAACTGCTAAAGAACAATCAATTCAAGGTCATCATAATCCGGTGAAATTATTATTTCGTTCCTTGTGTAAAAATGTCCGTTCATTAGTTGGATTTTTTTTTCAAGTTCTCTTCATATTTTTTTCTAATTTATTAAAATAAATAAGACACATGAAGATATTAAACTAAGGTTTATTTTTTACGACTGAACATTCTATTATTATTTGGATTAGTTGAACTACTGCTTACATCTAAGATGAGAACAGTAATCCGAATAATCCAAATAATCCTCACATAAAAACATTTCACATAAACAACTCAAATAAAACGAAATGTAAAGTCAAATGAAAAAAAATAGATTTGGATTTAAAAAAGAAGCAAATTATAACTACATGATTACATTATTAAACTCAATTTGCTAATTAGCTTGCCTGTTAGACATACAATCAGCAAAGATACGACCGTTATACTCATGCCAGCCATGTTTTCATATTAAAAGTTAAATAGTTAAAGTCTTCGGAGAATCCCAAACTAAAAAAAAGACAGTCATAATGAAAATGTAGTACCTGTTTCTGGTTTATGTGTGAAAAAAAGGTTTTAGTATTTTGACTTTATTTTTCAAAGTAGTTTATTTGACTGTCGAGCTCTGGGCACGTTTTCATGCCGAAAAGTTTATGAATCGGGAGACAGAACTATAAAATAATAGTACCTGTTTCTGATTTATGTATCCATAGCCACCATGTTTCACATTATTATTATCACGGCAATTTAAAGGCATAATTTTTTTGTTGACATTTTGGCCTTCGGGACAAGATCAAAGTGTAGTATCTTTCTTCAGATGCTGCAGTTTGCTGCACTCCAATTTCTTGTTCTCTGTCAGTGGAGGAGAAATCCTTCACGACTGAGACAATTTTAATTTTTGTTCCTTTTCTCCACATAAAAAAACGACCCTGGTGTCTAACTCTGTCCCATGGGGAGGCATTGTAAATAGGTACATTAATTATAATTCAGCTGAATCTCATGAGTTGCATTATATCGTAATGTTTCCATCAAAGGGACATAATTCCCAAAAGAGTTACCTGCCCTTTAAACGATATATAAAAAGGAAAAACATGTGATTTAATTAATTATCGATTTGTGTTCTATTCTATTTCCTCACATACTCACACTCGCGAGCGTATTTTACATTTCATCTGGTGATGAGAATGTAAAGACATAAGGATTTAAAAGCAACTGTTTCATGAACATATCAAGTTTTTAACTGCAAGAATCGGCACTTAGACATGACACTTACATGAGGTGAATGTTTGTATTTTTGTTTCAAGGACCGTGACAGATGTCGCTTGTCAGGGATCGATAACTCTTCCTTTTCTAAAAGTTAATGCAAACTAAAATTATATTTTTTATATATTTTTAGGTACACTTACATAATTTGACCCGAATTCTCGTGAATTCCCGTCAAGCATGGATCTGGCACTCAGTGGTGTCAGCCGAGCGTCGTAACCTTTCCCTGGCAATATATATATATATATATATATATATATATATATATATATATATATATATATATATATATATATATATAACAAGAAGGGTGCAAGCAAATTACACGGCGTTTATCGCTTAAAAGGCAGGCAACTGTTTGGGAATTACGTCCCTTTGATGGCAAAATACTATATAATGCAACTCATGAGACTCAGTTGTTGTTAAATATCGATTTGTGTTCTGTTATATTTTTTCTCATATTCACATCTGCGAGTCGGGACATTTTCCAACATTGCGTTACTTCTCTATCATAGGAGAAGGTAATACATGGGAAGGCTCAAAACATGACAAGTAAAGCCAGAATGAAGGCGGCACATGGCTGAAATGCACAAATAAACTAGAAACACGTACTACACTTCCATCGTTAGTCGTTAGATGCTGATTGCATGTAAAATATCAGGTTTAAGTCTGGAATTATAAGTTAAGGTCATCGTAAAGTTAACGGAATCAAATCTGATAAAAAATAATTCGCAATTTTCATAATGTAATCATGTGATTATTGTTTTGTTTCTTGTTGGTTCAAATCTAGTTTTTGTTATTTGATTGACTTCGCTATTTGTTCAATTCCTTCCTTTTTGAATTGTTTATGTGAAATATTCAGTTTTGCATTTTTTTTATATTTGGATTATTTGGATTACTGTTCTCATCTTGGATGTAAACAGTAGTTCGACTAATCCAAATCATAATGAAATGGTCAATCTTTTACACGAGGAACAAAATAATGATTACACCGTTTTACGATGAACATAAGTTCTTTGTTCTGAAGCAGTTGATTTTTTCTTCTTATAATAATTTCACGTTTAAATCGTGTTTTTTATCTTTTAATTTTGATTCTTTTATATTTTCATATATTTAATTGCTTAATGAATTGGACACACAAAACAAAATTTGGATCAATTTACTAAAGATTATATTAAGAAATCCTAACAAACAAACAAATTTTCTGCGTTGGACACAAAAGAAAAACGATTTTTTTTTTTTGTATTAAATTTCTGGAATGGAAGGTAAGTTTATTATTTTCACTCTACAAAAATATAATTCAACAACTTAAAAATAATCTTAAATATTAAAATAAGTTTATTTTTTATTGCAATCAAATATGAAATGTGAGTTATTTTTTTACGCATTCAATAACTTTTAAAATAATCTGAAATAGTTTTTTTTCGGTATTATTATACAAACACCATGACAGCGAATTAGTAAAATCTTTTACGGAGTATTCTGTTACGTTTCGGTGTGCTGAACACGAATCTGAAAACTGGGTTAGGGTTAGGGTTAGGGTACATTTTTTTCTACTAATTCGCTGTCACGGTATTTGTATAAATTTACCTTTTTTTCTGCAATCTCCCTCCAAATTATTGATTCTTAAAATAATGTTAAACGTAAAAAAACGTTTAATTGTATTGCAATCCAATAAAAATATTGATTTCGTGAATAAAAATGTGTTTATTTAAGTAAAATTTAAGTGATTTCTGCGAAAATCCTAATGTTTACCATAAACACAATAATTTAAATCGAAGTTAGTTGAATTGTTAAACAACTGAACGCAAAAACTGTTTTTTTCGGTATTTAATTGTTTTATTTAGTACTAGTGCACTTATTGAACCGTGCTGAAATAATAACGTTATTATTTAAAAAGCCATTCTTAACGTGTGGAGAGGAGGTTGTTTTGTACCTATTTTGTACTTTAACCTTACAATTGAATAAAAAAATATCATAAAACTTTAATTAAACGTGGAAAGACGATTTAAAAAATAGCGCGGATCAGTAAGTGCACTAGCACCATATATATACATGTGTGTGTGTGTGTGTGTGTGTGTGTGTGTGTGTGTGTGTGTGTGTGTGTGTGTGTGTTTAGAAATAATTTCCTGTCCTAATTTACCTAATATGTCGCTAGAGAATTCCGTTTGAATTTTTATATTTTATTCAATGTTTTAGGTTTTGGAAGAATGGAATAAGGATTCTTCTATTACGGATTCTTTTGGTTTGTTTTACTGTACACATACATTCGAAAAAGTTGTCACAAACAAATATAGAACAAATAAATGTTATCAAAGGCAAGTTTGAGTTTGAGAAAATGAGTGATAAATAAATAAAAAAAACAGACAAAATACTGTTAAAAATCTGCCGAATATATGTCAGTCTATGTCACGGTAACATATATTGAGCGAGTTTCTAACAGTATTTTGTCTAGTTTTTTTATTTTTAACTCATTTTCTCAAACTTACCGTGTCAAAGAAAGAGTTGGCCGCCATTTTACATTTTCCAATACATCGGTAAACACTATATATTTGTCGAACTGAATAAACAGTTTACATTAAATATAAACACTAAAAACATATCCAGTTAGGTAGAAAAGGAACTTATCTTGCCTTTGATAAGATTTATTTGTTCTATATTTGTTTTGTGACAACTTTGTCGAATCTATGTTTACAGTAAAACAAACCCAAAAATGTTTTAGGTTTTTGAATAATGGAATAATGATTCTTCTATTACGTTTACATAAAATGATTCTTTTGTTAAATGATCACTTAACAGAAACTTCATAAATAACAAAATAATTGGTCAATCGAATCCAACGTAGTTTTACTGCTAAAAAAATGTATTTTTTGTTTGCCATTACGTCTGAAAGCCATTAAAAATATTGCGAAAAATAGGATGTCAAAAACACAAAATTTAAATATTTAAGACTTTGTTTTATAAATTAAACTTAAAATGAGCAGCCACCCCTTCCTAATCTTCATAATAATCGATTTTTTAATCTGATATTTAGATTTTTATCAAAAATGTGTTTATTTACTTTCGTTTTTTTTTGAGAAAATAATGTTTACCATGAACAAAATAAGTTGATCCAAATTTGTCGAGTTGTTAGACAACTGAGCACAAAATGTTTTTTTTTAATATTTTATTTTTTTTTAACTGTTTACAATCGAAACCAGCATAGTTTTTCGTTTTTCATTTTTTTTTGGGGGGGGGTTACATTTAGAAGTAGTTTTCTGTCCACAACTATCTATTATTATAAATTTACTTTTTTACATGGATGTCCTGTATTGTTTTACCAGTTTTTTTTTTGCCTCTTGATGTAGGGGGCTATTATCTGGGACCTAAGTTGCAGGGGTACTATGTAGGGAGTTAAGTAGCAAAATATCTGTTTACATTACATTTAAATTTCTGCATGTCAGTACAGTTGGGGAAGCAGGAAGATAGAAAGAGTCTGGCAGTTCTGGGGAAGAAACTATTAGAATAGAAGGCTTTCATACATCTAGGGATCTCTACTGTGTTGGGGTGGGATTTTGCTGCTTGTCAGGTTGTTATATACTGAGTGGTATGTCCGTGACGTCTATTTTGTTAGCACCATCTATATTATAACTATCCGAGATTTTTGAATATCTTGATAGATAGAGAGATAGTTCGTTTGACATTTATGCATATATGTTGTTGTAACTCGTCTAGTGAATGTTCATTTATCTATGAATAACGAGACGCTTTGTTATAAAACAACTTGATTTATTTAATAACAAACATATACACATAATACAGCGGTGGAGGAGATAGTGAGGTGGAGAGGGTGTGGTTGCGACCGTGACAGTCAGTTTTTTTTTGTTTTTTTTACATAGGAATCACCACATTATCAAGGCCAAGAGGCCACTCAAGGATAAGGGTTAAAGAGTGTACAGTAGAAATTGGACAATATAGTAATCATTAGTAATGAAAATTTGGTAAATTTGATAACTTATATGGAACGGCTCATCAAGAACTTATTTACATTAGACTTGAAGACAACCATATTGTAGTCAGCCGGAAAG
This sequence comes from Euprymna scolopes, assembly GCF_053919585.1. Classification (NCBI taxonomy): domain Eukaryota; kingdom Metazoa; phylum Mollusca; class Cephalopoda; order Sepiida; family Sepiolidae; genus Euprymna; species Euprymna scolopes. The sequence goes on along the minus strand of NC_136527.1, from coordinate 207,476,119 downwards.
CAGGAAAACGGAAGACAATTCCACAGGCGTGCAGTTCTAAGAATGAGGCTTTGTTCATGGAATCTACAGGCAGTTGAGCGTCGTCTCTCCTTCCCTTCTGCTGTCACTCTCTGACTGACTCTTGACTTGTTTATCATTGCTTTTTTATGAATTTTCCCGTTAACCAATTTACGTAATCGATCCACATTCTGACCCGGTTGATGTTTGCATTTGGTCTTACTTGCGGCCGAATTACGTTATTTTATTCCCGGGTTTCATTTTTGTCGGTCAGGGTTTAAGTTAATCCGAACTTTGCTCCATTCAACGTCGGACCCATAAACCGACTTGCGTCATAGGACCAGGTCATCCATTTTTTTGATGGCCCGGATTTCCAGTTAATTTGCACCTCCCCTATCTTTTACAAGGTTTGTCGTGGTATTTTCATTGAGGGGGTACAAGAGCTTGTAGTTCATCAGAGCATCCACCATTAAAATACTTGTAAAACAAGAAAAGCAGAGGGATGTAATATTTTGTTGATGGAACAGCGGCTGAAGCTTAGATGACAGTTCAGGATTTATCAGATTGGCGACTCTGTTTTGAACCCTGCTCAGGATCGATAGATTAGTAGCAGATGCACCAGCCCAAATGTCACAATAATACGCCATACATGGGCGAATGGTAGCTTTGTAGAGGTATAGGATATTTTCAAGTGTAAGTAACTTTCTAGCAGCAATGATCTCGATGTATCTATTCCAACTCATGTTCCATGCCTTTACAGTAGATTTAAAAGTAGGCTTTGTACCCTAGTGGTGGATGCAATTTTCTCTTCCCTGAAAACTCTTTCTCACAGCCTGTCTCTGCTTTATCATTATTTTCATGGCAACTGCTCGTCTGAGCTCCAGTCTATAGCCCCTTTCGCCAAACTTTCACGAGAAACACTCGTCTAGCTGAAAATAATATCAATAATTTCCCCCACTCTTTATCTCTGCCTAAACATAAACATAGATTCCATGAACAAAGTTTCTTTCTTAGAATTCACACCTGGGGAACTCTTCCATTTTCCTGCTGTCCAGCTGACTATAATATCGTCATTTTCAAGTCCAACGTAAAGATGGTCTTAATGAGCCGTTTCCCTTAAGTAATCCAATTTACCAAATTTCCACTAACAATTACGACGACAGTGTTCCATTGACCACTGCATGCTTATTAACTTTTATTTCCGAGTGGCATCTGGGCCTTAATAATGGTGACTCCTTTGTAAAAGAAAACATAAGTCAAACATGTTCACTAGCTCCAAAATATAATAATTTAAAACTTTCTTAAACTTGAAAAAATATATTAATTATTGTGTAAAAACAACGTTAAAAAATAGTAACTGTTACAAACGATTAAAAACTGGGGTCACAAATTTAAATCCAACATGTTTCAGCTATTTCCAGCTGACTATAATATGGTCATTTTCAAGTCCAATGTAAACATGTTCTTAATGAGCCGTTTCCCTTAAGTAATCCAATTTACCAAAATTTCACTACAAATTATGACGACAGTGTTCCATTGACCACTGTATGCTTATCGACCCTTATCCTCGAGTGGCATCTGGGCTTTGATAAATGGTGATTCCTTTGTAAAAATAACATAAGTGAAACGTGGGTATATAACATTTCAAACGTAAAATTTTCATTGACTCCAAAAATATAATAATTTAAAACTTTTCTTAAACTTGAAAAAATATATTAATTATTGTGTAAAAGCAACTTAAAAAAATAGCAACTGTTACAAATTCTTAAAATAATTTAAATCCAACATGTTTCAGCATTTTGTAAGAACATATTCTGTGGAGATCATAAAATTCTATAAAGTCTCTCCTGTAAACAATTTGTGTTCTAGTTCTAATTAAATGACTTCATACCTCTTAAGTTTGCACTTAATAAACCACACACAAAATGTATAGTGCCAGCTCAGAAATGTTAGGTAAGCCTATCTAATCCAATGCTCACCAAACAATGAAGTACAATATATATATATTGTCTTATTATTATGTGAATTAGTATTGATACAACACACAAGCATTTTAAAGGCCAATCGATTTTGCAGGTGAGTTGTTACACACTCCTTACACATAATACAAATTATCCAAGATAATATTGGTTTATTATATAAACAACTCTTACACCCTAACCAATTTTATGACGTCATGCCATCTGGTGTGAACATCATAAACAATATGCAAAATGTATGGTGGCAGTTTAAAAAGAGAACTAATCTTTGTCCACCTGGACATTAGCTAACTTTATTGTCAACGACGTCTGGTATTTTACATGTAAATTATTATTATTGTTAATTATATGAATTTATAACTTCTTTTTAATTTGCACGATTTTTTTTATTATTCTGTAAAAGAGCTCTTAAAAACTCAAAACTAATTTTATGACGTTTACGGCCTGACCATCATAAACTACATACAACATGGATAGTGGTATCTGAAAAATAAAAACAAATCCTCGCCAATATGCACAATAGCTTATTTTATTGCAAACGACGTATGGTCCGTAATATAAAACAAAATATCAGTTTAAAACTTTTTTGCAATTTGCACAATTTTTTTTACTATTCTGTAAAACATAACTTTAAAAAATGCTTATAATTTGTGATTCAATTTAAAAAGAGGCAGTTCTTATTTACATAATACAATTTAATGTCCGGGTAAAATTTGCTATATAAATAGTAAAGAGGTTAATTAAGTGCAATATGGAAACTCAAGGTTCATTGAATTAACATATCTTTTAATATGGTACTTCCTCTGCTAATTTTATTACTTAATCTCAGCACTATATAAACGACATTCAAAATTGTTTGCAGCAGATAAAACATTAGGTGTAACAACCATCAAAACACTCCACGGTAAAGGAAGAAATACTTTAAAGTATTTAACAAGTAAAGGGAGAAATACTTTAAATCGTTAACAAGCTGGTTGTAAGGACAAATTAACTACAATCAGCAGTGCTTGCCGCTCTGTCTACACAAACCACGGCTGACAATTAATGCACATTAAATATCGACAAGATACAGAAACAAAGATTAACTTGTTTGATTTGTTGATCTTCATCAATTCTCTGTTCATGAACCTCGTTATGAATGAAAAAACTTTGATTTCTTAAAATAAAAGTAAAAAAACGAACCCAATTCTATTGTATTAAATTCGCTATTATGAATATTAATAAATATGTAATGTTATGAAAATATCCAGTTTAATATCAAACACATTATAAATAAGCGGTTATATTTCCACACATATGACTTTAAACGAAAGCTATTTTAAAAGACCATATTAGTATCCATTGCTAAGTAACTAGATTATATATTGATTTGTATTAATACAAGGGGCGTGCAATAAGTAATGCCCCTGAACCACTTACCATAGCAGTAGAACAACGAAACTTGGCACAGTTATTGGTCTTTCTCTACATAGGAAACACCCAGAGTTATGCATTTCTCCTATCGTTTGATGCAGCTTTGAAGACGTTTTTGTAGAATACCCCAGGTTGGTCCGCCAACCACGACGTGACTTCAGAAATCAAAACTGCATAATCTGGGAAACGCTTTCCTTTCAAAAACAACTTCATGGCTGGGAAGAGATGAAAGTAAGAAGGTGCTTCTGATCTGGCGACATGCGAGTTGTAGACTGGAGCATTGTCCTGCAGGAGAAGGTTATCTTTGCTGATCTTGCCCCGCCTCTTGATTTTGATAGCTTCCTTTAATTTCCTCAAAAGTGAAGCATAATAGGCTCCTGTAATTGTGGTACCCTTTGCCAGGAGATCTGTCATAACTACTCCGTCCTGGTCCCAAATAAATAAGCGGCTAGATTTACACAAATATAAAACGAAAGCTATTTTAAAAGACCATATTATTATCCTTCGCTGAGTAACTAGATTATATATTTTTTTTAATTACTGAGTATTTAAATTCACTTTTATTGTATTATTGTTTATTATATTTCTATGGTTAGCAATATATTTTTATTAATTTCAATAGCAACTATGGTAGTTGCATGTATATTAGTAGCAATATATTAGTTTATTATTAACAATAGTGTTATTGTTCCTACAAATTCTTACTATATTATTGTTTATTTCGATTTATTGAATAATTCCTTATATATTAACATTTAAACAATATTATAACACGATCAGCTGGCGTGTGACCGACCCAGATCTTACACTAAATCTCCTGGAAACATAATTCCTTTATCTATTATAAAATACTATGAATATTATTAAACATTAAAGCAATATGAATGTGAATTAAATGTTTATTTCTGTGATTTTTAAATGTTTTATTAAGTTATGATTCTTGTTTTGTTGGCACGATTAAAATAAACAATGATATTAAAATATTAAATTTCATTTATTTTTCTTTGCAGATGTTCCTGCTAGAATGTTTTTACTGAATATTAAGTGATCATCCTTATCCTGAAACAGTATTCTATACATAATTATTATTATTATTATTATTATTATTATTATTATCATTATTATTATTATTATTATTCTATATACAATTATTTCCTTACGTGGCAGACAACAAAAAAAACCTGAACACAACATTATTATACATACATGTGAGAAAGGGTTATTTTATCTGGATTGTTTAGCAAATAATGATAAGAACATCATATTTAAATTTGTGAATTTTTGTTTAATGTTTTTATAAATAATGAGATATCGAATTTAACATTTCATAAAAATCTGCTAATTTAGAAAAGAGAATATTTTAACTTTTACACTACAAAATATCTTTTATCAAATAAATGAAAAGTTAAACACAATTGAAATTTATTTCGCATAAAATCTGACTTGCATAAAAAACTCCAGATTAAAACTGAAAAGTCTGGATAAAATGACATATTGTTTATAACTTGGTAGTGAGCATCTTGGTCACTGAACATTTAATTTAGTTATGAATCTATACATAAGGGAAAAACCATATTATTGTGAAGTGTGTGGATATCCTTTTTTTTTAAATCATATTTACTGAAGCATATGAGAACTCACACTGTGATTGAGAGATAAAGAATTTAAACAGAACATTCGAATATCTATGTATCTCATATAGAGTTCAAGTGTTATCCCCTGGTTGTGGGCCCCTTGATTTCTGAGAACTTCGACTGAAGTAAAATAAAACAAAAAGGGAAAGCCACAGTTTTATAAAGTGTTTGTATATTCTTGTTTTCAAAAATCAAAGTAATACATATGAGAATGCACACTGGGGAAAAGCCACATTTTTGTGAAGTGTGTGGACATTCTTTTACTGAAAAATCAAACTTAGTGAAACATAGGAGAACTCACACTGGGGAAACGCCACATTCTTGTGAAGTGTGTGGATATTCTAGTTCTCAAAAATCACAACTAAGGAGACATATGAGAACTCACACTGGGAAAAAGCCACATTTTTGTGAAGTGTGCGAATATTCTTTTCCTTACAAATCAATGTTAGTAATACATATGAGAACACACACTGGGGAAAAGCCACATTCTTGTCAAGTGTGCGGGCATTCTTGTTCTGAAAAATCAAAGTTGGTAATACATATGAGAACTCACACTGGGGAAAAGCCATATTCTTGTGAAGTGTGCGGATATTCTTTTTCTCACAAATCAACATTAGTCACACATATGAGAACTCACACTGGAGAAAAGCCACATACTTGTGAAGTGTGTGGATATTCTTGTTCTAAAAAATCACATTTAGTGACACATATGAGAACTCACACTGGGGAAAAGCCACATTCTTGTGAAGTGTGTGGATATGCTTGTTCCCAAAAATCAACATTATTGAGACATATGAGAACTCACACTGGGGAAAAGCACCATTACTGTGAAGTGTGTCGATATTCTTGTTCCAAAAAATCAACATTAGTGAGACATATTAGAACTCACACTGGGGAAAAGCCACATTCTTGTGAAGTGTGTGGATATTCTTTTACTAAAAAATCAAATTTAGTTATACATATGAGAACTCACACTGGGGAAAAGCCACATTCTTGTGAAGTGTGTGGATATTCTTTTACTGAAAAATCAACATTAGTGATACATTTAAGAACTCACACTGGGGAAAAGCCACATTCTTGTGAAGTGTGTGGATATTCTTTTACTAATAAATCAAATTTAGTGAAACATATGAGGACTCACACTGGGGAAAAGCCACATTCTTGTAAAGTGTGTGGATATTCTTTTTCTTACAAATTAACATTATTGACACATATGAGAACTCACACTGGGGAAAAGCCACATACTTGTGAAGTGTGTGGATATTCTTGTTCTAAAAAATCACATTTAGTGACACATATGAGAACTCACACTGGGGAAAAGCCACATACTTGTGAAGTGTGTGGATATTCTTGTTCTAAAAAATCACATTTAGTGACACATATGAGAACTCACACTGGGGAAAAGCCACATTCTTGTGAAGTGTGTGGATATGCTTGTTCCCAAAAATCAACATTATTGAGACATATGAGAACTCACACTGGGGAAAAGCACCATTCCTGTGAAGTGTGTGGATATTCTTGTTCCCAAAAATCAACATTAGTGAGACATATGAGAACTCACACTGGGGAAAAACCACATTCTTGTGAAGTGTGTGGATATTCTTTTACTAGAAAATCAAATTTAGTTATACATATGAGAACTCACACTGGGGAAAAGTAGGCTTCAACAGAAAATATTAAAACTCCGAAAGGAAACATCCCGGATATCTGCCTTTCTGTTATGTGACAGCCCAGGGAAAAAATTTTAAAAGAAGATGAATAAACTTAAAACTGACTATTCTCTTCATAACCAAGTGCAGCTAAGCGCTAAGGTAGCAGAGAACCAAGCTGAAATAATAGCTTTAGCTGCACAAATAAAAAATAAATAAAAGAAAATGGAGTCCAAGTCATTGAATGGGTTGTTTGACAAGAACCCAAGGATGGTGTATAGAAATGTAATTAAAGAGGAAATCAAGGTAAATTCGCCACCGTCACAGGAAGAAGTGGAGTCATTCTGGAAGCCACTGTATGAGGATCCCAAACAACACCAAGAGAGGGAGTGGATATATACAATTAAAGAGGCGGTCAAGAGCAAACAAAATATGCCACCACTAAAAATCACGAAAGATGCTCTAAGGAAAAAATCACCCATTTTGGCAACTTTAAAAGCCCAGGAATTGACAAGATCCCAAATTTCTGGCTTAAAAAACTGACAGCACTTCATGAACATTATGCACATGCATTTACTCGTGTTGTCAGCGGTGAGGAAGATCAACCAGAATGGTTAACTCTTGGTAAAACGACTCTGGTACCCAAGAGCCAAGAGACTCACTTGCCCAATAAATACAGGCCTATCTGCTGCCTCCCAACCACATACAAGTGGCTTACAGGAATGATTGCAGATGCAATGAATCAACACCTGACTGAGGGTGAGTACCTTGAAAACGAACAAAAGGGATGCACCAGGAATAAACTTGGTACAAAGGACCAACTGCTCCTCAACAAAACCATCCTGGAGGACTGCAAAAAGCGTCAAAGAAATTTATCAATGGCTTGGATAGACTATAAGAAGGCATTTGATAGTGTGCCTCACTCCTGGATACTGCGATGTTTGGAAATATATAATGTTGATGAGAGCGTAAAGACATTCCTTAAAAAACAAATGACCATGTGGCAAACATCAATGGCTCTACACCACATGGAAGAGACAATACAAACTTCAAATCTCAGTGTCCAGCGAGGTATATTTCAAGATGATAACCTGTCACCATTGCTTTTCTCTCTTACTATTGACCCACTCAGCAAGCTCCTCAAAAAATGTGATGCTGGGTACAGTCTTAGTAGGGGAAGGAAAAAAGAAAAAAGTAAGAGTAAATCATCTACTTTTTTATGGACGATCTCAAACTCTATGCAGAGACAGAAAAACAGCTTGTCTCTTTGATTGAAAATGTAAAGACTTTTACAGAGGATGTCTGCATGGAGTTTGGATTTGACAAATGTGCCAAATGCACAATAAAAAAAGGAAAAAAGGAAAATATTCGGTTCAATGATTGAAGACCTAGGAGAGGATGCCACATATAAGTACCTCGGTATAGAGGAAAATGTAACTGTGGAGCATGAAAAAATGAGTCATAAGGTGGAACAAGAATACACATCACGCCTAAAAAGATACTCAAATCTGAATTAAGCCCCCAAAACAAAATAACTGCAATAAATTAACTTGCAATCCCTGTCACCACATATGGGTATTATTGACTGGCCTCAATGCAATATCAATAGGTTAGATACAAAGACCAGGAAAGTCCTAACCTTACATAAAATAATATATCGAAATCAATGTATAGACAGAATATACCTATCACAAAAAGGGTGGCCTCGGTCTCACTGAAATAAACCATGCATATCGTGCCACCATAGTAAGCATGGGGCAGTATATTAAAAGCTCAACAGATATGACAATAGAAATAGTGAGGGACATCCATGAACGCCTACCCCCACAAATCTCAGTCGCAAAGTTTGCTGACAACTTTGGGGGTGTCATACTGGAAAATACTGGCGATGTATATGATGAACCAGCAACACAGATTGCAAGAAAAAAAAAGAAATACACCGAAATCGAGATAGACACAAAAAACAAGGATCATTATCGATGTCACTGTCCCAAATGATTTTGGCCTCAATAGAGCTGAACGGGAAAAGATAAAGAAATATCAGAACCTAAAAAATGATCTAAAAACCACATGGTCTCTGAAACAAATAAACATTTTACCGATTGTAATAGGATCCACTGGCTTTATAAAAAAGAATTTTCAGAAATACTTTGGAGCAATTTCTGGAAGACCAAGCTCTAACGAAATACAAATAGCAGTCATAAAGTGAACAGTATCTATTCTTAAAAGAGCCCTCGGATCCAGGATTAAATCAAAACTGAATCATAGATTAGCTCAAGGAAGTAGCCCTTTGATCTCTTAAAACTTACTGTAGTAAAATACATAAAAAAGAAAGAAACCAGAGCTCTGTGATATGTGTGAATATTCTTGTTCTCATACATTATCGTTATCCATATTTTTGTGAAGTGTGTGTTCTCAGAATCTACGTTAGTGACTTATATAATACATCACTCAAGGGAGATGCCTCATTCTTGTGAAGTACGTGAATATTCTTTTTATAGAAAATCAAATTTTGTGAGACATAAAAAACTCACACCAGGGAAAAGCAACATTCTTATGAAGTGTGTGGATATTCTTGTTTTAAATATCAAAAAAGTCATATTTTTGTGAAGTGTGTGGATATGATTGTTCTTAAAAGTCATCGGTTATAGCATATATGAGAATTCCTGCTGGAGAAAAGTTGTGGCATTATATCTCAGTACACCGGTTGCCAATACACTCTACAGCATGGCCGAGTGGTGATTTGGTCATAAGCGTAGAGATACAAAGAAATGCATTCCCAGAATTCACTTTCTAGATCGACGTCTTTCTGTCCGGACCGTCATGAGCTGAGCACCCATATTTCTGTCTCTCCGTAAATGGGGGAGGGAGCACCCCTTCCCTCAACACTAGTTAGGGAAGGTTAGTTACTGTTGAAGAGCCTATTTCCTATGTTTAATTGTAAAAATTAATTATAATTTGTATATTGTATTGTAATATATTTTTGTAAAATAAATAGTTAATACAATATATATTACAATTGTGTCGCGTGTCGTTTTCTTTGTCTGTCATAAATGGCTTTATTGAAGAATGAGGCGGCTTGAGGAAAAGGAATATTCCAACCTGAATGCCACCAAAGGTCAAGACATTTCCCGAGAGAAGATGGATCCACACAGCCACTTACATCCAACATCTCAAGTATGTTTTTCCTATTGATACTCACACCCTAATGACTGACCCATCGTCACATCATCAGACTATTAGTGTAACAGGTGAAGCCAGTCACATCATCAGACTATTAGTGTAACAGGTGAAGCCACTCACATGCCACTGACCGGCTGATCGTGTTATACAGCCACAATCAACTGTTCTATTGGAGTAAGTTCAGCTTGATCGTCAGACATTAAGAGATAATTTTCACGGATAATATACTTTTTTTCGTTTCATTGTTTATTCTATGTTTGAGTGTTAATCCAGACAAAGAGACATTTAATATATTCGAACAAACTAAACAAACAGAATGAAAACATATTGTATCACAATATGAAATGACTTAATAAAAACGTTTTTTTCACAAAAAAATATATTTTTATTTAATTCTTTCATTTTTATTAATTATTTTTCTTGATTAACTCAGTAAAAGAATCAAATAAATAGACAACCAGACGAAGTAACTTTATTTAATTATGACATCAGTAACTTAACAATAAAAAAACACTTTCATATAAAATATTTTCAACGATTATTAAATTAAATAATATTGTTCTGGTAGAGATAGTTGTCTCAAGTAAGAAAAATAATATTTAACGTTAGACAGAATCTTTGCTAAACCAAGCTGTAGCAAAACTTTTAGAAGATAAACTAAACTATATTTTGTGTCTATTAATAAATATTAGTTACCCTCATGATATTATGTATTGGATAGGAGCTCTCTCATGAAATCTGTGGTCTTTTTATATTTTTAGTTTTTGTTTGATCAGCCTGAGACAAACAAAATAAAGATAAGACTTCAACAACTTCAAACTAAACTAAAATATTTTTTTGCATTATTATTAATGAACTTTTGATTAACTCTGTAAAAGGATGCATTAACTAAATATAATAAAGCAAATGAAGTAACTTCATTTAATATTGACATTAGAAACTTATTAGAGTTCACTTTTTATTGATAGTAAACACATGAAACAAGTTTCTTTCAATGTAATCTCCTTTGGCTGCAATCCAATTGTTATACTGTTCTTACACCTTTAGGAAGGTCCCATGAAATCTATTTTATGTGAGCGTGTCAGTGACCCTTGTCAGAACATCTTTCATCTCCTCAATCATGTAATAATGCCATCCTGTAAGGTTTTCCTTGATCCTAAGGAATAACATACAGTCACATGGAGAAAGGTCTAGACTAAAGGGAGGATAAAAAACTGTATTGATGCACATCTCGATTAAATAGTCTGTAACAAGAATGGAACTGTTGGGTGCTGCATTGTTGACTGGTGGAAATGCCAATGGCACGATTTGAAGAGGGCTGACATCTTCGACGGAATCTCTTCCCGAACTTCTTTAAAACCTGAACATATTATTCCTTGTTGATTGTCAGTCCAGTGGGAGCCCATCCCCTGCTGTATCTGTTTATTTGAACCTGAAATCATGAAAAAATTGTTTAATCACCTCATGTTATATATGGAATGGTACATATCCCGGTAATGAGAGAAACAAAGTAAATAAAGTTTGAAAATAATATTTATTAAAGGAAAAGGCTAGAATCGAACCCAGTATTCAGAAGTTGAAAAGAATATATATTACTATTTAGATACGATTTTAGGAATGTAGAGCGCCTACTGTCCAGTGTGTCAGGTCAAATATCAGACGATGTAAATTAAGCAATGTCTTTGTTTTGCCAAAAACGTGTTGGACATATACGTATGTAAATTAATGTAAGAAACATTGATATAACTGAACACGCTTCTGACGTCACAAAGAAAATTAGAAACAATATATCGAGTTAAGAGGGATTCAAAGGATATTTCAGTCAAAGTTAAGTTAAGTTCGGAACAGTCAGAGAAGAGTTTGATGAGCCCCTTTTGGAAGCGAAAGAAGGAGTGACAAGACAATGTTTTTTACATAGGCGTAACCAATTATCAAGGCCAGAGACGACTCGAGGATAAAGGTTAAGACTTTACCGTATTCAGTTGGACAATATAGTAATCGTTAGTAATGGAAATTCGGTAAATTTGTTAACTTAAGTGGAACGGCTCATCAAGAACTTGTTTACATTGGACTTGAAGACAACCTTATTGCAGTCAGCTGGAAAGCAGGAAAATGGAATACAGTACCACAGGCGTGCAGTTCTAAGAAAGAAGTTTTGTTCGTGGAATCTACATTTAGGTTTAGGCACAGATAAAGTGTGGGGGAATTATTGATAGTGTTTTCAGCTAGACGAGTGTTTCTTGTGAAGGTTTTGCGATGAAGGGGCCATAGATTGAACACTTTCCATGAAAATAACGATACATCAGAGACAAACTCGCAACATCTCTTCTGTGAGATAGAGGTTGCAGGGAAGAGAAAAGGACATCTCTTACGTGGCTACGAAGTCTATTTTGAACTCTATCAAGGCAGGACAATTCCACAGGCGTGCAGTTCTAAGAAAGAAGCTTTGATCATCGAATCTATGTTTAGGTTTAGGTACAGATAAAGAGTGGGGAAAATTATTGATAATGTTTTCAGCTAGTCTAGTGTTTCTTGTGAAAGTTTGGCGAAGGGGGACCATAGATTGAAGCTCAGTTGAACACTTTCCATGAAAATAACGATAAAGCAGAGACAAACTCGCAACATCTCTTCTGTGAGACAGAGGTTGCAGCGAAGAGAAAAGGACATCTCCCACCAGGTCACGAAGTCTATTTTGAACCCTATCAAGGCAGGAAAAGTCTTTTCTAGCAGCTCCTGCCCATATGTGGCAAGAGTATTCCATCCTTGGACGTATCTGGCTCTTATATAGATAGAGAATTGCATCAGCAGTTAGATATCTACTAGCTCGTTAGAAGGATCCCACCATTTTTCCAGCGGCCTTGGCAAGAGATTTGATGTACGTGTTCCATTTAAGATCAGGAGTAAAGTTCAAGCCCAGAAGCTTCAAAACATAAGTCCTCTCCAAGACGAGAGCTATTCATTTCAATTGATGCCAAATGGGGATCAGAACGTTGATGATGTAAAGATAGAAGCTTGGTTTTATATGCATTAAAAGTAACCAACCACTCTTTTCCCCATTATATCACGTGCTCAAGATCAGAGGAGAGAGAATTGGAGAGAATTTGGTCGTTTATGGTCTTAGATATGCTACCATATATGGTAGTGTTATCAGCATAAAGCTCTACGAATGATGTAAAGCTGTGATTTGGAAGATCATTAATGTAGATCAGGAAAAGAGTTGGTCCCAGGATAGACTCCTGAGGGATTCTAGCATTAATACTGTGAGCTTCTGATTTTTGCCCATTAACTACTACTCTTATGAACCTATCAGAGAGAAATGATTTAATAATTGAGAAGACATTTCCAGCTATACCATAACTGGAGATTTTGTGAAGTAAACCTTTATGTCATACCCTATCAAACGCCTTTGATATGTCAAGAGCAATTGGTTGCCTCCGTCGAGAGATTCACTAATCCTGTAAGCACATCTGCTGTAGATCTAGCAGAACGGAAACCATATTGCATGTCACTAAGAAGGTTATTTTTGTTGCGATGGTTGATTACTTCTCTATTTAACGCAGATTCCAGCAACTTACTAATGACGCACAGGAGACTTATTTGCCTATACTGAGAGGAGAATGAACGATCACCTGAATTCTTAAATACAGGACATACTGGTGAAATTTTCCAGGGTGATGGGAAGCAATTCTCCTTAAGACAAAGTTTAAACATCTCTTCCAACCGTAAGAGTAAATATCATTTTATAAGTAAATTTTGTCTTTGTTTGTCATCCACCAGAAATGTAATGTGATTTAGTCTATCATCTTGGCAAATGAACATATGTAACACTCTTCCAAAGTTTTAACGGTCTCGCCCCTTCTTCAACTGTTTGTCCCCACCATCAATAATTAAGTGAGTAACAAGAACTGTCCATTTCACATTCGCATGAATCCCCTAAGAATGATTAGAATCGTCATCGTCGTCGTCATCACAGTGTATTTTCCTCTATTGTTATTCATCCCCGTTTTATATTATCGTTATGTGTCGTCCTACACGATATTCATATCATGAACCGGTGTGTCAAGGTGATTATGCTGTATTATATTCATCTAAATTATTTATTAATAATCATTTTTATGTTAGTTAACCAAGTGTTCATAAAACCAATAATCGTTTCTTGCAGTTGTATTTTCTATTTTAAGTATATTTTAAGTATAAAATTATTGATTTTATTATCTCGTAAGATTTCAACTTTCCAAACGATTAAAACATACTTTCTTATTTGTATCAAATTAAGATTTTTATTTTCTATGAAATAATTGCAGAATTATTGATGAGAAGTTGATCATTGTTACTAGGATCTTATTAACTGAGATCTGATTTCACAGTGAAAAAAAAACTGTTTAATTCTATTTGAAAAGTTTTAATATATTTTACATACAATCACATTAGAATCTTTTCATTGGACTGTTGTCCCTAAGACTTGTTAGCTTAGCTATGATTACACAGTGGAAATTTTAATTTAGAAAATTTAAATACGATAACGTTAGAAACACTTCAAACATTTTTCATTTTTTTTTTCACCTGGATTTACGAAATGGATCTTGGCAGATAAAGTTGCATGAAACAAGCAGTCGCTTGACAACATTTACTACACCATTTGATCGGTCTTGGTGGAAAGTATTATCATTTGTGATTGTTCCAGCTCCGGAGATATTTAAAAAGGCCCTCTTTAACAATGTATCTGATTTAGAAGGGGTGATTATCAAAGCAGATGATCTTCTGGTGATTGGGAAGGGTAAAACAATGGAAGAATCAACAGTTGACCATGGGATAAAACTCATGAAACTGTGGCAGAGTTATCGTGATCGTGGGATGCGATTAAATGCTGGCAAATTGAAGCTACGGCGAACATATATATCTTTCCTATGTCACATGATTACCAGTAAGGTTTTACTTTCTGGTCCTGGAAAGGTAAATGTCATAAAAGAGATGCCATGCCCTACAGATGTTTAAGGACTACGACGATTGGTTGGATTCGTGAATTACCTGGCAAGATTTTTGCCACACATACCTTTTTGCCACACATACCATCATTCGTAGACATTTTTGCTGACGACACTACCATCTATGGTAGCACATCTAAGACAGTAAACGACCAAGTTCTCTCTGATTCTCTCTCCTCTGATCTTGATCACGTTGTACAATGGGGAAAGGAGTGGCTGGTTACTTTTAATGCATCTAAAGCCAAGCTTCTATCTTTACATCATCAACGTTCTGATCCCCATCTGGCATCAATTAAAATGAATGGCTCTCGTCTTGGAGAGGCCTCAAGTTTTGACAGGCTTCTGGGCTTGACCTTTACTCCTGATCTTAAATGGAATACGTACATACAATCTGTTGCAAGGGCCGCTGGAAAAATGGTCGGATCCTTCTATAGATCCAGTAGATATCTCACTGCAAATGCAATTCCGTATCTATATAAGAGCCAGATACGTCCAATGATGGAATACTTTTGCCACATATGGGCAGGAGCTGCTAGAAAAGACTGTTCCTGCCTTGATAGAGTTCAAAATAGACTTCGTGGCCTGGTGGGAGATGTCCTTTTCTCTTCGCTGCAACCTCTATCTCACAGAAGAGATGTTGCGAGTTTGTCTCTGCTTTATCGTTCTTTTCATGGAAAGTGTTCAACTGAGCTTCAATCTATGGTCCCCCCTCGCCAAACTTTCACAAGAAATACTAGACTAGCTGAAAACATTATCAATAATTTTTCCCACTCTTTATCTGTACCTAAACCTAAACATAGCTGAAAACACTATCAATAATCCCCCAACTCTATTTGTGCCTAAACCTAAACATAGATTCTATGATCAAAGTTTCTTTCTTAGAACTGCACGCCTGTGGAATTGTCTTCCGTTTTCCTGCTTTCCAGCTGTCTATAATATGGTTGTCTTCAAGTCAAACGTGAACAAGTTTCTGATGAGCCGTTCCACTTAAGTTAACAAATTTACCGAACTTCCATTACTATCGATTACTATATTGTCCTTTTGACTACTCTATACTCTTTAACCCTTATCCTTGAGTGGCCTATCGGCGTTGATAAGTGGTGACGCCTATGTAAAAAACATACCTGAGGTGATGGACCCAATTCGAAATATTGTGAAGGCAGATGTGCCATGGACGTGATTCCAAATTCATGAAGAGGCTTTTGGTAAAATTATAAAGTTAATGAGTCAGGCACCAGTGCTGAGATAGTATGACCCCAACAAATCTTTGATCATTCAATGTGATGCAAGTGAGAAGGGTATGGGGCTGCACTTATGCAAGAACGTCAACTCCTGACCGACACAAAAACCCAATATGTACAAATTGAAAAAGAGTTGCTAGTAGTTATCTATCCTAGTGAAAGGTTTCTTCGGTATACTTTTAGTCGACGGATAACAGTACTGAGCGATCACAGGCCATTGAAGCGATCATGAAAGAAAATGCCCAAAACGACTGCAAAACATGCTGATGCGACTACAGTCTTATGATGCTACCGTTCAGTACCATCCGGGTAAGATTTTCCTTGCAGAAACACTATCAAGAGCATACATCCAGGGAGTGAACAGCGAATATATGGACAATGAAGATGATTTCAAGGAAGCTGAATGTATTCCTGTAACAGATAGAAGGCTGCTTGAACTTCGCTTAACCACAAAGGAAGACAAAAGCATCCAGCAGTTGCAGTAAGTAATTGACGAAGGATAACCAGAAGACAAAATGCATCTTGACCAAGAGGTGAGACCATTCTTTAGCATGCGCCATGAAATGACGGTACAAGATGGGTTAATTTTCAGAGGAAACTGGGCAGTGGTTCCGATGCCCCAGCGGACTGTGCTAAAAGAAAAGCTGCATTCCACACACGTAGGAATAAAAGTATGTTGCAGAGGGAAAAGATAATGCTTATATTGGCCAAATATGAACAGTGAGATCATAGACTCTTTCGAAATGCCCCACATGCAGAAAATACTAATTAGTTAATCCAGTCGAACCACTAATGGTACATGAAGTTCCTGACAGACTCTGAGCGAAAGGGAAGTGGACCTTTTTAAGTTTGCAGATAGAGACTATCTATGTACTTTTGATTATATGAGCAATTTCTGCAAAATTAATCATCTTCAAAATACAGAAGCAAAGACAGTAATAATCAAACTTCAGCACCATTTTTCACGACATGGAATGCCAGATCAGTGGTAACTGATAATGGGATTCAGTTTAGTAACCAGAGATGTTCTATGTTTGCAAAAAAGTGGTGTTTCATACATACACTTGTCAGTCCATAGAAAAGCAAGGCGAATAGCAAAGTGGAATCTGCGGTAAAGATGGCAAAGAACCTTTTCCGGAAAGCGATGGAAGATAAGGCGGTTCCATACCTAGCAATGTTGGATCACAGAAATACACTAACTAAAGGTATCTAATCATCAGCCCAGTAGCTGATGTCAAGAAGAACAAAAACAGTTCTCCCAACTAGAGAGAGGAGTTACTCAAGCTAGAAGTGCCCCCCAAAATTTTTTAAGTTTGTTTAGCGAGACAGCAGGAAACAAGAATAGTCCTTTAACCACAAAGTAAAACCACTTCAACCGTTACACCATGGAGATGTAGTAGGTGTGTCAGAAACAGACCTTTAGAATGCGTGAAAAATATTGAATAATTAGACCGCCTATCTTTCCAAGCTAATACCTACTTGAAAATTGTGACTCAAACCCTATTTTTTTTCAATTAAAGGAGCAAAGACCAAAATTTAAAAAAATAACAGGTTTAATACCAAATTATGAAATATATATTTTTAATCGGTTTTCTTTAAAATAGATTTGAAGAATATCAACGAAATTTTACTTGCGTCGATTATAAAAAAATCGATATGAATTCCAAAAAATCACTTACCCATAATAATTACTAATCATTGTGCAGTTCCATTCTTCACTGTAAAGAATTTATCCATATTCATATTTTAAATTCCATTTGTTTTTTGTTTTTTTAATAAAAGAACTTTTAAATTCCTATTTGAAAAAGGCGCCATTAACGTAAGCATTTTACGTTCTTATCAAAAACCGAAAGTAATTTTTTATGGTTTTGAACTACGGGTCGACAGAAAGAAGTAAAAACCACACGTTCGTGTTAGTCATCTAATCTTGTCCGTAAAGAATATTTTATTTATTGATCTTTTATCTTCAATTTGTGATATATAAACAATTCACATTGACCATTAAAATATTGTAAAAATTAAACCAATAGAAAATTTTTTATGGATTTTTAAAGTTTAAAAATTGAAAAATATTTGACTCGTAAAATTCAATTGATTTCATTACATAAAAAAATGGCTGCCTGAAGGCTCGCAGACACTTTGTAAACACTGTTTTTTTTTTTAAAATAAAAAGATGATATTTCTATTATTTTTCAAAAAAAACTTTAATAGTTTATTTTGGAAGTATATTCCATAAAGAAAATAAACAACCCACTTTAAAAAAAAAATATATATATATATATTTTTTTTAATATTTTATTCGCAGTTTTGTGTTAAGGGTGTCAAAAATTTCCAAAAATTCTGATACACCTATAGCTTGTAGCAGGGATGAAAGCACAAATAAAGGGTCAGAAAATGGTAAAAGGTAATCGGATAACGGAGATGATGATTGATTCATATGAAGTGCAGAGCGAGGTATACAGGAATAATGGTCACAGTACAGAAGAGACATATAACACAGATTAACCTCAATATGAAGGTAAAATAAAAGAAAGACGAAACCCGACACAACGCCCAATAATAATAAGCACAAGACAAACCAAGCCTGAAAAGAGTGCGGACAACACAACAGAATAATCCTTGTTATGCGGAGGGTAGTCAGACCAATGAATACGTAGGTCACTTTTCTTTTTATATATATGTTTTAGTTTAATTCTTATCAATTTTTGTTCTTGTCTTTGAGAAGAGGGAGAATGTTGCATGAGGAACTATTCAGGGTTTTCACCGTTTGGAGTTAAGCCCCTTGGGACGATTTATGTTTACAGAGTAGAATAAAGACGCACACATATCGGCCGTTGTGTTGTGTTTAATCCGTTGGCATCCTAAGAAATGACACACAAGCTTCATGTATTTTGTATATTTTAATGAAATACAAAGAATAGGTTTACTAAAGAAATGAAATAGAAAAGAGAAATTTAATAAAGCATGGAGCATTGACAAGTTTTAACCTAAACTTGCTAGTAAAACATTTCGAACATTAAACTAATTAACATATATTTTTACACGAGGAACGAAATAATGATGACACCGTGTTATTACGATGACCTTTAAATTCAGTTGATTTTCTCTTTAAATAATTTCACGTTTAAATCGTGTTTTTCATCTTCTATTTTTTTATTCTTTTATATTTTCATATATTTCATTTCCTAATGAATTGGACACACGAAACAAAAGTTGTATGAATTTACTAAAGAAATCATAACAAGGAAAATAAATTCTGTTTTGAACACAAAGAACAAAACAAAAAACAAATTCATCCCGCCTTTTTTTTTTCGTATTGAATTCATGGAATAAAAGGTGAGTATTTAGTATTTAGTTCATTTTTAAATTAATCTGAAACATTAAAATAAGTTTACTTTTTTTATTGTAATCCTATGAAAATATTGATTCTGTCTTGCTTTATAACAAACGTGAATAAAATATATGAATCTCCGATTTGAAAAATCTCCTAAAAATATATTCTTCAATCTGTTGTTGTCAAAAATGTGTTTATTTTAGTAAAACTTATGTGATTTTCTGTTAAAATAATAATGTTTACCATCAACACAATATTTTTTTAATTGTCGTTAAAGAATTCCGCTTGAGTTTTTATGCTTTATCCAGTATTTTATATTTAAAAATAGAAATCACGATACGTGTGAATCTATGTTCCGTATTGAAACCATCATGCTATTATTTAAAAATCCTTTCTTAACATCGGGAGGGATGGTTTTAACTTAAACACACTATTTAAAATATCGCGCGGTAACAGATGCACAGGCAACAATACATCACTTTCTTTTATAAAGTTGACATGAAATGAATACTCATTTATTGGCCATCACAAATTAACAGAAATTTAATGTAGAAAAACATTGTTGTAAAATATTTGCATCCGTAGTTTACTCCCACTAAGAATTTAAAATCTTTTTTTATTACGTTTCAAATGTCTCAAATATTTTCTGCAAAAGGGAAATAAAACCGTAATAAATATTTAAGATTTTAGAGTAGGGTATCACTTTCCATTATGAATTTAATGTAAACTGAACACCGATTTAATTGCCAGACAATTACCAACAAAACGTAATCATTCCCAGTTTCTAAATTTGTCATACGATGAGGAGGGGGCCTCCGATTGATTTTTGCTTTCTGACGTCTTTCTTTTTTTGTGGAGAAAATAGTTTACATTTTTAAAACTATTCTTTACTTTCACAATTAAATATACAAAGGAGCGTCAGCGTCACTGTTAAATTTTATTGGGTGGAATTATACTAGTATTGTGGTTTATTTTCAGTTTTTGAGAGATTAATGGGATTCCCGAGGTAACTGTTGCATGTCAGCTATTTTTCTTCTTGTTCGCACGAAGATCCGGCACTAGTTTTTATTATTTATTTAAAAAAAAAAAAAACATAAACAAAATCTTATCCTGGTTGCCGGAAGAATCAATCACTTATCTGCCTTTAACAACATTTTAATGTATTTGTTCTTTGATCACGTTTATTTTGATAATTTAATTGTTAGGTAAAAATGCTAATTAACAAAGACACTTGGTCCATACTAAGAATGGTTCTCTAAATAATAACCTTATTATTAATTAAAAGAGGTTGTGTTCATTTGAAACAGAACAAAAAAATAAAATGGGTGAGTAAAAACTGCCCCCATCCAAATCTATAATTAAAATTTAAGAATAATTGAACAACCCCCTCCATCTTGGATCATTTTGGTAAATTCAATTGTAATTTTCATTTTATATATATATATATATATATATATATATATATATATATATATATATATATATATATATATATATATGTGTGTAAAATGAAAATTACAATTGAATATATATATATATATATATATATGTAAAATGAAAATTATAATTGAATATATATATATATATATATATATATATATATATATATATATATATATATATGTAAAATGAAAATTACAATTGAATATATATATATATATATATATATATATATAAAATGAAAATTACAATTGAATATATATATATATATATATAAAATGAAAATTACAATTGAATATATATATATATATATATATATATATAAAATGAAAATTACAATTGAATATATATATATATATAAAAATGAAAATTACAATTATATATATATATATATATATATATATATATATATATATATATATATATATATATATATATATATATTCAAAATATGAGATTAGAAAGACAACCGCATGCGTATCTGTATTTTTTAAATAAACAAAATATTTATTTACAGTTTCAAATATTCGGCTTATAAAGCCTTCATCAGGAACATATATCTAAAGTAATGGCAGAAACACTAGAGGATGACCTCCAATCAGTAGTTCAGTCAGGGTTCAAAAGAGAGTCGCAAATCTGATAGGCCCTAAACTGGCATCTAAGCTTCAGCCTCTGTCCCATCGACGAAACGTTGCATCTCTCTGCCTGTTCTACAAGTATTTTAATAGTGAATGCTCTGATAAACTGCAAGCACTTGAACACCTTCGACAGACCCGACAAGCTGCAAAATCCCACCCCCACACTGTAGAAATCCCTAGATGTAAAAGATCTTTCTACTCCGGTAGTTTCTTCCCCAGAACCGCTAGACTCTGGAATTCCATTCCAGGTCACTGCTTCCCCAACTGTACTGACATGCAGAAGTTCAAGTGCAACGTGTCGTTTGGCAGAGTTTGTTGGTCGAAGTAGAGAGTGTGTATTGTCAGTCCAGTGGGTAGCACCGGAATTCGAAATATGAGATCAAAAAGACAACCGCGTGCGTATCAGTATTTTTTTAAATAAACAAAATATTTATTTAATGTTTCAAATTTTCGGCTTATAAAGCCTTCATCAGGAATTTTCTTTTTAAACAATACAATAGATTTTTTTTTCCTCACGTGCCATGGTGTCGTTTGGCAGAGTTTGTTGGTCAAAGTAGAGAGTGTGTATTGTCAGATACGCACGCTGTCGTCTTTCTAATCTCATATTTCGAATTCCGTTTCCCCGTGCTTCTAAAAAGTGGATTACTACTAAACTACCCATTCGCGCTTAGACAGCGCTACCCACTGGACTGACAGTACACACTCTCTACTTCGACCAACAAACTCTGTGGAACGACACCATGGCATGTAAGAAAAAAATATATATATATATATTGTATTGTTTAAAAAGAAAATTCCTGATGAAGGCTTTATAAGCCGAAAATTTGAAACTTTAAATAAATATTTTGTTTATTTAAAAAAATACAGATACGCACGCGGTTGTCTTTCTAATCTGATATTTCGAATTCCGTTTCCCAGTGCTTCTAAAAAGTGGATTACTACTAAACTACCCATTCACGCTTAGACAGCACTACCCACTGGACTGACAGTACACACTCTCTACTCACAGCCCGTGACACCCCTAGTCTCCCAGACCTCTTCCAGCCACCAAGCACCTACTCCCCATGAGGGCAGCTCTCCAACGCCCGAAGGGAAAGATGATGCAGACGGAGTTGCCCATAGAACCCAAGCGCTTTTCAGGGACACTTTGGAATCGCTAAAGGCTCTCAGGGTGGAATATAAGGCACCACCGCCCAAAGCTCCCCAAAACACTCCGACACTACCGAAAGCCCCGAAAACCAACGCAACGACAATAAAGACCGATGGGCGAAATCCCATGACTCAATCTCCGGGCAAAAGGAAGGAAACGGACCAGAAGGTGGGCCAAAACCAGTCTACGACACCACAGGATGACTGGCCAGAGTTAGCCCCAAACAAAAGGGCCAAGCAGCAGCAACAACAGAGCCACCAGCAGAAGGAAAAGGCAGCGGCAGCCGATCCCCTCCCAGTCCGTCAAACACCAAACAGGACGAGACTACGGCATGGGGCCCTCCGGAGCTGGAGCAGATGACACCCGATGATTATAGGGAACTCTTCAACTCCACTTACAAGGATGCCACGAAGGGAACAACCATCATACCCCTTCCGGGACAGATTGAAAAATTGGAGAAGAGAGTTCTCTCCCTGATCACCTCTGACCTCAAGACCAGGAGTTTAACGGGTGTCAACAAAGACACCATGGTGGAAATCCTCATTGACTTGAACATTCCGGCAAGTTATATATGCAGAAGGAGTTTCGGCATGTGGGAAATTCTGCTCCCCAGAGAGGAGGATGCAAAAAGACTGGCCAGGACTGAACACAGAAGCAGGAACATTCGGCTCCAGTCAGTATACCTCGGTGGGAGGAACACCACTGTCTCAGTACTGAATGTCCCGTGCTACATGACCGGAAAACAAGTCGGGGCCATACCGAGTCAGTACGGTGAGGTGGAGGCAGTCACCCCAGCCCGCGGTTGACGCAACGTTTTGACTGGGGACTACAAAGTTCGGATGGTCCTGGGCAAGGACAGTTTTGACAACATTCCAGCCATGCTCAAGTTTGGAGAGCAGACCATGACACTGATCGTGGAGGGGAGAAAACCTCACTGCTGGCACTGCCAGTTGAGGGGACACATGGCCAATGACTGTCCTAAAAGGCAAACAGCGAACCCCCCGGGAAAAGTTCCCACCAAATTACCTGCTAAAACCCCAGCAGAGGTACAAGCCACAGCCCCAGCCGCAGCCGCAGGCAATTCCAACCCGGCAGCAGAAGCAGGTTGGGCAACGGTCACAAGGAAGGGCAGACCCAACAAAAATCTGCCCAAACCAATAACGACCAAAAACCAACCAAAAATCACCCCGATGGACACTCAAGCGCCCTCTTCCTCAAACAAGAGGAAGCTCCAATCTGCATGGAACGGACAAAGAGACTCCCCTCCCTTCCAGAAGGAAGGATATGTGAGACGGGCCCTCTGCAGCCAACACCAGAACTGAAAGGCCAGCTGAAGGTCTGTTATACACAGCTAAAAAAACTTTCTTTACGTCGGTGGCGATACTGTCACCGACCAAACCAAGTTCAAGGACGCTCCCTTGTTGACCAAATTTATTAGGGTCAACAAGGATTCCAGGACTGAGGCCCTCTGGGCATGGATAGATGCCACGAAGGATGCAATCCCAAGCCAGCAGCTGGTGGACACGGAGCATCCTTCGCTAAACAATTTAGTTTTTAAATGCGAGGGCAGAGTTCCTGTATATATTCACCCCTCCTTCTACAGGGCTTTAAAACTAATTTTTCCCCTGGACGTGGGAGGTGTGGCCAAGAATGAAGTGCCCTCTGCAGACTTACTGACCGGAAGCCTTGGATAGGCCTGCCACGTCCATACCCCCCAGGATTTCAGGCCCGTGTGTGTGACACTGAATTAAGTAGGTGAACATGACTTTAAACTTGGCTACTTATAAGGTGAGGGGCCTCAGATGTCGAAGCAAGGCCGCGCGTGTGCTTAGAGATCTGGTGCCCCTAAAGGTAGATATTGCCGCTATACAGGAGACCCACGTTCCACAAGAGTGTGTCGAGGTGCTCCTGTAAGCTGAATCGTCGTTTTGCAAGGCGAGGTAGTACAGACAGACGGTAAAGGATGAGCGGAAAGACATATGTAGCACACGCCTCCGCCCGACCCTTCAAGGACAATTTCCTTCGAACCCAACTCTTAACAGAGGATTTGACCTTGGCCTCTACTTCCGACCAGTTTTTCTTCAGCTGGAGACCCGGTCCGAACCACAAACCAAGGATCCGGACCGGGCCGTGGGTCCAACTGAAGATGCCCGGAAGCGAATTTACTCCAGTCCAGGCACCCAACCGCAGACCCACCGACTTACTGCGATTGAAGACGGCCCCCGTAACTTCTTCATATCGAGCGAGCACCTCGGTGACCACTTGAATGTCCGTGGGGCAAGACACGAACACGGTGACGTCATCGGCCAACGCGGAAACTCTGGCTCGTGTGCCTCCAAAGAGAACTATCCCGCACAGGACTGGTGTAGTCGTCTCGTCCCTTAACTTGCGAAGGAGGGGTTCCAACGCCAGGACATACAAGAGAGGCGACAGCGGACATCCCTGTCGTACCGACCGGAATACGGCAAAAGACTCTGACAGCTTACCGTTGATCTGCACCGCTACCGTCAGCCTGTCATACCGTACAGAGATCCACTTGCGGAAGTCTGGATTAAATCCGGCGGCATCCAGCACAGATCCCAGGAACCTATGGTTCACCCTATCGAAAGCCTTGGACTGATCCAAACTGATCAGCACGGCATCGGCGTCATCTTCTGTCCCCTCTATGATCGTGCGTATCAGATGAAGATTGTCCTGAATTGATCTCCCCTTCACACATAGCTCTGGTCTGCTTCGATCAAGTCAGTGATGAGAGCCTGCATCCGATTCGCAAGAACCTTGGCCAAAATCTTTAACTCTGTGTTTAGCAGAGTCAAGGGCCTGAAATCGTTTAAATCTTCCTCCTCACCATGCCGTTGACCTTTCCTCAGCAATGTGATCACTCCCTTGGTCACCTGGGATAGAGCCCTGAACAAACCAATGGTTGAACATATCCTTCAGAATAGGGACCAACATAGGCGACAGCCTCAAGTAGAATTCGTAGGGTAGACCATCAAGCCCCGGGGACTTGTTGCAGCCGACCTGCTTCAACGCAGTAATGATCTCATGTTCCACGAAAAGACCATCACAGCTAGCCGCTATGAGGCGGGGCGAGTCGGCCAAATAGCTGCCAAACTCTTCGACCCTGAGTGTGGGTAGTTGGGTGAAGCGCTCCGATAGATACTTTCGAAACCCCTCGCAAATCTCCCGCGTCGACACGAGGGCATGCCCTTCCAGGTCGTTTACATTTCGAATGTACCCGTCCGAGCCGTGCTTTAGAGCAGCCTTACGCTCAACAGTGTCTACATTAATAGCCTCGTTCGAGACTTTCATTAGCCTAGCCCTAACTATCTGGCCCTCGTACCGCTCGCTAACCAAGCGGCTGAGGTCTTGTTTAGCTTGTGCTATCTCTAGGGAGTCCCCACCCTCCAATGCCTGGGTCAGCCTATTCTCTGTACGCTTCTTGGCCTTAGCCTTATCTAGTGCGAGGCGTTGGCTGTACTTGACCGAGAAACGTCTAATCTTAGCCTTGAGGTTAACCCACCACTTACTCCCAGTAACCGCCCCCACTAATGCCCATTGGATTATCTCTGTAACCTTCAACCGGTAGTCCTCCAGCTCCAATAAGGTGCTGTTGAACTTCCAGTATCCAGCCAGTCTAGGCCTAGGGCTCAAGTTCAGATGGGCCATAACTAGTTTATGGTCCGAGTGTCCTAAAAAGTGGAACATGGGGCAAGATAGGAAATCTACATCGCCTCTTCTAACTAACATCTGATCCAAGTAAGTACTTGGATAGGAAGGTGTATTAGGATGCCACGTCCACATCTCCAGCCCCGGGTGATCCAGGCGAAATCTGTCGACCAGGTCGCACGAAGCCATCAGGTCAGACAGACTGCTGTCACACCACGCCGACCCGCTAGTCCTCCCGACCTTATCTATCCTGGGATCAAGGATGGCATTCCAATCACCCATTAAGACTACCCTCTTCGGATCATCTACAAAGCCCTCCACCCGTCGAAAAAGGAAGCCCTCTCCACAGTGGGGTTTTCATTAGTTAGCTTTAGATTCCACAGAGTGAATGAGGTATTGTGGTAAATGTTGCCAGTCAAGAGTAAAGTCGCCACAGACTCCATTTTTACTTTAGTTACAAAGACCCTGCAACACTCCCCTCCCCAGATCTTTTCGGGCCTTGTGCCTAAATTTGTTTTGTCTTTTGGAGATTTTACTTTTTTAAATGTTTTAATTTTATATTGGAATTTTTTTTTATTGTAATTTTTTCTTTAAACGAAATAAATTAAATATGAAGATCAAAGTGTAGTATCTGTTCTTACTACATGCTGTACTTATGTTTCTAACTTTTCCTTGGCCACATGGCTAAGATCAAAGTGTAGTATCTGTTCTTAATAGATACTGTACTTACGTTTGTAACTTTACCTTGGCCACATGGCTAAGATTAAAGTGTAGTATATGTTCTTAACAGATGCTGCACTTACATTTGTAACTTTTCCTTTGCAATGGAAGGAGAAACCCTTCCATGTTAAGGCATTTTTAGTCGCATGCAAGTAACTCCATCGGTCGGTCTATAACACATTTACATTTAATTTTTTTTAAGCAAGGGGTATGGAGTAAAATTTTTGTCCCCCGATTTATCAAAGAGGGACCAATGTTTTCAATGGGTCCGTAGTCTGGATGATTGACGGATAACGGTCCATTAGTTTTTCCTGAAATTTTTATTTACTGAAGTCATTTCAGCCCTTTTTTCGGTCATTTTAGTTTATCTTTAAGAATTTCATGTCAATCCTACATTCACACATTCATTCATTACATGAGAGCACATGACTAATGGCTATTGGCCTTGTTAAACTCAGATCAACATATGACCTTAAACGACTTTATTTTATTATACTTACTGACCGATAGCAAATGCTGACCGATAGCAAAGTTTTGAGTCGAAGGCGAAGGGGGACTGCAAATCCATTTTAATTTTAAATGGATTGTTTTGCTTTATACAACTCTCTAAATGCATGAAAGCACGCATCTCATTGGAATTTAAACCTATAAACAACATTACCGTAGTTGATATAAAGCACACTCTCTTTGCTGAAACTTGAGGGATGCAATTCTCTATCTATATAAGAGATAGGTACGTCCAAGGATGGAATACTGTTGCCACATATGGGCAGGAGCTGCTAGAAAGGACTTATCCTACCTTGATAGAGTTCAAAATAGACTTCGTAGCCTTGTAGGAGATGTCCTTTTCTCTTCCCTGCAACCTCTATCTCACAGAAGAGATGTTGCGAGTTTGTCTCTGATGTATCGTTATTTTCATGGAAAGTGTTCGACTTCAGTCTATGGTCCCCCCCCTCTCGCTAAACTTTCACAAGAAACACTCGTCTAGTTGAAAACACTATCAATAATTCCCCCATTCTTTATCTGTGCCTAAACCTAAACGTAGATTCCATGAACAAAGCCTCTTTCTTAGAACTGCACGCCTGTGGAATTGTCTTCTGTTTTCCTGCTTTCCAGCTGACTTCAATATGGCTGTGTTCAAGTCTAACGTAAATAAGTTCTTGATGAGCCGTTCTATATAAGTTATCAAATTTACCAAATTTTCATTACTATCGATTACTATATTGTCCAATTTCTACTGTACACTCTTTAATCCTTATCCTTGAGTTGCGTCCTGGCCTTGATAATGTGATGATGCCTGTGTAAAAAAAAAAGCAAAATGGAAACCAATTATGATAATACTTACAATCTGTCTTTCAATTATACACTTTTCTCAAAAATGTAATTTGAAATAAAGTATACATTTTAAAAGCATATTTATTTTCATAATTTAAAATCTCCCTTTTTTAATAAGATCTTGATCACAATTTTAATGAATATTTTCCTGATCCTATCTATTTTAGAGTACAGTCCGCTAGGTGTATCACTCCTGAGAGCTATACGTATCAAAGTATAATTGAACCAGGCTTTCGTTATTTGGGTAGAAAACGTTCACTAAAAAAAGTCAATTTCATGTAAATGATAATGACAGTCAAAAGAATGAATCAAATTTCAGTTTGAAATTCTCATTCAAAGTAAAATGTATTAACATGCAATAACGAATACCCTGTAAATGGAGACAATTTTTTCCTGATCCTATCTCTTTTCAGAGTAAAGTCTGCTAGATGAATAACCCCTGAGAGCTCTATGAATCAAAGTATGAATTAAACATGCATTTCGTTATTTTGTAATTCTCATAGTATATACCAAACCTAAGGAAGCAAACTGGAAACCAGTTATAATCATACTAACAATGTGTTTTTCAATTATACACTTTTCCCAAAAATTAATTTGAAATAATACATTTTAAAGCATAATAATTTTGATAATTTGAAATCTGCCTTTTTGTAAGATCTTCTGGATAACCATTTTTACTGAATATTTTCCTGATCCTATCTCTTTTCAGAGTAAAGTCTGCTAGATGAATAACTCCTGAGAGCTCTATGAATCAAATTATGAATTAAACCAGGCTTTCGTTATTTGGGTAGAAAACGTTCACAAAAGTTTGTTTCATGTAAATGATAGCGACAGTCAAAGGAATGATCAAATCTCAGTTTGAAATTCTCATTCAAAGTAAAACGTATTAACGTGTCATAACGAATACCATGTAAACGGAGACAATTTTTATTCAAATAATTAAAACGTAAAAGAATGAATCAATTAAGAGTCTGGATGTTAATGAAATATTTTACCATTTAAGATAAAAGAAACTGAATGCAAATACTAAAAAATTGAATTTCATTTTTTATTTGCAGATATTCATGGTTGAACAACTTTGCTGAAGTTGAACTGATCATTAGTTTTATAAACATTAACAGGTCAACAGATGTATTTGAACTGATCATTATTTTTCTGAACATTTACTGGTAAAAAGATGTATTTGAACTGATCATTATTTTTATAAACATTTACTGGTGAAAAGATGTATTTGAACTGATTCTTATTTTTCTAAACATTTACTTGTGAAAAGATGTATTCGAACTGATTCTTATTTTTCTGAACATTTACTGGTAAAAAGATGTATTTGAACTGATTCTTATTTTTCTGAACATTTACTGGTAAAAAGATGTATTTGAACTGATCATTATTTTTATAAATATTTACTGGTGAAAAGATGTATTTGAACTGATTCTTATTTTTCTAAACATTTACTGGTGAAAAGATGTATTTGAACTGATTCTTATTTTTCTGAACATTTACTGGTAAAAAGATGTATTTGAACTGATCATTATTTTTCTAAACATTTACTGGTAAAAAGATGTATTTGAACTGATTCTTATTTTTCTGAACATTTACTGGTGAAAAAATGTATTTGAACTGATCATTATTTTTCTAAACATTT
This sequence comes from Euprymna scolopes, assembly GCF_053919585.1. Classification (NCBI taxonomy): domain Eukaryota; kingdom Metazoa; phylum Mollusca; class Cephalopoda; order Sepiida; family Sepiolidae; genus Euprymna; species Euprymna scolopes. The sequence goes on along the minus strand of NC_136527.1, from coordinate 207,446,107 downwards.
ACTGGTGAAAAGATGTATTTGAACTGATTATTATTTTTATAAACATTTACTGGTGAAAAGATGTATTTGAACTGATCATTATTTTTATAAACATTTACTGGTGAAAAGATGTATTTGAACTGATTATTATTTTTATAAACATTTACTGGTGAAAAGATGTATTTGAACTGATCATTATTTTTATAAACATTTACTGGTGAAAAGATGTATTTGAACTGATCATTATTTTTCTAAACATTTGCTTGTGAAAAGAGGTATTTGAACTGATCATTATTTTTATAAACATTTACTGGTGAAAAGATGTATTTGAACTGATCATTATTTTTCTAAACATTTACTGGTGAAAAGATGTATTTGAACTGATTATTATTTTTATAAATATTTACTGGTGAAAAGATGTATTTGAACTGATTATTATTTTTATAAACATTTACTTGTGAAAAGATGTATTTGAATTGATCATTATTTTTATAAACATTTACTTGTGAAAAGATGTATTTGAACTGATCATTATTTTTATAAATATTTACTGGTGAAAAGATGTATTTGAATTGATCATTATTTTTCTAAACATTTACTTGTGAAAAGATATATTTGAACTGATCATTATTTTTATAAACATTTACTGGTGAAAAGATATATTTGAAATGATCATTATTTTTATAAATATTTACTGGTGAAAAGATGTATTTGAACTGATCATTATTTTTATAAATATTTACTGGTGAAAAGATGTATTTGAACTGATCATTATTTTTATAAATATTTACTGGTGAAAACATGTATTGGAACTGATTATTTTTATAAACATTTACTGGTGAAAAGATGTATTTGAACTGATCATTATTTTTATAAACATTTACTGGTGCTAAGATGTATTCTTGTGAAATATGTGACTATTCTTGTTCTGATGAATCAGATTTAATAACACATTCTAGAACTCACCGTGCAGAAAATTTATATTCTTGTGAAATATGTGAATATAATTGTTCAAATAAAACAAATTTAGTAATACATATAATAACTCACAGTGCAGAAGATACATATTTACGTGAAATACGTGAATATAATTGTTCTGATGAATCAAACAATAAAGAAAAGCCATATTCTTGTAGAATGTGTACATATTCTTTTACTCGAAAGGCACATTTAGTGACACATATGAGAACTCACAGTGGTGAAAAGCCATATTCTTGTAAAATATGTGATTATTCTTTTACTCAAAAGGCAAATCTAGTGAGACATATGAGAACTCACAGTGGTGAAAAGCCATATTCTTGTAAAATATGTGATTATTCTTTTACTCAAATGTCAAGTTTAGTGAGACATATGAGAACTCACAGTGGTGAAAAGCCATATTCTTGTAAAATATGTAATTACTCTAGTTCTAATAAATCAAATTTAATGAAACACATGAGAACTCACAGTGGGGAAAAGAAATAGTCTTGTATATCGTGAATATTCTATTTCTAAAAACTCAACCTTAGTGAGACATATGAAGACTTGTACTTCTACAAGTCGATCAAATCAAAAATAATTTTACGACATAAAGAATAATGAAAACTTTTCCCAAAATAATTGAAATAAGATCTAAAGCAGAGTTCATGCACTCTACAATAAAACAACTAAGAGTAACACCATGGATAACTGGATAAATAAATTAAAAAAACATGAAAACTTTTTCCACAAATTGATTCAGCATTAAATTTAATGAAATAATTACTTAAAAATAACCAATTTAAACCCTACACTTTGTTATCTAAGGAGACTTTTTCAGAAAAAAACATATAAGTTTAATATGTCCAAAAATGTTTTAGTTTAACATATCCAAAAACATATTAGTTTAACTTATCAAAAAATATTAGTTTAACATATTCAGCAGATATTAGTTTAACATATCCAAAAATCATATTAGTTAAACATATCCAAAAATCATATTAGTTAAACATATACTAAAAACATAGAAGTTTAACATATCCTATAGACATATTAATTTAACATATCCTAAAATATTAGTTTAACATATCCAAAAACATATTGGTTTAACATATTCGAAAACATTTTTGGAATATGTTAAACTAATATGCTTTAGGAATATGTTAAACTAATATGTTTTTTGAATATGTTAAACTAATATGTTTTTGGAATATGTTAAACTAATATGCTTTAGGAATATGTTAAACTAATATACTTTTGGAATATGATAACCTAATATACTTTTGGAATATGTTAAACTAATATACTTTTGGAATATGTTAAACTAATATGTTTTTGGAATATGTTAAACTAATATGCTTTAGGAATATGTTAAACTAATATGTTTTTGGAATATGTTAAACTAATAAGCTTTAGGAATATGTTAAACTAATATACTTTTGGAATATGATAACTGAATATGATTTTTGGATATGTTAAAGTTATATGTTTTTGAATATACTAAAAACCTATTAGTTTAACATATTCCCAAAACATATTTGTTTAACAAATCCGAAAATCATGCTGAAAAGAAGTTCATCGCAATGATGTACGAGGAAAACATAAAACCTTCATTTCCGAAATTTGTAAAAATATATAAAAACCGATAATATTTTTGAAGTTATAGATATTTTTAGTAAAATCAACTTTCTTAATAAAGGATAATCTTAAAATACTTCCATACAAGAATACACTTCATCCGTACATACACACAATCAATAAGATTATGCAATAAAACAGTCAAACAAATAATATCATAAAAATATCTGCTGCGAACCAAAACAAAACAGTCGGCAAAAAACACCAATAATTTCTATTGTAGAAAGTGGCCATTTATGCAAACCTATGCCAATAATGTCTATTATAAAAACGGGACCTATATCACTACCAACACCAATAATTCTATCCAATAAAACTGAACATATATGACCACCAACAGCAATAATTTCAATTGCAAGATAACTGGATCTATATGACAACACAAATAATGTCAAGGTGCAAAAACCGAAGTATATAAAAACCAACACTATTGAACAAACCTGGACATATATGACAACCAACATCAATAATTTCAAAATGCAAAAAACTGGACGCATATGACATGCAACACCAATAATTTCAAGATGCAAAAAACTGGACGTATATGACATGTAACACCAATAATTTATATTGCAAAAAACTGGACGTATATGACAACCAACAGTAGTAAATTCTAATCACAAAACTGGTGGTATATGAGAACTAACACCAATAATTTCAAGATGCAAAAAACTGGACGCATATGAAAACCAACACCAATAATTTCGAGATACAAAATACTGAACGTATATGACAAGCAACACCAATAATTTATATGGATAAAAAACTGAACGTATATGACAACCAACACCAATAATTGCTATTGCAAAAAAAAAACTGAACGTATATGACAACCAACACCAATAATGTCTATTGCTAAAAAAACTGAACGTATATGAAAAACAACATCAATAATTTCAAGAGGAAAATTACTGGACGCATATGAAACCAACACCACTAATTTCAAGATGCAAAAAACTAGACGCATATGACAACCAACATCAATAATTTTAAGATGGAAAAAACTGGACGCATATGAAAACCAACATCAATAATTTAAAGACGGAAAAAACTGGACGCATATGACAAGCAAAACCAATAATTTCAAGATGGAAAAAACTGGACGCATATGAAAAGCAAAACCAATAATTTCAAGATGCAAAATAATGGACGCATATGATAAGCAACACCAATAGCTTCGAGATGAAAAAAACTGGACGCATATGACAACCAACACTAATAATTTTTATTGCAAAAAACTGGACGCATATAATAAGCAACACCAATAATTTCAAGATGCAAATAACTGCACATATATTACTAGCAACACGAATAATTTCAAGATGCAAAAAACTGGACGCATATTACAAGCAACACCAATAATTTCAAGATGCAAAAACCTGGACGCATATTACAAGCAAAACCAATAATTTCAAGATGCAAAAAACTAGACGTATGTAACAACTAACACCAATAATTTCAAGATGCAAAAAACCGGACGCATATGACAACCAACACCAATAATTTCAAGATGCAAAACACAGGACGCATATGACAACCAAGACAAATAATTTCAAGATGCAAAAAATCAATTTCTTTTGTTTTATATATTTTTCATTCCCAATTTTTAATTATAATTTTAACAGTTTCTTTTCTTTAATTAATTAACAGATTGGAAATAAAATTATACATTTTTACCAACGTTTGACTCATTAAATGCTTCAAACATTTTATATATTTTTCATTTCCAATTTTTAATTAGATTTTCAACTGTTTCTTTTATTTTAATTAAAAGATTGTAAATAAAATTATTTCTTTAAATATATTTTTGTTCTTTTATTCATTCAAGATTGAAAGTCACAGATAAATAAACATTACATTTGAAAATTCAGTATAGAAATGATTATTAAAATTTCTCAGTTGTATCTTTGTGAAACATGAACAAGTTTATGACACGTGTAAAATGTGCAGATGTAAACTTTCTAAACCCGTAAACTGTATTTCGTTATTTTTATCAGATTATCATTTTACCATTCTATGTCCAGTATCAAAAGTTGTAATTCAATGCAAGTCAATCATTGGAAGCTTTCATTTCCGTACGACAGAGTTCTTTGTATCTTAGAGTTTTTTCACTTTCATGGTAAAGTCTAGAGTCCTCTGTTCGTGTCAGGGATTATGTAGTTCACACAGTGGCGTATCAAGACCGGGCGGGGATCGGTCCGCCCCGGGCGAGACGTTCAAGAGGGCAGCATTTTGAGAGGGTAAAACGAAAAAATAAAAATAAATGAAAGCTAAGAAAAAATCTGAAATTTTATGCCGAAAAGGTTGTAAAACATCGGGACTTGTAGAGATATCGACATCAGAAACACGTCATTGAGAAATTCGAAATATACAATAGAAAAAATAAATAAAAGCTAATAAAAAATCGGATTTTTTTACCGAAAAGTTTGTAAAAACTCGGAACTTTTGAAGGTATCGAAAGCAGAAAAATGTGTCCCTATTTTATGAGCAGCCCATGTCAGGGGACGCAGCATTTTGAGGGGGTAAAAATAGAAAATAGCAGTTTGTAAGGATAAAATAGAAAAATTTTAAAAATACAAATAAATAAATGCTAACAAACAAATTTGAAATTTTATACCGAAAAGGTTGTAAAAAAATCGGAACTTTTTGAGGTATCGGAATCGGAAAAATGTGTCTCTAATTTTCGATTCAAAAGCCGATTGTTTGACATTTATAATTTAATTCAGAAAAATGTGTCCCTATTTTATAAGCGGAAATTAGAAATTGAAAAAAATTAAAGCTAATAAAAAATCGGAATTTTTTACCGAAAAGTTTGTAAAAACTCAGAACTTTAGGAGGTATCGAAAGCAGAAAAATGCGTCCCTATTTTACGAGCAGCCCATGTCAGGGGGCGCCGGATTTTGAGGGGGTAAAAATAGAAAAAAGAAAAAAACATAAAAAATAAAAGCTAACAAAATATCTGAAATTTTATACCGAAAAGTTTTGTTTTTTTAAATCGTAACTTTTGACGGCACATACAAGGTGGCGGCAGTTTGTAAGTATAAAATAGAAATTAAAAAAATACAAATAAATAAAAGCTAACAAAAAATTGAAATTTTATACCGAAAAGGGTTGTAAAAAATGTCGGAACTTTTTGAGGTATTGGAATCGAAAAAATGTCTCTAATTTTCGATTCAAAAACCGATTGTTTGAAATTTATAATTGAATTCTTCTTTTTTGCATGGTAGTCACCACTTATCAAGACCCGGAAGCCACTTGCTGATTAAAGACTATTGTGCATACATTAATCAATGGGATAATATCGTATTAATCGTTAGTAATGGAGATTTGATCAAATGTCTTACTTAAAGGGGCGGTTTATCAGGAATTTATTTATATTGGACTTGAAGACATCCAAGTTGTAGTCAGTTTGAAAACAGGCAAACGAAAGAAAGTTCCACAGGCGTGGACTTCTAAGAAAGAAACTTTGTTCATGGAATCTGCGTTTTTATTTAGGCAGAGATAAAGAGTGGGGAAAATATTTGACAGTGGTTTCAGGTGGACGGGTGTTTTTCGTGAAAGATTGGCGAGGGAGGACCAGAGATTGGAGCTCAGACGAGCACCTGCCACGGAAGTAACGATAAAACAAAGACAGGCTCGCAACGTCTCTTCTGTGTTTGTGAGCGGTTGCAGGGAAGAGAAAGGTGCACCCCCACTATGCTACGAAGTCTATTTTGTACTCTATCAAGGCAGCATAAGTTTTTAGCAGCTCCTACCCAGATGTGGCAGTAGATCTCCATCCTTGGACGTATTTGGCTTTTATATAGATAGAGAATTGCATCAGCAGTGAGATATCTACTGGAGCGGTAAAAGGATCCCACATTTTCCCACCGAACTTGACAACAGACGATGTACGTGTTCCAGTTCAGATCAGAAGTAAAGGTCAATCCCAGAAGCTTGTCAGAACATAAAGCCTTCCCAAGACGAGAGCCATCCATTTCAATTGATGTCAGATGGGGCATGGCGTTGATGATGTAAAGATAGGAGCTTGGTTTGTGATGCATTAAAAGTAACCAGCCATCTATTCCCCCATTGTACCACGCGCTCAAGATCAGAGGAGAGAGAATCAGAGAGTACTTTGTCATTTACGGCCTTTGATGTGTTGCCATAGATGGTCGTGTCGTCAGCATAGATGTCAACGAATGATTAAAGTATGTGTTTTGGGAGATCATTAATGTAGATCAGGAAGAGAGTTGGGCCTAGGATGGACGCCAGAAGGACTTCTGCATTAATACTGTGGGCTTCTGAAAGCAGTTGATCCATATGTACTTAGGCCGTCTTATCACTCATGAGGAATACACCCCTCCAAAATACAGGCTATCATAGACATGCCTCTTCCCGAAAATAAACAAAAGACATAATGATTTTGGGGGCGAACAAATCACCTATATAAATTCATAGCGGAATATTCGGAGGTAACTACACCGCTAAGAAAACTCCTACACAACGATGCACTCTGGTCATTTGAAAAATCTCAAATAAAGGCTGTAGAGAAATTAAAATATATAATAACAATTTTTTTAATTCTATGATCCTTCTAAAGAAATAAAAGTTACCACTGATGCTGGCAATGACGTGCACGCAGTTCTACAACAATAACATAATGAAACATGGCTACCCGTATCATACGCATCACGATCGACAACTCCTGCTGAACAAAACTATTGTCCTATTTAATTGGAAACACTTAGCATAGTGTTTGCCTGTAACAAATTTCACCAATTCATCTATGGAAGAAAATTTTATATTGAAAATGATCATAAACCATTAAGGCAGATTAAAAAAAAATCAATCACGAAAATCCCTCCGAGAATACAAAGATTTCTCATGGCACTCCAAAAATATAAATTTAAAGTGTTATATATCCCAGGTCGAGAATCCGTAATTGCTGATGCATTATCTCGTGTATATATATGGGACAGCACACAAGAGATACCTGATATGGTGATGGGCAAATATATCCATACGATTCTAAAAGAATACCCTATGAGCGACCAAAAACTTGACGTCCATCGAGAAGAGACCGAACATTACAAATGCATATAAAATATGCAACGTCAACTTGGCCAGAAAATAAAGACGTACCACTCAAAATAGCGCCGTATATGCCAGTTCGGGATGAGATATCGGTCGGCGAAGGACCAATACTAAAAGGTACACGAATAGTGGTCCCCACCTCTTTAAGAAAAGAAGTCCTACAAAAGATCCATACGGGACACTTAGGAATAGAGAAATGCATTGCACGAGCAAAGGAAGTCATATATTGGATCAACATAAATCATCAGATAACAGAAATGATAGGCACATGTGCACACACTGTTTAAATCATAGAAACCAACAACCGTTAGAATCTCTAATGCACCATAAAATACCAGTAACACCATGGACGTAAGTTTCGGCTGACATTTTTTATTTATACAATAAAGCATATGTAGTAATAATAGACTACACAACGAGATACTTTGATATCCACAAACTTGATGAATGTAAATTATGCACAGTGATTCAAGAAAATTAAAAAAAACACTTTTCGCAAAATTTGCTTTTCCACAAATTGCGATCAGCGAAAAGGACCATAGTTCGCATCATCAGAATTTATACGATTTTTTGCTAAAGATTGGGATTTACTAGTACTAGTAGAAAGAAACTATAAAAAGGACAATAATAAAGTCATATAAAAGCAACCAAGACAATAATAAAGTCATATAAAAGCAACCAAGACCCATATGACACTAAGAACGCTTAGGACAAACCTTCTTAACTTCATGCATAATAAAGCAATGAAAAGGCATAAAGTAGATAAAAAAATGTCTAAAGAACTGTCAACACTAAGCAACGATGACACTGTTCGTATTCGGTGCCAAGGAAAATCGAACCTGAAAGGTAAAATTGTTAAGAAAACTAAAACAACTCTCTTCCTGATCTACATCAATGACCTCCCTAACCACATACTTAAATCATTCGTTGACATCTATGCTATCCCTGAGTGGCTTCCGGGCCTTGATAAGTGATGACCACTGTGTAAAAAAAGAGCCTCGTTCGTATTTAGCAAAGATAGAACAAGGAGAATGTTAAAGATATAAAAAAAAAAAACACATAAAAATCCAGCACGTAAACTTACACACGACTATGAAAAGATATTCAGTCAAGAAAATAGTCCAGGACAAGCCGTACCACAAACGGGCAGGGAACAGAGAACAACAAAAACAAACTTCACAGCAAGAGGAAGAACAATTAGGCTTCCAGTCAGATACAACACTAATTAAATACATGGGGACAGAAAGGAGAATAACAACAACACACTTCACAACGAGGCTTCCAGTCAGATAATTTAACACTAATTAAATACATATAAAATAAAAATAAAAACTCTTTTATTTTTAGTTAAAAACTAATGTTATATACATCAAGTAACACGAGTTATCTCCCCTTGATTGGGATTACTCCCACCATCAATATTGCCTGCAACCTCCCACCACACAATCACGTGGTATATCGTATTAGCAAAAACTACTACTCCTTCTTAGTGTTAATAAAGCTTTCGTCCCGTTCACACGTGGGTCTTTCGCTTCTCTCCATGTTCTCACTAACCCTTTACTAATACAGTCCACATAATTCAACAGATGTGAGCACAAAAGCCAGAAACATGTACTGCAGTTTTATTGCTGTTCGCTGAGTGCGGATTGCATTTTTAAACAATTAAAATTGTAAATTAAGTTTGAAATAATAAGGGAAGATCAGCATAAGTTTAACTGAATCGGTTTTGATAACAATAAGTTTTGATAACAATAAGTTTTGATAACAATAAGTTTTGCTAACAATAAGTTGCAAGTTTCATAATGTAATTATAGGTACGGGCAAAATGAATGCCGATGCTCAAAATGTATAAACATTTTGACCCCTGTCATCCTGTGTTGTGCATGGATGTGTAAGAATAAGATTAGAACACGTGTGTTTGGTTGGTAAGAAGGGAACTGAATAATGGCGCCCCGTTTTATTGATTAATTGCTATGTGCATGTGTGAGTGCATACAAATGTTAGATCACGAAACCAGAACGAAAGAGTCTATATAAAAGTTACTGAAGCGAAAGAGCAGCGCTATCATTACATCTCCCTTTCTCTGAAAACAAAGATGACTTAGGTATGTAAAACAAAACAAAGAAAATGGAAAAGCTGGTTCAGGGTAGACTGCCTGAACAGCTACAGCGAAGCAGGGGATTATTCTGCCCCATGAGATGTTTGCTGGGAGGTTATGAGTGTGTGCTCACCATAAGTTCATTTTTGATGGTGGTCGTACCACCCTACCACTACGGGTACGTTTTTGAGTGTCATTTGGTATGTTTGGGGATGCACACACACACAAGTGGATCCACAGACGTCGCACATTTTGTGGAGCTGTGTTGGGGAGGTCTTGCGACATTTGTGGGGTATGCATCACTGGAATATTTCTTATGTGTAGTCGGTTTCTTCGCAGCAGCACATGCCCATTGACATTCTCCAGGAGATAGGAACGGTGACCATCTACCTGGGATACTACAGTCGCTGGGTCCCAGCTTCCAGACAAAAGATTCTGTACCCTTACTCGTTGACCATGGTATAGGGGTGATAGATCTTCCTTAAGTGCATGTCGGTCAAAATACCTCTTTTGGTTCTGCTGGCGTTGTTGGAATGCGCTGTATATCTGATACTAATCATGGTTGTCGTTTCTGATTTTGGTGATCAGTGGAGATTGGATTTATCTACCCATGAGTAGTTGTGCAGGGCTTGGTATGACACTTGAAATTGGGCTGCAGCGCCAGTGCAGCAGTGCGATCTCAGGAGTTGGTCCCGACTGTTTGGGTTTCTTGAAAATATTCTTGATAGTCCTTATTTGACGTTCTATGAAGCCATTCCCCTGTGGTCTCCGAGGTGAAGTGGTCTCATGATAGAAGCCCCATTCTTTGTCGAATTCGTGATAGAGATGACTTGAACAGTGTGGTCCGTTATCGCTGACTATTATTAATGGTATGCCAAACTCTGAGAAGAATGTTCACTATGACACTGCTTGGTGAATGATCAGGTAGGCGTTTGACTATAGGATACTTTGAGTAATAGTTAGCTATGATCAACCATTGACTTCTGTGGAGATCAAACAGGTCTGTGCCAACTACGTCCCATGGCTTTGTTAGGATGTCATGTTGCATTAGCGGCTCTTGCATTTGGGAGGGCTGATGCTTTTGACAGTGAACAGTGTCCTTGGCAAGGAGTTTTGTGTTCTCTTGTCCTAAATGAGAAGCATGTAGTTGTTCTAATATGTCTTTTTGAAGTGTCTGGGGGATGACTATTTGTTGTCATTTGAGGGCAATTGAGAGCTGATCTCTTAGGCCCCAGAACACTATAATGTCAATGGGCAGTTGCTACATTGTCTCTGGCCATCCCGTGATGGTGGTCTCTCTCAGCTAATTAAGCAGGTGATCCGCTGTCGTACACTGTCTTAGCTGTTCAATGTAATTAGTGGAAAAACGAACTGTATCAACCCGGACATCAAGTTCCATAAGAGCCGCATTACAAGATGGTGGTAGGCGCGATAATCCATCAGCCAAGATGTTGTCAGATCCCTTGTTATATGTGAGCCTGAAGTTGTATCCTTGGAGTTTTATTAGCATCCTTTGCAGACGTGCCGGGGCTGAGGTGAGCGGTTTGTCGATGATCACAGTGAGGGGTTTGTGGTTTGGAAATTGTGGCTATAAAGGTATGTGTGGAATCTCTGTGTGCCAAATACGATGGCCAGTAGCTCCAGTTCGATACATGCGTATCTCTGTTCTGTCTGTGTGAGGCTCTTGCTAACATATGTGAGAGGCGATAGATTGCCATCCTCATCTGGTTGTAGCAGAGCTGCACCGATTCTATGTAAACTCGCATCAAAGTGCATGTATATCGGTTTTTAGGGTAAAAATAGTGGAGCAGGGACGTTTCGGATACTTTACTTTTTATCTTTTTGAAAGCTTCCTCATGGTGTTGTTCCCACTGGAAATCAGAGTCCTTGCGTAATAGGTCACGCAACACTGCTGTCTTGGAACTGAAGTCTTTGACAAAACGAGACAGGTATGTCATCATACCCAAGAATTGTTGTAGTTCCGTCTTGTTATGTGGTTCAGGCATTTTCAGTAAGCCAGGTACATTCGCCGGGTCTGGTTTTAATCCGGTATGTGTGTACAGGTTTCCAAAAAAGGATATTTCACGGCATTTGATATTGCGCTTCTCCGAGTTCAAGGTAAGCCCTTCATGGTTGCGATCTTCATGAAACGTCTTAGGTTTTCGTCATGTTCCTGCTCTGTCGACCCATATATGGTGATATCGTCAGCTATACCACAAACACCAGTGCATTTCTCGAGTAGTCTGTCCATCTCGAGTTGGTAGATGTCCTGACTGACACCCAAACTGAATGGCAGTCGTTCAAAACAAAACCTTCCAAATGGTGTTTAAAAAGTTGTTAGCGGCTGACTTTCAGGGTCGAGCTTTATAGACCAGTACCCAGACTTAGAGTCGAACTTTGAGAAGAATTTTGCATCAGCAAATCGGTGGTTGAGCTCCTCGACAGTTGGAATTTGGTGGTATTGCTGTATGAGAGCTTTGTTTAGCGCGCGTGGGTTTAAGCAAACTCTAATTGCGTTGCCATGTTTGATGACATAAGTGAGAGAGCTTACCCAGTTTGTGGGTTCGTTAATGCGGGGAATGACTCCTTGCGATTCCATCTTGTCGAGGTCCGATTTGATTTGACCGCGCATGGCTATAGGTGTCCTTCTCTGTGGGTCTATGTGGCACGGTACATTGGGGTTGACAACAACTTGTAAGTGTTCCGAAATTCACCAATACAGTAAAATCTCTCAGGGTATAGATGCATTAGGTCAGCTACATTATTGATGGGTTGGTGCTGGGCTGAGATGGCACAGTTCATTGTCACTACCCTAAGAGCGACTGATGTTGGCATACCCAATATGGCTGCTCCTGGTACATCAACAACATAGAATTGGGTATCCAGCCATGGGGAGTTTTTATACTTGCACCTAAAAGTTGTGGTGCCATAACAGTTTATCCTGGTATTGTTGTAGGCTGTTAACAGACATTGTGTTGAGGTGAGTGATCCGGCATTGGGTTTCCAGCTTCGTCTATACTGCTAGGGTACATGTTGCAGAATATGCGGATAGGCAATGCATTGCTTGTGCCCCTGAATCTACTTTCAGATTGAAGGTACGAGTGCCTGGGTGGTCCTTTAGCTTGATGCTTAGATCAAAAATGCCTCATTTCGAGGATCTTTCATGTTTGCTGACGTTCCGCTGTTAGTTGTGATGGAGCTAAAGGTGAGGTTCTCCATTGCCGTGCCTATGTCAGTCATGGCTTTGTCATCGTGTTACGCGACGCTGTTTATTTTCTTGCCAAACTCCCATTGTTGGTTATGACTGTTATACCAGGCCTTCCTTGTTGTCTCTCGGTGTTGTGCTTCTCTGAGATGCAAACTGTAGCCCAGTGACCTGTTTTGCCACATGTGTGGCATATATCATTTTTGGCAGGGCAGTGTTCTTTGCCAAAACGGTGACTGCATCCACAATTTTTGCAGGTTTGTCCGCGTTTTTGGTCAATCCCTTGTCATTGGTGTGTACCGCGGCTTACTGCGGCGATCTGTGGTCATTCCTGTAACTAGTGAAGCTGGTTGACATACACTGCTGAAGCCTCGTGTGAACGGGCTAATCTAACAGCTTCCTCAATTCTGTAACCCTTCGGTTTGTTTAACATTTCTTTTTGCAGTTCGAGTATTGGTGTGCTGGCAATTAGTAACTTGACGAGGCGTTCGTTTAATTCGTCAGCACTGAAATCACATTTCTTTGCCAATAGTCGACATCTGTTGACGAAGATGTCGGTTGTTTCATTTGGTCTCTTCTGGTATTTTCCGAGTTCCAGTCTACAAACGCGGTTATTTGTTGCCGGTTCTAGCTGCTCCAAAAATGCAGCAAATATGATTTGCGGATCCTTGCCATCATCATCCGACATCGACCAACTATTATACCGGCGTAAACCTTCTTCGCCGGTCGCGAGAAGTACTAGAAGGGCTTCATCCTCGTGTTTCCTCGCTTTGACGGTGAAGTAAAGTTCCATTCGTTGTTGAAATAGTTTGAATGATTCGACAATACATGTCGAACCCCAATCAAAACTAAGGACTTGTGATGAAATTGTGGCCATTGCGATAAGAAAGTGTGAAGAAAAAAAGGAACAGAAATGTTTTCTCAATCATTAAATCATTTCTCTCCGATAGGCTCATAAGAGTAGTGGTAGATGGACAAAAATCGGAGGCCTGCAATATAAATGCTGGAGTCCCTCAGGGGTCTATCCTGAGCCCAACTCTCTTCCTGATCTACATCAATGACTTCCCTAAACACATACTTAAATCATTTGTTGACATCTATGCTGATGACACGACAATCTACGGCAACACATCAAAGGCTGTAAATGACAAAGTTCTCTCTGATTCTCTCTCCTCTGATCTCGAGCACGTGGTTCAGTGGGGGAAGATGTGGCTGGTTACCTTTAATGCATCCAAAACCAAACTCCTATCCTTACATCATCAACGCTCTGATCCCCATCTGGCATCAATTTTGATGGATGGCTCTCGTCTGGGTGAGGCCCCATGTTTTGACAAGCTTCTGGGTTTGACCTTTACTCCTGATCTGAAATGGAACATGTACATCAAGTTTGTTGCCAAGGTCGCTGGAAAGATGGTTGGATCCTTCTACCGCTCCAGAAGATATCTCACTACTGATGCAATTCTCTATTTATATAAAAGCCAAGTACGTCCAAGGATGGAATACTGCCGCCATATCTGGGCAGGAGCTGCTAAACACAGCCTATCCTGCCTTGACAGAGTACAAAATAGACTTCGTAGCTTAGTGGGCGATGCCCTTTTCTCTGCCCTGCAACCTCTCTCCCACAGAAGAGACGTTGCGAGCCTATCCTTGTTTTATCGTTATTTCGATGGCAGGTGCTCGTCTGAACTCCAATCTCTGGTCCCCCCTCGCCAATCATTCACGAAAAACACCCGTCTAGCTGAATCCACTGTGAAAAATTTCCCCCACTCTATATCTGTGCCTAAATCAAAACGTGGATTCCATGAACAAAGCTTCTTTCTTAGAAGTGCACGCCTGTGGAACTCTGTTACGTCTGCCTGCTTCCCACCGGACTACAACTTGGATGTCTTCAAGTCCAACGTTAACAAATTCCTAATGAACCGCCCCCTTAAGTAAACACTTCAGCAAATCTCCACACTAACGTAAAGTACTTGCAATAACCCTTATCCCTAAGTTGATTCCGGGCCTTGATAAATGGTGATCACTGTGTAAAAAAAAAAGATAATTTGTTTAGCGAGAGATTAAAAAAAAATCGTTTTTTTTGCTTTTTCTTATTCGCTGTTCTACCTTTTTTTATCGTCTGTGACGTCATAAGATTGTGTGTTGTATGATAATACAGCTTGCCATCATGTCATGCTGTGTTGTGCATGGATGTGTAAGGATAAGATTGGAACACGTGTGTTTGGTTGGTAAGAAATTTAGAGATTAAGTATGATTAAGCGGAGGGAGTACAGACCTACGAGTGAGAGGTACTTGGAAGGAATAGGAAAGGATTTCTGATTTTGATTGTATTATCAGGGTAAGCGCGTACGCAGACCCCACATTTAAAAATAGCAGGCCCGAGTCGTCCACATTTGGGACGATCGCAAAGGTCAACCCAACCGCAGTGCAATGGATGGGCCTCGCTCTGGGGGAACGACCTTAATGATCACTGTTACTCCTACGTAAGGTAAGGCTATTTATTTGCTTCCCCACTGAGCAAATTAGGCACAAAGCCGTTTTTTAATGTGGAGAGAGAGGGAGGAGGGAGGGAAAAGGGAACCGGGCCTTATTTACGTAAGGTAAGTTTAATTTTATGTGGTGCCTACCACTGATTTTATATCCCACTTCTATACTTTCCACCGAAAAACACCAATAAAAAACTAAAATACCTCCATATAAGTCTCACCAATATCAGTATATCACAAGATTTCATTCACTAATAACAATAATCCATAACAAATAATTTACTATACGTACCAACATTTTTACAAAATACCTCAATTCTTAACAAAACTTACATTTTACTGTAATATTCAATGTCAAGGTCGTTTACATGTGAACAACATAAATTCATAATCTTTTCAATGAGAACAAATACAAACGAATGAAAACTTTTAGAATTCAAACCAAAGCACTAACAAAAACAACCACATATTTATGTAATTAGATCGAACAATTTTGTATGTCATTAATTGGCACTTCTACAGTTTAATCAAGACATTAAAAAATGAAAATATTGAAAGAAAAGAGTTATAATTTACGTACCAGTTATGGAATGAAGTTCTCCGAAGAAATAACTTAATTTGATCAAGTATATATATTTTTTTACAGAGGAAAATCGAATTTTAATGAAATCGGTATATTATCGCCATTTGGCTATTTAGGGACACAAGTGGGGACGGCTTTAAACGAATGATTAACAAAGGACCAAAATGAAAAAATATTTTTTTAAAACTTTGTAAAATAAATGAAAAAACAATTATCTAAGTATTTTTCTGCTCTTGTTTTAAGCGATGATTGGGGTTATCTCCCATTGGTGTTCCTCGATCGATCTCATTAAAATTTAATCTTTTCAATGAGAACAAATAAAAAAACTGCTTGATCAAATTAAGTGATTTCTTTTTTCATGAAAACTTTATTCCATAACGAGTACGTAAAATATAATCTTTAAAATATTTTCATTTTTTATGCCTTGATAAAAATGTACAAGTACCCATTAATCATATCAAAGGACGGATGAAACAAAATTAAAAATTACGATCGGAAGTGTTATTTCGCCTTACATGAGCAGTGATTTAAAAAATGCCAATAGACGCTATATATTTTTTTTGATATGTTAATCTCAAGGTGTATCAGAATTTGGGGAGGTGGGGGAATTTTTGACACTCCTAACACGAAACTGCGAATAAAATATAAACAAAAACTCGTAATTTCTTTTTTAAAAGTGGGTTGTTTATTTTCTTTATGGATTATACTTCCAAAATAAACTATTAAAGTTGTATAAAAAGTAATAGAAATAGTATTTTTTTTATTTTTTAAAAACAGTAATGAAATCAAGTGAATTTTACGAGTTAAGTATTTTTCAATTGTTAAACTTTAAACATCTATAAAAAATTCTATTGATTAAATTTTTACGATATTTTCAGGGTCAATGTGAAATTTTATGCTCTTTCCAATAAACTGAATATAATATTTAAGACAAACGTTTTTTTAATTTACCCCCTCGCATTTTGAAATGCATATTAAAAAGTAAATAATTAATTTCCACACCAAAGTTTTATATATCACGAATTGAAGATAAAAGATCAATAAATAATATATCCAAATTTAAAACCAAAAAAGTGTTTTTTTTAGAAATTTACCTGTAAAGTCCGAAGTTTAAAAACTTTTTAAAAAAACACGTTTTTTTTTTTAGATGAAACTTTGGTCCTTACTCCTTTAATTGAAAAAAATGATCTTAATGTTTAAGGTCTGCATCCATCCTTTCATATGCTGTAGCGTAATTGATGTGCACGATCTGGCCATTTCCTTTTGAAGGAATGATTTAATATCTGCGTGCACATTATACAGCTCCAAACATCGAAGTATCCAGGAATGAGGTAGACTGTCAAAGGCCTTTTTGTAATCAATCCAGGCCATTGACAGATTTATTTGTCTTCTTCTGCAGTCTTCTAGTATTGTTCTATTTACAAGGAAATGTTGTCTTGTGCAATGTTTTCCTCGTACACCTTCTCATTTTCGAGGTAATCGCCAGCAACCAGATGGTCGTATGTTGCATCAGCGATTATAAATGTCATCTCTGTCGGTGTAAGATTGTCGATATTTGTTTGCCATGTGGGTGTCCTCATTTTTTAAAATAAGTGATGTACTGCCTACAGTAAGCCACTCAGGCGGTTTGTCATCACTACTGATGATTCTATTCAATGCCTTGGCATAGTTATGATGAAATGTGCTCACTTCTTTCAGCCAGAGATTTGGTTTGTGGTCTATTCCTGGGGTCTTTAAATTACTACATTGAGCGACATTCCTGCAGACAGCTTCCTTGGTAATTCTAAGAGCTGTCATCTTTTCTTTCTCCTTGTTCTTCTCTTTGCTGGTACTTATCCAGTTGTTTTCTGATGTACTTTAATGTACTCATAGAGTGGCCTCCAGAAGTTTTCAACTTCCTGAGTTACTGAGGAGCTCACCTTTATTTCTTCTTTAACGAGGCTCCTATAGACCATTCTTGGATTTGTTGCAAAAAGTTTATCCTTTTTCCTTCAAAGTTTTTGGTTTTATTTTTTATTTGTGCAGCTAAGGTTTTTATTTCAGCCTGATGTACTAACATCTCAGCTTTTAGCTGTGCTTTGTCTTGGAGGGAATAATAAGTTTTCAACTTATTCACATTCTTATGTAGTTTTTTGCCAGGAGTTTCACAGGACAGGAATTAAGATATCTGGGGAGTTTCCTCTCGGATTTTATCAATTTTCTGTTGGAGTTTTCTTCTCCAAGCTGAGTTATATGATTTAGTCTTCATGTTTCCTCTTTTACTCTCTTGGTGTTGAAGTAATAATATACCATGCTGCCCCGTATGTTGTATTATTTATTTCACTCAATGTGGCATGAACGGGAGTAATCCTTGTGAGACCATCATTGACTTTTGAAACAAGCATCTTGAAGGCTTTATTCATATTAAGTTTTTAAAGTCTGGGTCGATCTTCAACAGCCAGACCCGGTGCCATTTCTATCCTGTTTACCAGCTCTTCCTCTAGTTCCAACTGGTCCACGTCCAGTGTCACATGTTGAAGTGGGACATACTGTTGGTATGTCTGCCCATATGTAAATTGTATTGGGTCTGTTGGGAGTGATTCCTGTGGAGATGTTTCATTATTTGATGAAGTGACGCATCGGCTATATTTCTGCTTTGCTTTTGGTAGGCACGTAAGACTTGAACTCGTTGACATTGTCTCACTGAGCTTTGTCAGGTGAGAATTTGTTGTGTCTTCTTGATTGGTTTGGCAGATCTTGAGAATAGAGGCGATTGCTGATTGGGCAAGTGTTGTTTTTAGCCATTTCATGGACATCCCTTTTTAGCTGAGATATTTGCTCCACAGAAAAGACATTGTTCTAAAAAATTAGACTTCTGACATGTTAACCTTTTTCTTTTTAATATCTTCCTTCTTTGGGCAGTGATGCTAAAAAATCTTTTGCCATTGCTTACAACTTTCTGTGAGTTTTTGGTATTTTTATATGCGTATTCGATTGACCAAATCAATGTCCAATTTTCCTCCCTATTCCACTGAGTTTGGGCAACTTCAACAGTGTTAGATTTGGTAACATCAATTGCTGCTTCACTAAAAGCTTTCTTCTCAATTGCCTAACATCTTTTGGGAAATATTTATGTTGAAAGTTAATTCTTAGATGTGGTTAGTGATGTTTTTTCTTTTGTCAAGGGGTAAGATTTTAATTGAGCCTCAAATACTGTTTTTCCTCCCCCATTTTTGATACCTTAAATATGCGAAACAGTGGAAAATAATTTTCGTCTCCTCAAGAAACCAATTTATTACTTGGTTATAGTGTCTTTTTATAGTAGTATTTGTTTGCCCTCGCCGTATTTCAGGACTAGAATTTTACTGGTCTTATATAGTGTCCAGCTTAGTGTTGATACTTGTGGCAACACACATAGGAGAAGATGCACCGTTATTTTCCTATAACCCAGTGCTATGCTTAGGAAATCCTGCAAGTTTGTTGATTTACTTTTATTTTTAATTCCCAATTAAATTCGAATATGTGATCAGAGTTTACTTTAAATTGAAAATTAAAAGTATCCTTATACCAGTGTTCCTGGTAAATCTCTGTACAGAGAGACAAAGACACCCGGGATTTTTTTCTAGTAGGCATTCAATTCTCCTATTTAATTTAATTGCTGCCGACATCAGCAATATGTGGCACAAGGCCGGAAAGTGGGATACCCGCAGGCTCCCCTAAAGAAGGGGCACTCTTGCAATTTTAAAAATTGCCTGAGTAACCCCGTCGGCATTCCGCGGTCGGGGCACCTCAGGCAGCAAGCAATAAACTTGCCCCACCGGAAAGCCCGGTGGCAAGGGCTGGGAGGGTGGACCTCCTAGGTATTACCCAGGCGGTGTACCTCAGTCCAACAGGTGCTGGGCCGGTTCCCGGCCCCTCACCTGTTGGGCTGAGTGTCAAGTGACGAATCCTTGACATGTATATCTTGAGAATAGAGGGCATTGCTGATTGGGCAAGTGTTGTTTTTAGCCATTTCATGGACATCCTTTTTTAGCTGAGATATTTGAAAAAGACATTATTCTAAAAATATTAGACTTCTGACATGTTAACTTTTTCTTTTTAATCTCTTTCTTCTTAGGGCAGTGGTGCTTAAACATCTTTTGCCATTGCTTACAACTTTCTGTGAGTTTTTGATATTTTATATATGCGTATTCGATTGACCAAATCAATGTCCAATTTTCCTCCCTATTCCACTGAGTTTGGGCAAATTCAGCAGTGTTAGATTCGGTAAAATCAATCGCTGCTTCACTAAAAGCTTTCTTCTCAATTGCCTCTCTAACATCTTTTGGGAAATATTTATGTTGAAAGTTAATTCTTAGATGTGGTTAGTGATGTTTTTTCTTTTGTCAAGGGATAAGATTTTAATTGAGCCTCAAATACTGTTTTTCCTCCCCCATTTTTTATACCTTAAATATGCGAAATGTTAACGAGCATCTCTCCCCCCTCTCTGGCTTTCTTACTCTTTCTGTTTTCTCTCTCTGTGTCTCTATAAGAGAATAGAGAGATAGAGAGGGAGAGAGAGAGAGAGGTGAGTAAACGTGGAGGTAGACACATTTACCAGAACCAAAGGTCAGCTGACCAAATTACGTATGAGTGACGTGGTTGGCTAGATCTGGGAGATTTGATTTAAGCTTTGAAGAAGACGGACGTTTTTCCGTGGCCTCCCCCTCTTAACTGGGGAGGGGGAGACTAACGCTGACGTGTGTGAAGAAGAGCCCACACAAGCGATTTCACTTCCACTTCTGCAGAACCTCTGGGGAAAGTGAAATAAAAAACTATAAAACCATTTCATCATCTTGGAGTGATAAATCCTCGTCAAACAGGTATCAGGTCTCCCTCCAGGATGAGAAATTTCCAGATGATCCGTTTTGAAGAAGCAGAGGTAGGTTCAGAAATTACATGTCACACAAACAAATAATCAAACACACAACCATTTATATAGAGACAATCACACGGAATATTTGATGTTATATAGTGTATACACCCAAACGTAAAAAGTGCCCCTAAATGAAGAACTCTATATAACATATTCAAATGTAACGAAAGCTCAATTTGGTACCCCTCAAGGATAACCTCGATGATAACGAATATATAACAGAAACAATGGAAAATAATCTTCGTCTCCTCAAGAAACCAATTTATTACTTGGTTATTAATGTCTTTTTATAGTAGTCTTTGATCAGAGTTTACTTCCAATTGAAAATTAAAAGTATCCTTATACCAGAGTTCCTGGTAAATCTCTGTACAGAGAGACAAAGACACCCGGGATTTGTTTCTAGTAGGCATTCAATTCTCCTCAATGTGAGTTCTCCTATGTGTAACGAATGTTGATGTTTGAGAACAAGAATATTTAGA
The DNA here is from genome assembly GCF_053919585.1 of Euprymna scolopes. NCBI lineage: Eukaryota > Metazoa > Mollusca > Cephalopoda > Sepiida > Sepiolidae > Euprymna > Euprymna scolopes. The sequence continues at coordinate 207,424,712 of NC_136527.1, read as the reverse complement.
CACTTCACAAGAAGATAGGGTTTCCCCAGTGTGAGTTCTCATATGTCTCACTAATGCTGAGCTTTGAGAACAAGAATATCCACACACTTTACAACAATAGGGCTTTTCCCCAGTGTGAGTTCTCATATGTCTCACTAATGAATATTTGTAAGAAGAAGAATATCCACACATTTGACAAGAATGTGGCTTCTCCCCAGTGTGAATCCTCATATGTGATACTAAATGCGATTTTCGAGAACAACAATATCCACACACTTCACAGAAATGTGGCTTCTCCCCAGTGTGAGTTCTCATATGTGTCACTAACTGTGATTTTTGTGAACTAGAATATTCGCACACTTCACAAGAATGTGGCTTTTCCCCAGTGTGAGTTCTCATATGTATCACTAACTTTGATTTTTCAGAACACGAATATCCGCACACTTCACAAGAATGTGGCTTTTCCCCAGTGTGATTTCTCATATGTGTCAGTAACTTTGATTTTTGTGAACAAGAATATCCGCACACTTCACAAGAATGTGGCTTCTCCCCAGTGTGAGTTCTCATATGTCTCACTAATATTGATTTTAGAGAACAAGAATATCCACACTCTCCACAAGAATGTGGCTTCTCCCCAGTGTGTGTTCTCATATGTGTCACTAAATGTGATTTTTGTGAACTAGAATATCCGCACACTTCACAAGAATGTGGCTTTTCCCCGGTGTGAGTTCTCATATGTGTCACTAAATTTGATTTTTGTGAACAAGAATATCCGCACACTTCACAAGAATGTGGCTTCTCCCCAGTGTGAGTTCTCATATGTGTCACTAATATTGATTTTAGATAACAAGAATATCCACACTCTCCACAAGAATGTGACTTCTCCCCAGTGTGTGTTCTCATATGTGTCACTAACTGTGATTTTTGTGAACAAGAATATCCGCACACTTCACAAGAATGTGGCTTTTCCCCAGTGTGAGTTCTCATATGTGTCACTAAATTTGATTTTCGATAACAAGAATATCCGCACACTTCACAAGAATGTGGCTTCTCCCCAGTGTGAGTTCTCATATGTGTAACTAACTGTGATTTTTGTGAACAAGAATATTCGCACACTTCACAAGAATGTGGCTTCTCCCCAGTGTGAGTTCTCATATGTATCACTAATTGATGCAAGTTAAATTTTATGCTAAAGAAATTTCAATTTGTATCACTTACTTTATTTGATAAGAGATATTTCGTAGTATAAAAGTTAAAATATTTTCTTTGTAAATTAGCAGATTTTTCTGAAATGTTAAATTCGATATCTTATGATTTATAAAAACATTAAACAAAAATTTCACAAATTTAAATATGTGTGATGTTCTTATCACTATTTGCTAAACAATCCAGATAAAATAACTCTTCACACATATATGTCTAATAATGTTGTGTGCTGCCGTTTTTGTTGTCTGCCACGTAAGGAAATAATTGTGTATAGAATACTGTTTAAGGAGAAGGATGGTGCCTTAATATTCATTAAAAACATTCAAGCAGGAACATCTGTAAAAAAATAAAATAAAAATTTAATATTTTAATATAATTGTGTATTTTAATCGTGTCAACAAAACAAGAAACATAACTTTATAAAACATTTAAAATTCACAAAAATAAACATTTAATTCACATTCATATTGTTTAACTGTTTAACATTATTCATAGTATTTTGTAATAGATAAAGGAATTATGTAATTAATAAAGTAAAATAAACAATAATATAGTAAGAATTTGTAGGAACAATAAACATACAACTACCATAGTTGCTACTGATAATAATAAAAATATATTGCTGACAATAGAAATATAATACCTTTATAATACAGGAAAGTGAATTTAAATACTCAGTAAATTAAAGTTAATAATACAAATGAATATATAATCTAGTTACTTAGCAATGGATACTAATATGGTCTTTTAAAATAGCTTTCATTTTAAGTCATATGTGTAGAAATATAGCCACTTATTGATAATATGTTTGATATTAAACTGCATATTTTCATAACATTACATATTTGTTAATATTCATACTAATTTAATGCAACAGAATTAGGTTCTTATTTTTTTTGTACTTTTATTTTTAGAAATCAACAGTTTTTTTCATGCATTATTATCATTCCCACATTTCATTATACAAATGATATAAACAGTTTTAATAATCGATTATCGCAATTTCATTTTTTTTAAATTAACGTCTAATAATACATATTTGTATACCAAAAAGCTCTCGAAAGCTGTTAATTGTTACCTGACCAATATTACAGAATTGATATTCTTCATACTTATTTTAATTTTGATTAAAATAGTTTTTTATTTTGGAAATTAAACAAATTGTTACTTGCATTCAGCACATTATTTCATACACCGAATAATATAGTAATAATTTGTAGAAACAATAAACATACAACTATCATAGTTGCTACTGACAATAATAAATATATATTGCATCCAATAGAAATATAATAAGTTTATATTACAGGAAAAGTGAATTTAAATACTCAGTAAATTAAAGTTAATAATACAAATAAATATATAATCTAGTTACTTAGCAATGGATAATAATATGGTCTTTTAAAATAGCTTTCGTTTTAAGTCATGTGTGTGGAAAAATATAGCCGCTTATTTATAATGTGTTTGATATTAAACTGGATATATGTGCTTATTGATTATATACATTATTGTAAGGCTTCTACTTTTTTAGGCACAAAGTGAAAAATTGGGATTGGATTGCTTCATCTAAAAATATTTATTCATTCTTAATTTATCCGAACGTTAAAATTATTTGTAATCATAGACGTTTAACTTATAAGCGAGTTTAACGTTTTATATCTAAATATTAGTAAGACAAAATATTTACATTATCATTAACATATAACAAACATTTAACGTAATTATATTATTTGATTTTTATCTAAACATTTTATAACAATACAACTGCCACATATAGATTGATATTTTCTTTGCTTGGGACAATTAAATTTTCTATTTTTTTCGTGTATTTCTCAATGTGTCAATCCTATTATTCCAAACTAATGAAGACAAATATCTGTTCATCTCTAATTCAGCTTAACATATTTTTTTAAAACTTAATCACATGTAAGATCATCACATTTAATCATAAATCTATAAACATGGTTTTATATTTAAAAAGTTAATTTTTTTATTCTATTTTTAAGGAATATAGTTTTTAGAGATTTTATAGTGAATTGTTATAGGCAATAAAAACAGACGAAATAGAGCTCCACAAGTCTGCAGCTTTGAAAAGATATGTACGGGAATATGATGATGTATTATAACGAGGTACCTGAACAGAGAATTGATGAAGAGAAACTCTTTGTTTCTGTCTTCTTGCCGATAATTAATGTGAATCAGTTGTAAGCTGTGATTTGTATAGACAGATCGGCAGGCAGAGTGTATTGAATTTCTCTTTACAATCCTCTTTTTAACGGCTTTAAAGGGTTGCTCATTTTACCGTGGAGGGTTTTGAGGGTTGCTACACCTGGTGTTTGATCTGCTTTATCAATTTTGCATGTCATTTATATTTTATGCATTTAACATGATAAACAATATGATTACAATTTATTGTGGTAGAGAGGGAGTTGTATCGGTTTTAGTTTTCTTACGTTTGTTGAGGGAGAATGAAAGCCAAGTGTTGTTAACTATTCTATAATTTCACATAAAAATTTAATAAACAATCGATTGGTCCTTAAAATATTTAGGCGTTATATATATATATATATATATATATATATATATATATATATAGATAGATAGATAGATAGATAGATAGATAGATGAGCATTGGATTAGATAGGCTTACCTAAAATTTCTGAGCTGGCACTATCCATTTTGTGTGTGGTTTATAAGGTGCAGACTTAATAGGTATAAAGTTATTTAATTAGAACTAGAGCACAAATTGTTCACCGGAGAGATTTTATGGAATTTTATGATCTCCACAGAATATGTTCTTACAAAATGCTGAAACATGTTGGATTTAAATTTTCGACCCCAGGTTTTAAGAGTTTTTAACGGTTGCTATTTTTTAAAAGTTGTTTTTTTACACAATAGTTAATATATTTTTTCAAGTTTAAGAAAAGTTTTACATTATTATATTTTTTGGAGGCAGTGAAAATGTTACATTTGAAATTTTATATACCTACGTTTGACATTTTTTTAAATTACAAATGAGTCACCATTTATCAAGGCCAAGAGGCCACTGTGGGATAAGGGTTTATAAGCATACAGTGGTCAATGAAACACTGGTCTTAATTGTTAATGGGAATTTGATAAATTGAATTACTTAAGAGAAACGGCTCATTAAGAACATGTTTACGTTGGGATTAAAAATGACCATATTAGAGTCAGCTGGAAAGCAAGCAAATGGAAGAGTTCAACAGGTGTGTTTTCTAAGAAAGAAACTTTGTTCATGGAATCTATGCTTATGTTTAGATAAAGAGTGGGGGAAATTATTGATAGGTTTTTCAGCTAGACGAGTGTTTCTCATGAAAGTTTGGTGAGGGGGACTATAGATTAGAGCTCTGACGAGCACTTGCCATGAAAATAATGATAAAGCAGAGACAGGTTGTGAGAAAAGGTTGCAGGGAAGAGAAAATGGCATCACCCACTAGACTACGAAGTCTACTGTTAACTCTGTCAAGGCAGAGAACATGAGTTGGAATAGATACATTGAGATCATTGCCAATACTGCTGCGAAGAAGGTGGCCTCTCTCTATCCTGCTAGAAAGTTACTTTCACTTGAAAATATCCTATACCTCTACAAAGCTACCATTCGCCCATGTATGGCATATTGTTGTGACATTTGGGCTGGTGCATCTGCTACTAGTCTCTTGCTCCTGGGCAGGGTTCAAAAGAGAGCCACCAACCTAATAGATCATTAACTATCATCTAAGCTTCAGCCGCTGTCTTATCAACTAAATATTGCATCCCTCCGCTTGTTTTACAAGTATTTTAATGGTGGATGTTCTGCCAAACTACAAGCTCTTGTCCCCCGTTATGAAAATACCTCCGACAAACCCAACAAGCACTGAAGTATCACCCGTACACTACAAAACATTCTACTCTAAGTTTCTTTCCCAGAACCGCTAAACTTAAAAATTATCTTCTGGCTTCCTGCTTTCCCAACTGTACTGACATGCAGAAATTCAAGTGTCATGTAAACAAACATTTTGCTGCTAAACTCCCTACATAGTACTGTTATATACTAATGTTATTATTAGACGAAGGTTCCACTTGTGCGTGTATGTTACGTGAGTTCTTATTAGTAAAGATACGAGTCTTCAGTGTTCATGCTTAGTAAGAGATATTTGAAGGTTCGTGTGTGTAATCATGTTGTGAGATATGAAGACATTAACAGGTGTATATAAAGAGAGAGAGAGAGTGTGTACATATAAATAAACTTTGAGAGGTGATTCGCTATCTAGATAGACAGACTGATAATTGAGAAGTTTGCATTTATGCCTTGACAGTTCGTATGAACGGGAGTGTTTGTATAACATAAATAGACACATTTACTTTCTAACACATATATTTTTTTAGATGATGAATTTCAAATAGTTTGTACACATAAATAGACAATACCTTTTTCATGTAATGATGGACACAGGAGACGGCAGTTATAAAAACACATTGAACATTTATTCTTCCCTGACCGGTTGGGGGCTTTGCGTCCAAGAATTCAAAGCTTCACATATTAAGTTTCAAAGTGACCGTCTCGCTTCCTAGACGTTCGAATTCCAAACTCCAGACTATCGTCTGTCGTCCTCAAACTCCCTCTGAGTTTCTCACTAACTCTAACTAACTAACTCTCACTTCGTATATTGAGAAATCCATGCATGTCCGGCCACGTGACCACAATTCACGTGCCATCAACATGCGCGACCTGCACGTTTCCGAACATTCTGATTCTCAATAACCTATTTTTCTTTTGTTGTTTTCACAAAGGAATTCAACCTACATATCTAATTCATTTAATCCATATTTTATTATCCACATTCTTTCTAACAATTGAATAGTTTATTTATTATTTATTTCATCAGAATGCACAATTTACTGGACATTCAATTTAAACCTATTGTTCTTTAAAACTTATATCCAGGGTTCGATTTCTGCTTTCTCTCATTTTATTTTCATTTTAAGTAGATCTCTCTATTTTTATACTTACATGAAAAGGGGACAGCCCTTATCATGTAACAGTACCCCTGTAACTAAGGTCCCTGATAGTAGCCCCCTACATTAAAGTGGCAATATGCCTTGTTTGGTGTAATAAAACCCCCCTGGTAAAAACAAACAGGAAAATCACGTGAAAAAGTAATAATAATAATAATAATAATAATAGATAATTGTGGACAGAAAACTACTTCTAAAAGTTTTGAAAAAAAAACTTTAAAAAAAATGGAATAATAATAATAATATTAATAATAATAATAATAATAATAATAGATAATTGTGGACAGAAAACTACTTCTAAAAGTTTTGAAAAAAAAAACTTTAAAAAAAAATGGAATAATAATAATAATAATAATAATAATAATAATAATAATAATAATAAAAGATAATTGTGGACAGAAAACTACTTCTAAAAGTTTTAAAAAAAAAAACTAAAAAAAAAATGGAATACTGAAAAACTATGCTGGTTTCGATGGTAAATATTTACCAATTATTTTTTTTATATTAATTTTTTGTTAATTGGTGATGGCCAATAAATGAGTCCTCATTTTATGTAATCTTTATTAAAGAAAATGATCCTTATTCTAAAACCTAAAATATTGAAAAACAAATCAAAATCCAAACAATTCTCGAGCGAAATATTAGGTAAATGTGGACAGAAAAGTATTTGTAAAAATAATTTAATAAAAAGAAAAGCATTTTGTGCTCAGTTGTCTGACAATTCGACAAACTTTGGATCAATTTATTTTGTTTATGGTAAACATTATTATTTGCTCAGAAATCACGTAAGTTTAACTTAAATAAACCCATTTTTGGAAAAAAAATGTTATTGTCAGATTGAATACGATATTTAAAAAATTTTAAATAGGAAATTCATTGTTTTATATACATCGGTTATTTATTTATATACATCTGCTATTTATTTATATACATCTGTTATTTATTTATATACATCTGTTATTTATTTATATACATCCGTTATTTATTTATATACATCTGTTATTTATTTATATACATCTGTTATTTATTTATATACATCTGTTATTTATTTATATACATCTGTTATAGAGACATGACAAAAGTAAATAAACACATTTTTGGTGGAATCCAAGTTTAGCGTTACAAATTCCAGAGAATTAATTGAGGAGGGGCACTATTGCCAAACGAATTATTAAACGTAATAAAATAATAATCTTATGTAAACGTAATAAAATAATCCTTATTCCATTAATCCAAAACCTAAAACATTGAATACAATATCAAAATTACAGAGAACTATATATATATATATATATATATATATATATATATATATATATATATATATATATATATAAATATTTTTTTACTATAATAATTAAATACCTACAGACACTAGTGTTTCATCCTTTCGGGATTCTTCAGTGCAGGGTGTCACAATTACTACCAGTCGAACGATTCGAACCCCGCGACACGAGACATCTCTGTCTCGATTAGCGGAGACCGTATCCATTCGGCTACCATTAATCGTGTGAAATAGCGTTGAATTTTAAACATTTTAATTTAAATGTTCATTACGTCAGACAGACAGTGATCAAATCGTTATACGACGATCTACGCATAAGAGCTAAATTGACCGACTTTTTATTCAACAGAAAGTGCTCAACGATCAGAAACGTATTTCTTAAAGGAGCTGTCATAATTATTTTTTTACTATAATAATTAAATACCTACAGACACTAGTGTTTCATCCTTTCGGGATTCTTCAGTGCAGGGTGTCACAATTACTACCAGTCGAACGATTCGAACCCCGCGACACGAGACATCTCTGTCTTGATTAGCGGAGACCGTATCCATTCGGCTACCATTAATCGTGTGAAATAGCGTTGAATTTTAAACATTTTAATTTAAATGTTCATTACGTCAGACAGACAGTGATCAAATTGTTATACGACGATCTACGCATAAGAGCTAAATTGACCAACTTTTTATTCAACAGAAAGTGCTCAACGATAAGAAACGTATTTCTTAAAGGGGCTGTCATAATTATTTTTTTACTATAATAATTAAATACCTACAGACACTAGTGTTTCATCCTTTCGGGATTCTTCAGTGCAGGGTGTCACAATTACTACCAGTCGAACGATTCGAACCCCGCGACACGAGACATCTCTGTCTCGATTAGCGGAGACCGTATCCATTCGGCTACCATTAATCGTGTGAAATAGCGTTGAATTTTAAACATTTTAATTTAAATGTTCATTACGTCAGACAGACAGTGATCAAATCGTTATACGACGATCTACGCATAAGAGCTAAATTGACCGACTTTTTATTCAACAGAAAGTGCTCAACGATAAGAAACGTATTTCTTAAAGGAGCTGTCATAATTATTTTTTTACTATAATAATTAAATACCTACAGACACTAGTGTTTCATCCTTTCGGGATTCTTCAGTGCAGGGTGTCACAATTACTACCAGTCGAACGATTCGAACCCCGCGACACGAGACATCTCTGTCTTGATTAGCGGAGACCGTATCCATTCGGCTACCATTAATCGTGTGAAATAGCGTTGAATTTTAAACATTTTAATTTAAATGTTCATTACGTCAGACAGACAGTGATCAAATTGTTATACGACGATCTACGCATAAGAGCTAAATTGACCAACTTTTTATTCAACAGAAAGTGCTCAACGATAAGAAACGTATTTCTTAAAGGGGCTGTCATAATTATTTTTTTACTATAATAATTAAATACCTACAGACACTAGTGTTTCATCCTTTCGGGATTCTTCAGTGCAGGGTGTCACAATTACTACCAGTCGAACGATTCGAACCCCGCGACACGAGACATCTCTGTCTCGATTAGCGGAGACCGTATCCATTCGGCTACCATTAATCGTGTGAAATAGCGTTGAATTTTAAACATTTTAATTTAAATGTTCATTACGTCAGACAGACAGTGATCAAATCGTTATACGACGATCTACGCATAAGAGCTAAATTGACCGACTTTTTATTCAACAGAAAGTGCTCAACGATAAGAAACGTATTTCTTAAAGGGGCTGTCATAATTATTTTTTTACTATAATAATTAAATACCTACAGACACTAGTGTTTCATCCTTTCGGGATTCTTCAGTGCAGGGTGTCACAATTACTACCAGTCGAACGATTCGAACCCCGCGACACGAGAAATCTCTGTCTCGATTAGCGGAGACCGTATCCATTCGGCTACCATTAATCGTGTGAAATAGCGTTGAATTTTAAACATTTTAATTTAAATGTTAATTACGTCAGACAGACAGTGATCAAATCGTTATACGACGATCTACGCATAAGAGCTAAATTGACCGACTTTTTATTCAACAGAAAGTGCTCAACGATAAGAAACGTATTTCTTAAAGGGGCTGTCATAATTATTTTTTTACTATAATAATTAAATACCTACAGACACTAGTGTTTCATCCTTTCGGGATTCTTCAGTGCAGGGTGTCACAATTACTACCAGTCGAACGATTCGAACCCCGCGACACGAGACATCTCTGTCTCGATTAGCGGAGACCGTATCCATTCGGCTACCATTAATCGTGTGAAATAGCGTTGAATTTTAAACATTTTAATTTAAATGTTCATTACGTCAGACAGACAGTGATCAAATCGTTATACGACGATCTACGCATAAGAGCTAAATTGACCGACTTTTTATTCAACAGAAAGTGCTCAACGATAAGAAACGTATTTCTTAAAGGGGCTGTCATAATTATTTTTTTACTATAATAATTAAATACCTACAGACACTAGTGTTTCATCCTTTCGGGATTCTTCAGTGCAGGGTGTCACAATTACTACCAGTCGAACGATTCGAACCCCGCGACACGAGACATCTCTGTCTCGATTAGCGGAGACCGTATCCATTCGGCTACCATTAATCGTGTGAAATAGCGTTGAATTTTAAACATTTTAATTTAAATGTTCATTACGTCAGACAGACAGTGATCAAATCGTTATACGACGATCTACGCATAAGAGCTAAATTGACCGACTTTTTATTCAACAGAAAGTGCTCAACGATAAGAAACGTATTTCTTAAAGGAGCTGTCATAATTATTTTTTTACTATAATAATTAAATACCTACAGACACTAGTGTTTCATCCTTTCGGGATTCTTCAGTGCAGGGTGTCACAATTACTACCAGTCGAACGATTCGAACCCCGCGACACGAGACATCTCTGTCTTGATTAGCGGAGACCGTATCCATTCGGCTACCATTAATCGTGTGAAATAGCGTTGAATTTTAAACATTTTAATTTAAATGTTCATTACGTCAGACAGACAGTGATCAAATCGTTATATGACGATCTACGCATAAGAGCTAAATTGACCGACTTTTTATTCAACAGAAAGTGCTCAACGATAAGAAACGTATTTCTTAAAGGGCTGTCATAATTATTTTTTTACTATAATAATTAAATACCTACAGACACTAGTGTTTCATCCTTTCGGGATTCTTCAGTGCAGGGTGTCACAATTACTACCAGTCGAACGATTCGAACCCCGCGACACGAGACATCTCTGTCTTGATTAGCGGAGACCGTATCCATTCGGCTACCATTAATCGTGTGAAATAGCGTTGAATTTTAAACATTTTAATTTAAATGTTAATTACGTCAGACAGACAGTGATCAAATCGTTATACGACGATCTACGCATAAGAGCTAAATTGACCGACTTTTTATTCAACAGAAAGTGCTCAACGATAAGAAACGTATTTCTTAAAGGGGCTGTCATAATTATTTTTTTACTATAATAATTAAATACCTACAGACACTAGTGTTTCATCCTTTCGGGATTCTTCAGTGCAGGGTGTCACAATTACTACCAGTCGAACGATTCGAACCCCGCGACACGAGACATCTCTGTCTCGATTAGCGGAGACCGTATCCATTCGGCTACCATTAATCGTGTGAAATAGCGTTGAATTTTAAACATTTTAATTTAAATGTTCATTACGTCAGACAGACAGTGATCAAATCGTTATACGACGATCTACGCATAAGAGCTAAATTGACCGACTTTTTATTCAACAGAAAGTGCTCAACGATAAGAAACGTATTTCTTAAAGGGGCTGTCATAATTATTTTTTTACTATAATAATTAAATACCTACAGACACTAGTGTTTCATCCTTTCGGGATTCTTCAGTGCAGGGTGTCACAATTACTACCAGTCGAACGATTCGAACCCCGCGACACGAGACATCTCTGTCTCGATTAGCGGAGACCGTATCCATTCGGCTACCATTAATCGTGTGAAATAGCGTTGAATTTTAAACATTTTAATTTAAATGTTCATTACGTCAGACAGACAGTGATCAAATCGTTATACGACGATCTACGCATAAGAGCTAAATTGACCGACTTTTTATTCAACAGAAAGTGCTCAACGATAAGAAACGTATTTCTTAAAGGAGCTGTCATAATTATTTTTTTACTATAATAATTAAATACCTACAGACACTAGTGTTTCATCCTTTCGGGATTCTTCAGTGCAGGGTGTCACAATTACTACCAGTCGAACGATTCGAACCCCGCGACACGAGACATCTCTGTCTTGATTAGCGGAGACCGTATCCATTCGGCTACCATTAATCGTGTGAAATAGCGTTGAATTTTAAACATTTTAATTTAAATGTTCATTACGTCAGACAGACAGTGATCAAATCGTTATATGACGATCTACGCATAAGAGCTAAATTGACCGACTTTTTATTCAACAGAAAGTGCTCAACGATAAGAAACGTATTTCTTAAAGGGCTGTCATAATTATTTTTTTACTATAATAATTAAATACCTACAGACACTAGTGTTTCATCCTTTCGGGATTCTTCAGTGCAGGGTGTCACAATTACTACCAGTCGAACGATTCAAACCCCGCGACACGAGACATCTCTGTCTCGATTAGCGGAGACCGTATCCATTCGGCTACCATTAATCGTGTGAAATAGCGTTGAATTTTAAACATTTTAATTTAAATGTTCATTACGTCAGACAGACAGTGATCAAATCGTTATACGACGATCTACGCATAAGAGCTAAATTGACCGACTTTTTATTCAACAGAAAGTGCTCAACGATAAGAAACGTATTTCTTAAAGGGGCTGTCATATATATATATATATATATTGTCGAAATTAGCATACCGACGAGTAGAGGGGGGGAGAAGAAAAGACGGTTTAAGTCTTGTAACGAAATGTCGACGTTGCTTACAAGCAGTCTTTCTTTGTAAAAGTAACAAATGGGTAACGATGGTCGAAGTGTAATTTATCTAAAAGATAACTACAACTACAGTAGAGCAGAGCGGCCACCCCTTTTATCTACTCTAACTCTCAGTCAACGAGATTCACGCGTGACTGAAATGTCTATTTAACTTGTAAGGAATAGGCACTCAGCCTGAGAAGAACCTGAGTGCCACTCAGGTTCTTTGATTAACGGACCAACGGCCGTGTTGGTCACAGCTACCAACACTCCTTTCTTCCCTACCGACCTACCCTTGGCAAGTCAACAAATTCAAAATTCTCACAATATATATATATATATATATATATATATATATATATATATATATATATATATATATATATATATATATATATGTTAATTACCGAGAAAACAGTGTTGCGTTCTTTTCTTTAACAATTCAACCAACTTCGAATAAAATTATTGTGTTTATGATAAACGTTAGGATTTTCGCAGAAATCACGTAAATTTTACTTAAATAAACACACTTTTATTCACGAAATCAATATTTTTATTGGATTGCAATAAAAAAATAAACTTTTTTTTTATGTTTAAGATTATTTTAAGAATCACAAAAAACTTACCTTCTATTCCAGGAATTTAAAACGAAAAATAAATCGTTTTTCTTTTGTGTCTAACGCAGAAATGTGTTTGTTTGTTAGGATTTCTTAATATAATCTTTAGTAAATTGATACAAATGTTGTTTTGTGTGTCCAACAAAGCAATTAAATATATGAAAATATAAAAGAATCAAAATTAAAAGATAAAAAACACGATTTGAACGTGAAATTATTAAAAGAAGAAGAAATCAACTGCTTCAGAACAAAGAACTTTTGTTCATCGTAAAACGGTGTAATCATTATTTTGTTCCTCGTGTAAAAGATTGAACATTTCATTATGATTTGGATTAGTCGAACTACTGTTTACATCCAAGATGAGAACAGTAATCCAAATAATCCAAATATAAAAAATGCAAAACTGAATATTTCACATAAACAATTAAAAAAGGAAGGATTTGAACAAATAGCGAAGTCAATCAAATAACAAAAACTAGATTTGAACCAACAAGAAACAAAACAATAATCACATGATTACATTATGAAAATTTCGACTTATTTTTATCAGATTCGATTCCGTTAATTAATTAATGACCTTAACTTATAATTCCAGACTTAAATGCAATTACATGCAATCAACGACAACGACTAACGATGGAAGTGTAGTAGCTGTTTCTAGTTTGTTTGCGCATTTCAGCCATGTGTCACGTTATCACATTTTTGGTTTTACTTGGCATGTTTTCCGCCCTCCCATGTATTACCACCTCCTTTGATAGAGAACCGCAATGTTGTAAAATGTTACGACTCGCAGATGTGAATATGAGAAAAATCGATATCTAAGAACATTCAGTAATTTGCTTGCACCCTACTTGTTTATATATATATATATATATATATATATATATATATATATATATATATATATATATATATTTAAAAAAATAAAAATTACAGTTAAGTTTACCAAAATGATCCAAGATGACAAAACTAAAGTAAATTATAAATATTAAAGAATTAATATTTATAAAGTAATTGCCAGGGAAAGGTTACGACGCTGCTCGTGCTGCTCGGCTGATACCGCAGGTGCAGGTCAGGTCTCGTCCGATCCATGCTTGACGGGAATTAACGAGAATTCGGGTCAAATTATGCAAGAGTACCTAAAAATATAGAAAAATATAATTTTTGTTTGCACTAACTTTTAGAAAAGGAAGAGTTATCGATCCTTGACAAGCGACATCTTTCGACGGTTCTTGAAACTAAAATACAAACATCTTGCAGTTTATATGTTCATGAAACAGTTGCTTTTAAATCCTTCTATCTTTTCATCCTCATCACCAGATGAAATGTAAAATGCCCTGCTCGCGAGTGTATGTGAGAAAATAGAATAGAACACAAATCGATAATTAATTAAATCACATTTTTTTTTTTTTTTTTTTTTTTTGCCTTTTTATATATCGTTTCAAGAATCTGATAGTCAAACTTGGGGCAAATTTACCGTTTGCATGGTATTTACCCTGAACCCACGAACTACTTTCCACCATTTTGCAGCTTCCGTTTATGCTACGCGCATGCACGCTGTAGCATAAACGACGGCTTCACGAAGCAAACTACGTTGGGAGGGAGGGGATTTTTTTTTTTCCAGGACATAGAATTTTCTAATTTTCAAAAATACATTATAGCACTTTTTGGGTGGAAAATTTAAAATTAGCTGAAAAAGAAATAAAACAAGAAAAGGAAAGCACTCCAAGTTGGAGTAGGGGGGGGTAATTTAGCTGGTGTTTTTGTTTGTTTTTTTGTTTACCTGGAACATAGAATTTTATAATTTTCAAAAAGTAACGCACCAACATTCACCAATTAGAACACCATTTAACATTTTCCGAAGATTTTACTGTGTAAATTGGGGGCGCAAGCAGGGGGGGGGGCGAATGTGATGTTGGGCGCGTAAAATCTTCGGAAAATGCCAATGGTGTTCTAATTGGTAAATGTCGGTGTGCGGTGCGTTACTTACGGAAAAACGTGTAACTAAACTGCAAAAGCACCTATTAAGCCACATAAGTTCTATAATTGAATCCCCCTCCCGCAAAAAAAGAATGAAAAACATAAAGATGTTTGATGCTTATGTTTTTGTAAACCACATTAAAAACTACGCGAAACAACAACAAAAAAAGTCCCCCGATTTGTTGTACTTTTTTTTTAACTGTAAGTCATTAAAAAAATGTCAGTCCGTAATTTTTTGATTGGTACGCCATGTGAAAAGGCAGTTTGCTAGGTGAAGCAAGCCGTCGTTTATGCTGCAGCGCACGCGCGTAGCGTAAACGGAAGCTGCAAAATGGTAGAAAGTTATTCGGGGGTTCGGGGGTTCGGGGGTTAATACCATGCAAACGGTAAATTTGCCCCAAGTTTGACTATCAGATTCGTTGTCAGCGACCTCAATTACCTGTAAAAATCAAATTAGAGTGATCGGTGTTCTGTAGTAGCGGATCTGGATATTTACCATATTAAATATTTACAAAACTTGTAAGGATAAAAAAAACAACTTTTTTCTATTCACACAAAAAAAAAACTTTGTGTAAGTAACAAAACGAACGTATATGGAACAAAATATATTCAAATAAATGGGTGTCTTTCTGAGTGCGTTTTTTAATATATTTACAGAACTATTATTATTATTATTATTATTATTATTATTATTATTATTATTATTATTATTATTATTATTATTATTATTATTATTATTATAATAATAATAATAATAATAATAATAATAATAATAATAATGGTGATGATGATGAAAAAAAATAAAATAAATGTCCTATATTAATTGCAAAACATTAGAAACTGAAATTTTCGGACGCTAAACTTGTCTTTATGGAGAAGTAAGCAAATAGCAAGTTTTTTTGTTTTTTTTAAATAAAAATAAAAATTATAAAAAGATTTGTATCTTGTGATAATACTTTTCATCTTTATAAAAATAAAGTTATAAAAGATATGTTAATAAAATATCTTTTTTTAAATCTCGATTGTTTATACTTGTGATTTTATTATGCATAAAAATTGCCTCGGTCTAGAAGGATTTCTCCGCCACTAACCACCTCACACTTTAAATAAATATTGAATTGTATTAAAAACGCACGAAAAAAGATACACACACACACACACACACACACACACACACACACACACACACACACACACACACACACACTGTACATACAAATTACTCTTGGTCGCAAAAATCCGCACAAGTCAGTTATTTTTTATTTGTTTCTGCCATAAAAAGTTTGGTTATAATAATTTTATTTCAATTTTTTTTTTTAATTGTGTATTTTTTTATTGACATCATCCGAAATTCTCAGTTATAACGTCGGTTTATTTATTTATTTGGTATTATTTTACGACCTGCCCCAGCGTAGTATAAACACACCAACTACCCCATGTTAAGAACGGCTTTCGGAATAAACACCTCCCAACCTCCCCATGTTAAGAACGGCTTTTGAGGTTTGGGGTGCTTTTTCCGGAAGCCGTTCTTAACATAGGGGGGGGGTTGAAGTGTTTATAATATGCTAAAAAATCTACCATTTATTTATTTATATTATTATTATTATTATTATAAATAGTTTTATTAAAAAGTTCTGTAAATATATAAAAAGAACGTACTCAGAAAGACACCCATTTATTTAAATACTAGCGGGGGTACCCGGCGTTGCCCGAGTGTTTGTTTCCAGGACGGGGGGGGGGAGTTTAAAAAAATGTTATGGTAGGTAAGTAGGATGGATCAAACCCGGAGTCATGAGTAAAAGTAGGAAAATAAAGTGTGAAAAAAAACACACACACATCTGCAACGTTAACAGTTCGGCCACCAAGAAAAGTCCATTCCAGTTGTTTAGGGGAAAAAAAAAAAAAACGATTACGGTAGGTCGGCGCGAACGTGAAAATATAATGTGAATTGTCCAGCACGCTAACCACTACGCCACAGAGCACTGCAGCTTAGTTTAGTGATTTTAAATAACTTCGCATGAAAGAACTACGAAGCCAAACCGGTGTTCTCTTCTCAACTGTTCCTTGTGAACGATCCCCAACCGGTGTTAAGTGGTGGCAGGGGGAGGAGGAATTTATTAGAGAGAAAATATTTTACCACTTCCATTGATCTTAACCGATTTTGGCCGTGACTTCTCAGCAGAAAAAGTATAGAAATCTAAGATTATCGAGGAATTTGAGAAATAATAAGCCTATAACACACCTCAGATATTGTTCTGCCGTTTGTGCATATTATATTTGCATGAAATATCTTGATTTTTAATCCTATTAATGTCAAAATCAGAAAGGAAAAAATGAGTTCATTTTATTTATATATATATATATATATATATATATATATATATATATATAGAGAGAGAGAGAGAGAGAGAGAGAGAGAGAGAGAGAGAGAGAAGAGAAGATAGTTTGTTTAAATACGTTCGTTTTATTACTTAAATTAAAAAGTTTGCGTAAATAAAAAAGTTGTTTTTATCCTTAAAAGTTTTGTAAATATTTAATATTAAAGAAAATGTTTTATAAATATATATTTTTTCTTTTAAATCATTAAAAGTTTTGTTAATATATTTAAAAACAAACTTGCTTGCGAACATTCGAATATGTCTGCTATTTGACCTGTTTACAAGTTTAGAAACAACTACAGGCGATGTCAAGGTCGAACAAACGGTGCTTCTTGAATTGTTCGCCTTTTTTTGTCGTCTGCTACGTGGTATCTAATCTTTAATTGATCCTAAAATTTTTATTATGGACGCAGAAAAGTTATCGGAAAATCAAGGACTCGAGGATTAGTGAAGTTTTATATTAGAGAATGAATGATGGAACATACAATGAGGAGAGCAAAGAAATCTATTATTTCATTAAAAGCAACAAAAAACAATCATAAATGACACGATAATAAATAACAATTGCAACGATAAAAACAGACATATGAGAACTCACACGGAGAACACGACTTTGGCTTTATCTGTCCATATTGGCATGAGGTAGGGGGTCATCTGCATTGTACCGCTATTGTGAGTACTGGATAATATCTTTCAAAATCCAAACCTCAGAATATTACGCCAACATCACTTAATAAAAGCCATTTTGAACAAAATTATCTTATAGATGAGAGAGAATTAGAAAATAAATCTGCTACAGAAATATCCCAAAAAAGACACCAGGAATACAAGAACTTGCAGTAAAAATAGAAGAACGGGCTAAGCATATTTAAAAATAGAAGAACGGACTAAGCATATTTCGGGTAAATTTAATAAGGATCACTCTCCAAGGATGGAATACTGTTGCCATATCTGGACAGGAGCTGCTAAAAACAGCCTATCCTGCCTTGACAGAGTACAAAAGAGACTTCGTGGCTTAGTGGGGGATGCCCTTTTCTCTAACCTGCAACCTCTCTCCCACAGAAGAGACGTTGCGAGCCTATCCTTGTTTTATCGTTATTTCCATGGCAGGTGCTCGTCTGAACTCCAATCTCTGGTCCCTCCTCGCCAATCTTTCACGAAAAACACCCGTCTAGCTGAATCCACTGTGAAAAATTTCCCCCACTCTATATCTGTGCCTAAATCAAAACGCGGATTCCATGAACAAAGCTTCTTTCTTAGAACTGCACGCCTGTGAACCCTGTTCCGTCTGCCTGCTTCCCTCCGGACTACAACTTGGATGTCTTCAAGTCCAATGTTAACAAATTCCTAATGAACCGCCCCCTTAATTAAACACTTCATCAAATCTCCATACTAACGTAATGTACTTGCAATAACCCTTATCCCTGAATGGCTTCCGGGCCTTGATAAGTGGTGATCACTGTGTAAAAAAAAATGATGAGGATTATAAATACTGACAAAAATAAAGACTTACTAATGTTTTTAAAAAGATGAATGTAAATATGTTCACTAGACGATCTGTAAAACGTTAAATACCGAATGCTTCAACAAATGTTGCGAACGTATTCAGAAAGAGCAGTTGGAAATAAGTCGTACACAATCAATTATGACTGTGTAATTCCTACGCTACGTATACAAAAACTGATCTACTAAAGCTGGCATCGTTATATGAAACACGAAAGAATACGAATCAACCTTAGTAGAGTTTCTACAAACGATGTAACGTTAAACAGAGATGAGAGGGAAAGATAACGAAATATGAAAGTCGTTTGTACGACATGAAATTAGAAATTGCAATCTTCGGACGATCTTAATCATACTTATATGATGTAATTATATGATGTAATTATAGGAGTAACTAGACTCATTGACAAGAAATTGGAAAACTACCTGGCAAATATACCCAATGACAAGAAATTGGGAAACTACCTGGCAAATATACCCGGTGACAGAAAATTGGAAAACTACCTGCCAAATATACCCGGTAACCTGAAATAAAATGATATTTCCTTTTGAAAAATTTAAATCATTCAAGTCAATATAAGTGTAGTCATTTGAAAGCACACATTATTTTAAAACAACATAATCTATTGTAATCTATTGGAAATAACTCCCATTATCCTTATCTGAAAATATACTCACTCTATGACAGCCTCTAAGAAAAATACCATTAACGGCCCATTAGGTGTGTCAGAATTTGGGGGGGGGGAATTTTTGACACCCTAACAAAAAACTGCGAATAAAATATAAAACACTCGTAATTTCTCTTTGTAAATTGTGGTGTTAATTTTCTTTATGGAATATACTTCCAGAATAAGTAATAAAGTTGTTTAAAAAATAATAGAAATATTTTTATTTAAAAAACAAAACAGTGTTTACAAAGTGCCTACGCGCGTTCATGCAACCATTTTTTTACGTAAAGAAATCAATTTAATTTTACGAGTTAATTTTTTCAATTTTCAAACTTAAAACATCTATCAATACTTTTCTAATGGTTTAATTTTTAGGATATTTTAAGGTTCAACGTGCAATTTTATGTCCTTTCCAATAAGCCGAATATAATATTCTAGACAAGGGGTTTTCTTAATTCACCCTAATTTTTAAATAGCTATTCAAATGAAAATAATTACTTTTCTCACCTGAAATTTATATATCACAAATTGAAGATAAAAGATCAATAAATAAAATAAGCTAATTTAAAACAAAAAGAATAGTTATTTGCACATTTACCTGTAAGGTAAAAGGTTTAAACCCTTTTTTTAAAAACCACGTTGAATTTTTTAAGTGAAACCTTATAACCTTGTTATATTACCCAGAAAATTTCGTACAATTACAATTTTTTCTATTTCTTTCAATGTTGTTTTCTTTTAGATATTAAAATAAATTCACTCCATAAAGAGGAACTGAAATATATTAAATCAAAATCTCATGTATTTCTTTGAGAGAAGAAAAAAAATCGAAAATTCGTCGAGTGTTTTTTTTTTAGGCAAAAACTGATAAGTAAAATGTGATCATTTTTCATCTATGGTGACCCATATTTCAGCCTACTACGTCAATGCTATTGATTATGAGGCCTAAACAACAGATCCAATCTACAGCAATATATCCCTTGATGCTTAACCGCAAATACCTATTGGCAAGGCTGCAACGACCATGGTTGACTGGACGAAAAGGATCTGAAATTGATTGGGCGATAATGATCACTAAACAAGTGAAAGTATACGGAGCTTACATACCCAGTGTAGAACTGGTCATCTACCCTTGTAATTGAAGCTCAGACTCTTTCTAATGTTTACCAACTCATCGAAAGTTCCAGACATTTTTGCATTAAAAATGTTTACTTTTTGTTTTCAGTATATATTGAATATAATGACCGTACAGATTGCAAATAAAATATTATCCGCATAAAATTGTTTTCTTTATTTATACAAAATTGAAAGTTAGCAATAAACAAACATTTCTATGATATTATAATTTTTCTCAAAATAAACGGAGTTCATAGTTAATTCACTACTGTGAGAACTTGAAATTGTTAAATCTGCTAAGGATGGGTAGGAGAAGTAAGACACTCGTGTGCGGATGACATTTTATCTTTTTTCGTAATAAAAAAAGGTATCCGGATTTGTTGTATTATGTTTATACGCTAGTCTCATCATAGCTCGCTGAAAGAGCGCTTGCGTTTATACAATATGCTATATCTCGTTGGAAGGTAATTTTTCGTTTTCAGACTTAAAAATTTAAAAAACAATTTGAGTCTGAACTGTTGGTGAACCTCATGCAACTGTCAATAAAATAATTGATCTGTGATTTTATGAGATTCACACTTAAACAAGATTGATTACGATTCCAAGATATTTGTGTAGTTTTATGTTTCTTTTGTTAATAGAATATGATGGTAGAATATATGGCTGCACTCAAATTAGCCGTACAATACACCACGTGAAAAAGATTACAAGACAGTCTTTTCGGTAAACCGGTGTGTATAGTAGTCCATCATGTAAAATTTTCCTGCTGGAATCTAATATATCCTACAAAAATTATTGTCATCCCGGTTTTACAGTTAAAGGAAATATTATTTTCTTTTACATGTGGGTTTATAGAGTTAATAGAGTTGTGTGAGTATCATTTATGTCTGTATCGGCCAGGAAGTACCTTCCAAATCTTGTGATGGAATGGTTGTCTGCTGCCCTTGCAGGTGATTGACAGGCATGCTTCTCTTTTTTATCATAAAGTTGTCTTCATTTTCAAAAGTTGATGATTTTTCACAGAGTTTGTATCGCTTACACCACCTCTGTTACATTTTATAATGTAGGCTCTGAGTTTATAGAATGCAGTTGGCATTTGAACAGGCTTCACCCTATTCGTGTTCTGATCTTGTATGAGGATCTGCTCTCCTTTGTGTAATGGATTTAATCTCTAGCAGTCGTGTTGAGCTCTCTGTGATTCCTCTCTTTAATTCAACCTTCTGATGACATTGTCTCAAGTTTCTTGCTTGTTTTACTCATCTGTTAAAGAGTAGTTCAGGAAGGCTATGTAGTTTCTGGTAAATTGATGTTGTTCCGTGCATTATCAAAGCAAATTAAATATATTTATTGAATCGTTTGACTTTTTTAAATGTGTTTTTATTTGAATTTGTCTCTCAACCAATTCAACGGATTATCTGATAATGTTTTAATGATGTTACATGTCTGTAATTCAAATCTGATTCGAATTTCCCGTATTTGAAATTGTTATAGTGAGCAACATTGTCACACGCTATTTGTTTAGTTGAAACTACAATTGCGAACTCGCAAACTATTCTGATAACTTCCGTATCACTATGTATTTACTGTAATAATCCGCTATGACCAGATAGATTTCATCATCCAATGAGAATAAGTAAATAAGCCTAGATAAGATTATAAGAGTAGTTGTTCATGGGCCGAAATAAAAAAAAACTCATAGTATTAACGCTGACGTCCCTCAAGATTCCATCCTGGGCCCAACTCTCTTCTTAATCTTCATCAAGGATTTCCAAAATCACATTCTTAGATCATTCGTAAGCATTTATACAAACGACACCGCAATTTATGGCAACACTTCAAAGGCCAGCAATGACCAAGATCTTTTTTATTCTTTTTTCTGATCTTGAGAACTCGGTGCAATGGGGAAAAAGGTGGCTGGTAAATTTTAACGCATCGAAAACCAAGCTTCTCTTCTTTCATCATATACGCCCTGACCCCAATTGAAATCAGTGACTCTCGTCTTGGGGAAGTTCTTTGTCTTGACAAGATTCTTTCACTCTTGGTCTGAACTGTTGGATAAAAAAATGGTAGCCTTCAAATCAAATGTAAACAAATTCTTGTTGAGTCGTCACAATAAATAAGCCAATTCTACCAAATTTAAACAATTAATAATCACTGTCCTACGGTCTTATTCATTAATTCCTATCCTCGCGTTGCCTTCGGGCCTTGATAAATGGTGACTCCCAAGTAAAAAACAAATATATTGCCTAAATTCCATATTTTGTTCTTTGTGTTATTCCTTATTTGAGTTGTTTATGTGAAATATTTAGTTTGTCAATTTTTAATATGAGGATTATTTGGATTATTCGAACTACTGTTCTCATCTTGGATGTTACTGTTCGACTAATTCAAATAATAATGAAATGTTCAGTCTTTAAAAACTCATTTTTGATCTTAATATATATTACCTTTTAATGAATTGGACCCGCAAAAAAGAAATTTACCAAATAAATACCCAAAGTATTGACAAATATAATCAAAACTTGATAAGAAACAATTCGGTGATCTAAGTAACGGACATTTTTACACGAGAAACGAAATAATGATTACACCGTTTTACGATGACCTAAATCTTTAGCAGTG
>NC_136527.1:207288891-207398891 GCF_053919585.1 Euprymna scolopes | reverse complement strand
ACACACAAAAAAATAAACCGCCTCTTAATCACCTGCTAACGCACGCATCACTGTAACGTCCAATGACAACAACAACAACAACAACAACAACCTTCTCACTCGACCTGCCTTTATACCACTCTCTCAATCCCTTCTCTTGCACATGCGCCTGTAGATTCCTGACAACCTCGAGACTTCCGCTTATAAAAACCCAAGTTTTGTTGTCACGCATGCCTATATAAGGCACAAACACGAGGGCGTTTGTTGTATTGGTAAGTACTACACTCCCCCCTGATCTGATGATCACATAGAGTGCACTCTGGGGGTGGCCTCTTAGTTCGTTGGCTTCTGCAAAGGGTGGTATTTACACTCTCGGATTCAGGTTCTGGTTCTGGTTCTGGTTCTGTGTGAGGTTCTGGTTCTGGTTCTGGTTCTGGTTCTGATCCTGCCTGATCAGACGAACTACAACTACCACTCTATTTCTCGATGACCTCACTCATTAGCAGCTCATCATCTGATGATTCATCGCTCTCTGTAGTTGTGGGATGTACTTCACTAGCCGGGCGAAGATCGCGCACATGGCGTGGGGTTCCATCAACACGGACCGACTGCTGGCTGACCATTCCAGATATTCGTCCTTGCTTGAACTTGATGGTGCACCGGTTTCCAGGGGGTCTAACCCAAACTGGATCCCCTACCTTGTATTTGTTATGACTCTCCTCGTCGATTGGTTGGACAGTGTCAATGCCTTTTATCCTAACACGGTATTTGTGTATGGCATTGGTCGGTGCTGTTGTTAGTGTCTTCCCATCCTTTGGTGTGATGTTATAACAATACATGGCCTCCGTAATGGTGCATTGCTTTCTGGCAGCAATTCTCTTGATGCTGCGATGGCTCCTCTCAGCAATGCCATTCCCTGATGGCCCATGAGCACATCGCAGTCATAGTCGGACACCCCACTCATTCAACAACTGCCGAACTTGGTGGCTACAAAAAGCAGCATCGTTGTCCGTCAATATCTCTTCCGGCGCACCTCGCTCAGAAAGGATAGATGACAGTTGGCGGACAACATTCGCTGAGTCCTGCCTGGTCATTTGCCGCCACACCGCAAAACGAGTGGGTCCACAGTCGATAAGGGTTAGAAAGGGCTTACCACTGTAATGGGTAATATCCATCGCTAATCGTTGCCACACATGCCCAACTTCCAATCGCCCCTTCTGCCATTGCTCAGGTGCAGGATCGATAGACTGGCATGCCTCACAGTGCTTGACATCCGCCCTTGTTAGGAGATGCCCCTTGGCTAACTTCAACTAGGCCAGCATTCGCCCATGTATGGAGTATTGCTGTCATATTTGGGTTGGTGCATCTGCTACTAGTCTCTCGTTCCTAGACAAGGTTCAAAAGAGAGTCACCAATCTGATAGGCTCTAAACTGGCATCTAAGCTTCAGCCTCTGTCCCATCGACGAAATTTTGCATCCCTCTGCCTGTTCTACAAGTATTTTAATGGTGAATGCTCTGGCGAACTGCAGACACCCTCGACAAACCCGACAGGTAGCTAAATCCCACCTCCATGCAGTAGAGATCCCTAGATGTAAAAGATCTTTCTACTCCAGTAGTTTCTTCCCCAGAACCGCTAGACTTTGAAATTGCATTCCAGGTCCCTGCTTCCCCAACTGTACTGACATGCAGAAGTTCAAGTGTAACGTGAACCGACATCTTGCTGCACAAGTCCCTACATAGTACCCCAGTAGTTGTTGCCCCTGATAGTAGCCCCCAACACGAAAGTGGCAAGTTGGATTGTTTGGGGTGAAAATGTAATTAAAAAAAATAAGATAACAATTTTTGACTGTCTTTCAATGAACTAATTATCAATGAACGGTACATATGTTTTTATCTTCAATACTTGTGTATTCTATTAAAATTAACCTCTGACATTTTTGTGCCTTTTTCATGATCGGCTGAAAAAACTTCAGTGAAACTTTTAATTCTGGCGTTATATTTTCCTTCCCAGGTTTCGACTTTTTGACAAAACATATTTATAGAAAAAAACCCAGAATTGAATTATTACAAAACATCTGTTCCCAAAATAGTTCTATAGTTGGTAAAACGAAGATGTTGTATTACCGATAAATATCACATTAGTGATTAATTCACTTTCCAAATTTTTTCTCGATTGGGCTGTTTTGCAAGAGTTTTGTATCATAGGTTTATTTAATTTGTAGTGTTATTAAATTTGTAGGTTTATTTAATTTGTAGGTTTATTTAATTCCCATCCAAATTTATTCCCGGTCCAGTCATCATGTTGGGGGTTTTGCAAGAGTTTAGTATCCTAGGTTTATTTAATTTGTAGTGTTATTTAATTCCTTCCAAATTTATTCGCGGCCCAGTCATCGTGTTGGGGGGTTTGCAAGAGTTTAGTATCATAGGTTTATTTAATTTGTAGTGTTATTTAATTCCTATCTCAATATATTACTGGCCCAGTCATCGTGTTGGTGTTTTGCAAGAGTTTAGTATCATAGGTTTATGTAATTTGTAGTGTTATTTAATTCCCATCCAAATTTATTCCCGGCCCAGTCATCGTGTTGGGGGTTTAGCAAGAGTTTAGTATAATAGGTTTATTTAATTTGTAGTGTTATTAAATTCCTTCCAAATTTTTTTCCCGGCCCCGTCATCGTGTTGGGTGTTTTGCAAGAGTTTAGTATCATAGGTTTATTTAATTTGTAGTGTTATTTAATTCCAATCCAAATTTCTTCCCGGCCCAGTCATCATGTTGGGGGTTTGCAAGAGTTTAGTATCATAAGTTTATTTAATTTGTAGTGTTATTTAATTCCTATCCAAATTTATTTCCAGCCCAGTCATCGTGTTGGGGGTTAAGTAAGAGTGTAGTATCATAGGTTTATTTAATTATTAGTGTTATTTAATTCCCATCCAGATTTATTTAGTATAAAAGGTTTCTTTAATTTGTTCTGTTATTTAATTTCCTTCCAAATTTACTCCTGACGCAGTCATCGCGTTGGGTGTTTTGCAAGAGTGTATTATCATAGCTTTATTTAATTTGTAGTGTTGTTTAATTCCTTCCAAATTTATTCCCAGCCCAGTAATCGTGTTGGGTGTGTTACAAGAGTTTAGTACCATAGGTTTGTTCTATTTGCAGTGTTATTTAATTCCCTTCCAAATTTATTCCTGACGCAGTCATTGTGTTGGGTGTTTTGCTAGAGTATAGTATCATAGGTTTCTTTAATTTGTAGCGTTATTTAATTTACTTCCAAATTGATTCCCGGCCCAGTCATCGTGTTGAGGGTTTTTGCAAGAGTTTATTATCATAGGTTTATTTAATTTGTAGTCTTATTTAATTCCTTCAAAATTTATCCCAGCCCCGTCATCGTATTGGGTGTTTTGCAAGTGTTTAGTATAAAAGGTTTCTTTTATTTGTTCTCTTATTTAATTTCCTTCCAAATTTCTTCCTGACGCAGTAATCGTGTTGAGTGTTTTGCAAGAGTGTAGTATAATATATTGTCGTGTTGGTGGTTGGCAAGAGTTTTGTGTCATAGTTTTATGTAATTTGTAGTGTTATTAAATTCCTATCAATTTTTTCCCGGCCCCGTCATCGTGTTGGGTGTTTTGCAAGAGTTTAGTATCATAGGTTTATTTAATTTGTAGTGTTATTTAATTCCTATCAAAAATTATTCCTGGCCCTGTCGTCGTGTTGGTGGTTTGCAAGAGTTAAGTATCTATGGTTTAATTGATTTAAAGTGTTTTTTAATTCCCATCCAAATTTACTCCCTATCCAGTCATCTTGTTCTGTGTTTTGCAAGAGTGTAGTATCATAGGTTTATTAAATTTGTTGTGTGATTTAATTCCCGTTCAAATTTATTCCTGGTCCAGTCATCGTGTTGGGTGTTTTGCAAGAGTTTAGTATCATAGGTTTATTTAATTTGTAGTATTATTTAATTCCCATCCAAATGTATTCCGGACCTAGTCATCGTGTTGGGTGTTTAGCAAGGGTGTAGTATCATAGGTTTTTTAATTTGTAGTGTTATTTAATTCCCATCCAAGATCCTGACGCAGTCATCGTGTTGGGTGTTTTGCAAAAGTTTAGTATCATAGGTTTATGTAATTTGTAGTGTTATGTAATTCCCATCCAAATTTATTCCCGGCCCAGTCATCGTGTGGTGAGTTTTTCAAGAGTTTCGTATCATAGGTTTATTTTATTTGTAGTTTTATTTACTTTCCATCCAAATTTTTACCGGCCCAATCATCGTGTTGGGTGTTTTGCAAGAGTTTAGTATCATAGGTTTATTTAATTTTTAATGCAATTTAATTCCCATCCAAATGTATTCCCGACCCAGTCATCGTGTTGGGTGTGTTGCAAGAGTTTAGTATCATAGGTTTATTTAATTTGAAGTGTTATTTAATTTCCATCCAAATTTATTCCCGGCCCAGTCATCGTGTTGGGTGTGTTGCAAGAGTTTAGTATCATAGGTTTATTTAATTTGAAGTGTTATTTAATTCCCATCCAAATTTACTCCCTGCCCAGTCATCGTGTTGGGTGTTTTGCAAGAGTTTAGTATCATAGGTTTATTAAATTTGTTGTCTTATTTAATTCCCACCCAAATTTATTCCCAGTCCAGTCATCGTCTTGGATGTTTTGAGAGAGTTTAGTATCATAGGTTTATTTAATTTGTAGTGTTATTAAATTCAAATCCAAATTTATTCCCTACCCATTCATTGTGTTGTGTGTTTTGCAAGAGTTTAGTATCATAGGTTTATTTAATTTGTAGTGTTATTTAATTCCCATCCAAATTTAAGCCCGGCCCAGTCATCATGTTGGGGGGTTTGCAAGAGTTTCGTATAATAGATTTTTTTAATTTTTAGTGTTATTTAATTCCCATCCAAATTTTTTCGCGGCCCAGTCATCCTGTTGCGTGTTTTGCAAGAGTGTAGTATCATAGTTTTTTTTTTAATTTGTAGTATTATTAATTCCCATCCAAATGTATTCCCGGGCCAGTTATCGTGTTGGGTGTTTTGCAAGAGTGTAGTATCATAGGTTTATTAAATTGTTGTGTTATTTAATTCCCATCCAAATTTATTCCTAGTCCAGTCATCGTGTTGGGTGTTTTGCAAGAGTTTAATATCATAGGTTTATTTAATTTGTAGTGTTATTTAATTCACATCCAAATTTATTCCCTTCCCAGTCATTGTGTTGTGTGTTTTGCAAGAGTTTAGTATCATAGGTTTATTTAATTTGTAGTGTTATGTAATTCCCATCCAAATGTATGTCCTGCCCAGTCATCGTGTTGGGTGTTTTGCAAGAGTTTATTTACTTTCCATCCAAATTTATATCCGCCCCAGTCATCGTGTTACATGTTTTGCAAGAGTTTAGTATCATAGGTTTATTTAATTTGTAGTGTTATTTAATTCCCATCCAAATGTATTCCCGGACCAGTCATTGTGTTGGGTGTTTAGCAAGAGTGTAGTATCAT
Organism: Euprymna scolopes; assembly: GCF_053919585.1. Classification (NCBI taxonomy): domain Eukaryota; kingdom Metazoa; phylum Mollusca; class Cephalopoda; order Sepiida; family Sepiolidae; genus Euprymna; species Euprymna scolopes. The sequence continues at coordinate 207,393,428 of NC_136527.1, read as the reverse complement.
AGGTTTTTTTAATTTGTAGTATTATTAAATTCCCATCCAAATTTATTCATGATACAGTCATCGTGTTGGGTGTTTTGCGAGAGTTTAGTATCATAGGTTTATTTAATTTGTAGTGTTATTTAATTCTCATCCAAATATTTTCCCGGGCCATTCATTGTGTTGGGTGTTTTGCAAGATTTTAGTATTATAGGTTTATTTAATTTTTTGTGTTATTTCATTCACATCCAAATTTATTCCCTTCCCAGTCATTTTGTTGGGTGTTTTGCAAGAGTTTAGTATCATAGGTTTATTTAATTTGTAGTGTTATTTAATTCCCATCCAAAGTTATTCCCAGCCCAGTCATCGTGTTGGGTGTTTTGCAAGAGGTTAGTATCATAGGTTTATTTAATTTGCAGTGTTATTTAATTTCCATCCAAATTTATTCCCAGCCCAGTCATTGTGTTGGGTGTTTTGCAAGAGTGTAGTATCATAGTTTTATTTTATGTGTAGGATTTTATTCCCATCCAAATGTATTCCCGGTCCAGTCATCGTGTTGTGTGTTTTGCAAGAGTTTAGTATCATAGGTTTATTTAATTTGTAGTGTTATTTAATTCTCATCCAAATTTTTTCCCGGCCCAGTCATTGTGTTGGGTGTTTTGCAAGAGGTTAGTATTATAGGTTTATTTAATTTTTTGTGTTATTTTATTCCCATCCAAATTTATTCCCCGCCCAGTCAGTATGTTGGGTGTTTTGCAAGAGTTTAGTATCATAGGTTTATTTAATTTGTAGTTTTATTTAATTCCCATCCAAATTTGTTCCCGGCCCAGTCATCGTGTTGGGTGTGTTGCAAGAGTTTAGTATCATAGTTTTATTTTATTTGTAGGGTTTTATTCCCATCCAAATGTATTCCCGGTCCAGTCATCGTGTTGTGTGTTTTGCAAGAGTTTAGTATCATAGGTGTATTACTTTCAAACTGAGTATAAATTTTTTATATGTTTCAATCCATTTATATAATTGTATAATTTAATATGCAAACGATTAAAAGTTTTAATTCATTTATATAATTGTATAATTTTATGTGCAAACGATTAAAAGTTTTAATTCATTTATATAATTGTATAATTTAATATGCAAACGATTAAAAGTTTTAATTCATTTATATAATTGTATAATTTTATATGCAAATGATTTAATGTTTTTATCCATTTATATATTTATATAATTTTACATGCAAATGATTAAAAGTTTTAATCCATTTATTTCATTGTATAATTTAATATGCAAATGATTAAATGTTTTAACTCATTTATATAATTGTATAATTTTATATGCAAATGATTAACCTTTTAATTCATTTATATAATTGTACAATTGTATATTCACATTATTAAATGTTTTAGTTTATTCATATAATTGTATAATTTTATATGTAAATGATTTATTTTTTTTAATTCATTTGTATAATTGTTTAATTTTATATGTAAATGATTAAAGTTTTTAATTCATTTATATAATTGTATAATTTTATATGCAAATGATTAAAGGTTTTAATTCATTTATATGATTGTATAATTTTATATGCAAATGATTTAATGTTTTTATCCATTTATATATTTATATAATTTTACATGCAAATGATTAAAAGTTTTAATCCATTTATTTCATTGTATAATTTAATATGCAAATGATTAAATGTTTTAACTCATTTATATAATTGTATAATTTTATATGCAAATGATTAACCTTTTAATTCATTTATATAATTGTACAATTGTATATTCACATTATTAAATGTTTTAGTTTATTCATATAATTGTATAATTTTATATGTAAATGATTTATTTTTTTTAATTCATTTGTATAATTGTTTAATTTTATATGTAAATGATTAAAGTTTTTAATTCAGTTATATAATTGTATAATTTTATATGCAAATGATTAAAGGTTTTAATTCATTTATATGATTGTATAATTTTATATGCAAATTATTAAAGTTTTTAATTCATTTATATGATTGTATAATTTTATATGCAAATGATTAAAGGTTTTAATTCATTTATATGATTGTATAATTTTATATGTAAATGATTAAAGTTTTTAATTCATTTATATAACTGTATAATTTTATATGCAAATGATTAAAGTTTTTAATTCATTTATATAACTGTATAATTTTATATGTAAATGATTAAAGTTTTTAATTCATTTATATAATTGTATAATTTTATATGCAAATGATTAAAGGTTTTAATTCATTTATATGATTGTATAATTTTATATGCAAATGATTTATTTTTTAATTCATTTATATAATTGTATAATTTTTAATAGCAAATGATTAGATGTTTCATTCCATTTATATAATTGTATAATGTTATATGTAAATGATTATATTTTAATTCATTTATATAATTGTATAATTTTATATGCCAATTATTACATGTTTTAATCCATTTATATAATTGTATGATTTTATATGTAAATGATTAATTTCTTTTATTCATTTGTATAATTGTATGATTTTATATGAAAATGATTAAATGTTTTAATTTATTTATATAATTGTATAATTGCATATGCCAATGATTAAAGGTTTTAATTCATTCACATAATTGTATAATTTTATATGCAAATGATTAAATGTGTGTATGTAAAAAAATACTCCATAATATGTTTGTAAATGGTTTAGGTAAAGAACGTATAGATCAAATAGAAAATTCACTGTAGGCATTTTTAGTATCATTTTATCAAAAGAAATCAGTTGTACGAGTATTCCTCCTTAAAAAAGCATTTAAAGGAATTTTAAGTATTAGGGAAGATTAAAATAAGTTAATTATACATTTATATTGATACGATTTAAATGGCAAACTGTGAGTAGGAAACGATGGATTTATTTCTCCCAAGAAATTTTAAGTTATAATGCACTTCTTAATTATAAGGAAGTTTGTGTATTCAAATTTGTTAATGCTTTCTAAACCCAGCTCGACGTATCACTTTAAACCACTTTATTTTATTATATTACTGACACTTTATTCTATTATCATTACTGACACAGCATTGACTTTCAACCAAATGCTGATTGATAGCAGCGTGTCCAGTTGAAGAGGAAGGGAGAGGCAAATCTTATCCTTCCTTTTTTTAATTTAAATGAATTGTCCTGCTTTATCCGGATCTCTAAATGCATGAAAGCACGCCCCACAAAATCAGCATCACATTGGAATTTAAATTGATAAACAACATTAACGCAGTTGACATAAAGCACACTGACTTTGCGCAAAAGACAGGTAAGTCTAATAGTATACACCAAACCTAAGGAAACAAGTTATACTCATACTAACAATGTGTTTTTCAATTATATGATTTCCCAAAAAGTAATTTGAAATAAAGAATACATTTTAAACTATAATAATTTCGATAATTTGAAATCTTTATTTCTTAATAAGATCTTCTGGATAAGCATTTTAATCAATATTTTCCTCGTCCTATCTCTTTTCAGAGTAAAGTCTGCTAAGTGAATAACTCCTGAGAGCTCTATGAATCAAATTATGAATTAAACAAGGCTTTCGTTATTTGGGTAGAAAACGTTCACAAAAGTTTGTTTCATGTAAATGATAGCGACAGTCAAAGGAATGATCAAATCTCAGTTTGAAATTCTCATTCAAAGTAAAACGTATTAACGTGTCATAACGAATACCATGTAAACGGAGACAATTTTTATTCAAATAATTAAAACGTAAAAGAATGAATCAATTCAGAGTCTGGATGTTAATGAAATATTTTACCATTTAAGATTTAACAAACTGAATACAAATATTAAAAAAATTGAATTTCATTTTTTATTTGCAGATATTCACGGTTGAACAATTTTGCTGAAGTTGAACTGATCATTAGTTTTATAAACATTTACTGGTCAGCAGATTTATTTGAACTGAATATTTATTTCTAAACATTTACTGGTGAAAAGATGTATTTGAACTGATCATTATTTTTCTAAACATTTACTGGTGAAAAGACGTATTTGAACTGATCATTATTTTTCTAAACATTTACTGGTGAAAAAACGTATTTGAACTGATCATTATTTTTATAAACATTTACTGGCGAAAAGACGTATTTGAACTGATCATTATTTTTATAAAAATTTACTGGTGAAAAGATGTATTTGAACTGATTATTATTTTTATAAGCATTTACTGGTGAAAAGATGTATTTGAACTGATCATTATTTTTCTAAACATTTACTGGTGAAAAGATGTATTTGAACTGATCATTATTTTTCTAAACATTTACTGGTGAAAAGACGTATTTGAACTGATCATTATTTTTCTAAACATTTACTGGTGAAAAAACGTATTTGAACTGATCATTATTTTTATAAACATTTACTGGCGAAAAGACGTATTTGAACTGATCATTATTTTTATAAAAATTTACTGGTGAAAAGATGTATTTGAACTGATTATTATTTTTATAAGCATTTACTGGTGAAAAGATGTATTCCTGTGAAATATGTGAATATTCTTGTTCTGATGAATCAGATTTAATAACACATACTAGAACTCACAGTGCAGAACATTTATATTCTTGTGAAATATGTGAATATACTTGTTCAAATAAAACAAATTTAGTAATACATATAATAACTCACAGTGCAGAAGATGCATATTCACGTGAAATACGTGAATATATTTGTTCTGATGAATCGAACAATAAAGAAAAGCCATATTCTTGTAGAATGTGTGCATATTCTTTTACTCGAAAGTCAAATTTAGTGACACATATGAGAACTCACAGTGGTAAAAAGCCATATTCTTGTAGAATGTGTGCATATTCTTTTACTCGAAAGTCAAATTTAGTGACACATATGAGAACTCACAGTGGTGAAAAGCCATATTCTTGTAAAATATGTGATTACTCTTTTACTCAAAAGTCAAGTTTAGTGACACATATGAGAACTCACAGTGGTGAAAAGCCATATTCTTGTAAAATATGTGATTATTCTTTTACTCAAAAGGCAAATTTAGTGACACATATGAGAACTCACAGTGGGGAAAAGCCATATTCTTGTAAAATATGTGATTATTCTTTTACTCAAAAATCCGATTTAGTGAGACATCTGAGAACTCACAGTGGTGAAAAGCCATATTCTTGTAAAATATGTGATTATTCTTGTTCTAATAAATACAATTTAATGACACATATGAGAACTCACAGTGGGGAAAAGCCATATTCTTGTAAAGTATGTGATTACTCTTTTGCTCAAAAGTCAAATTTAGTGACACATATGAGAACTCACAGTGGGGAAAAGAAATAGTCTTGTATATCGTGAATATTCTATTTCGAAAAACTCAACCTTAGTGAGACATATGAGGACTTGCACTTCTACAAGTCGATCAAATCAAAAATAATTTTACGACATAAAGAATAAGGAAAACTTTTCCCAAAATAATTGAATAAGATCCAAAGCAGAGTTCATGCACTCTACAATAAAACAACTAAGAGTAACACCATGAATAACTGGATAAATAAATTAAAAAACATGACAACTTTTTCCACAAATTGATTCAGCATTACATTTAATGAAATAATTACTTAAAAAATAACCAATTTAAACCCTACACTTTGTTATCTAAGGAGATTTTTTTCAGAAAAAAAGTTTACATATTTAAAACCATATAAGTTTAATATGTCCAAAAATATATTAGTTTAACATATCCAAAAACATAAAAAAATATTAGTTCAACATATTAAAACATATTAGCTTAACATATTCAGCAGATATTAGTTTAACACATCCAAAAATCATATTAGTTAAACATATCCAAAAATCATATTAGTTAAACATATCCAAAAATCATATTAGTTAAACATATCCTGAAAACATATTAGTTTAACATATCCTAAAATATTAGTTTAATATATCCTAAAACATATTAGTTTAACATATCTTAAAACATATAAGTTTAACATATCGAAAAACATATTGGTTTAACATATTCGAAAACAATTTTGGAATATGTTAAGCTAATATGTTTTTGGAATATGTTAAACTAATATGTTTTGGAATATGTTAAACTAATATGTTTTTGGAATATGATAACCTAATATGATTTTTGGATATGTTAAAGTAATATGTTTTTGAATATACAAAAACATATTAGTTTAACATATTCCAACAACATATTAGTTTAACATATCCCAAAATCATGCTGAAAAGAAGTTCATTGCAATGATGTACGAGGAACACATAAAACCTTCATTTCCGAAATTTGTTAAAATATATAAAAACCAATATTTTTTAAGATATATATATTTTTAGTAAAATCAACTTTCTTAATAAAGGATAATCTTAAAATATGTCCATACAAGAATACACTTCATCCGTACATACATTCCTTTAATAAGATTATGTAATAAGACAGTCAAACAAATAATATCTGCTGCGAACCAAAACAAAACAGTCGGCAAAAAACACCAATAATTTCTACTGCAGAAGACTGGCCATGTATGCAAACCTACGCTAATAATTTCTATAAAAAAACCAACACCAATAAAACTGAACATACATGACGAGATGCAAAAAACTGGACGTATATGACAAGCAACACCAATAATTTCAAGATGCAAAAAACTGGACGCATATGACAAGCAACACCAATAATTTCAAGATGCAAAAAACTGGACGCATATGACAACCAACACCAATAATTTCGAGATGCAAAAACCTGGACGCATATGACAAGCAACACTAATAATTTCGAGATGCAAAAAACTGGACGGATATGACAAGCAACACCAATAATTTCGAGATGCAAAAACTGGACGCATATGACAACCAACACCAATAATTTCGAGATGCAAAAAACCGGACATACATGACAAGCAACACCAATAATTTCAAGATGCAAAAAACTGGACGCATATGACAAGCAACACCAATAATTTCAAGATGCAAAAAACTGGACGCATATGACAAGCAACACCAATAATTTCGAGATGCAAAAAACCGGACATACATGACAAGCAACACCAATAATTTCAAGATGCAAAAAACTGGACGCATATGACAAGCAACACCAATAATTTCAAGATGCAAAAAACTGGACGCATATGACCAGCAACACCAATAATTATGAGATGCAAAAAACCGGACATACATGACAAGCAACACCAATAATTTCGAGATGCAAAAAACTGGACGCATATGACAACCAACACCAATAATTTCGAGATGCAAAAAAATGGACGCATATGACAAGCAACACCAATAATTCAAGATGCAAAAAACTGGACGCATATGACAAGCACCACCAATAATTTCAAGATGGAAAAAATCAATTTTTTTAAATAGATTTTCAATTATTTCTTTACTTTAATTAATCAACGGACGGTAAAGTTCATTTCAAACGATGCATCAGAAGATTGGGTTTCGTCTAAAGCTCACAACAATTATCCAATCCTTTTTATAGGGACATGTCGAATAGTATATAGTATTTCCCGGACCATTTACTAAGCAAGGTTTTCGTGAGGAAATCGTGCCACTTCGCCTGGTAATGCCTTATAATTCCTCTTGTACGCCTCCAACAATCACAGTTAAATAAAGTCATATTCCTGGACTCTTCGCTCCAAAAACCTATCGAGCAGGGTTGGCTTAACGAGATAAAACACATTCAACCCTTGTACGTTTTAACAACATCTGACTCATTAAATGCTTCAAACATTTTATATATTTTTCATTCCCAATTTTTAATTAGGTTTTCAACTGTTTTTTTCACTTTAATTAATTAAAAGATTGGAAATAAAATTATTTCTTCGAATGTATTTGTGGTCATTTATTCATTCAAGATTGACATTCACAGATAAATGCACATTACTTTTGAAAATTCAGTGTAGAAATAATTATTAAAATTTCTCCATTTCAAATATCAAAAGTTGTAATTCACTAGAAACCAATCATTGTTTGCTGTGATTTCCGTACGGCAGGGGTCTTTTGTATTAGAGTTTTTCACTTTCAAGATAAAGTCTAGAGATCTCCATTCATATCAGGGACTATGTAGTCAACACAGTTGCGTAGCAAGGGCGGGGCGGTGGAGCCGGTCCGCCCCGGGCGGCACGTTCCATAGGGAAGCATTTTGAGAGGGTAAAAAGAAAAAGAAATGAAAGCTAACAAAAAATCTTAAATTTTATGGCGGAAAGGTCGTAAAACATTGGGACTCGTAGAGATATCGGAATCAGAAAAATGTGTCCCAATTTTATAAGTTGGTTGGTTGGTTGGTTGTTTTGTTTTCAGGTTATTTAATGCCGAATCTGGTGATTTTGAAGAACGATTTTTTAATATAGTATACTTGTTTTTTTAAGTCGTATTCTATTTAACCCATAGTTGGGACTCTAACAGGTGCTACCACTCCGGGTCAGAGTGGACCTGGGAGCAATGGCAATTAAAGGGTGGCTCCACACTCCCTAAGGCCTGCAAGCTGGGGCCCTCTCCATCGGATAAAGTTTAAGGTCATATCCAGGACCCCCAATTTTATAAGCGACACACGTCAGGGGCGGCATTTTGAGAAGTTAAAAATAGACAATAGAACAAAAAAATAAAAGCTAACAAAAATCGGATTTTTTTTACCGAAAAAGTTGTAAAAAATCGGAACTTTTCAGGTATCAAAAGCAGAAGAATGTGTCCCTATTTTAAGAAAAGCCCGTGTCAGGGGGCGGCATTTTGAGGGGGAGAAAATAGAAAAATAAATAAAAGCTAACAAAAACTTTGAAATTTTATACCGAAAAGGTTGAAAAAATTGGAACTTTTGAATCTATCGGAATCAGAAAAATGTGCACCTATTTTACGAGCGGCCCATGTCAGGGCCAGCATTTTGAGAGGGTAAAAATAGAAACTAGAAAAAATATGTAAGAGTAAATAAAAGCTAATATCTTAAATTTTATACCGAAAAGTTTTTTGAAAAATCATAACTTTTGGACGTATTGGAATCTAAAAGATTGTCCATATTTTACGAACGGCACATAACAGGTGGCAGCATTTTGTAAGGATAAAATAGAAAATAGAAAATAAATAAAAGCTAAAAAAAAATATGAAATTTTATACCGAAAAGATTGTAAAAAAAACGGAACTTTTGGAGGTATCGGAATCGGAAAAATGTGTCCCTAATTTACGATTCAAAAACGGATTAATTAATTAATTTTTTTACATGGTAGTCGCCGCTTATCAAGACCCGAAAGCCATTCAGGGAAAAGGATTATTGCGTATACAGTAATCAATAGGGTAATATCGTAGTAATCGTTAGTAATGGAGATTTGATAAAGTGTCTTACTTAAGGAACGGTTTATCAGGAATTTGTTTATGTTGGACTTGAAGACATCCAAGTTGTAGTCAGGTGTGAAACAGGCAAACGGAAGAGAGTTCCATAGGCGTGCACTTCTAGGAAAGAAGCTTTGTTCATGGAATCTACGTTTTGATTTAGGCACAGATAAAGAGTGGGGAAAATTATGTACAGTGGTTTCAGCTAGATGGAGTTTTTTCGTGAAAGATTGGCGAGGGGGCCAGAGATTGGGGCTCAGACGAGCGCTTGTCATAGAAATAACGATAAAACAAAGACAGGCTCGCAACGTCTCTTCTCTGGGAGAGAGGTTGCAGGGAAGAAAAAATGGCACTCCCCACTAAGTTACGAAGTCTATTTTTACTCTGTCAAAGCAGGATGGGCTGTTTTTAGCAGCTCTTGTCCAGATGTGGCAGCAGTATTCCATCATTGGACGTACTTGGCTTTTATATAGATAGAGAATTACATTACTTGGCTTTTATATATATATATATAGAGAGAGAGAGAATTGCATCAGCAGTGAGATATCTACGGGATCGGTTGAACGATCCCACCATTTTTTCAGCGAACTTGGAAACAGACTTGGTGTACGTGTTTCATTTCAGATCAGGAGTAAGGATCAATCGCAGAAGCTTGTCAAAACATGAAGCCTCCCTATGACGAAACCCATTCATGTCAATTGATGCCAGATGGGGATCAGAGCTTTGAGGATGTAAAGATAGGAGCTTGGTTTTAGATGCATTAAAAGTAACCAGTTATCTCTTCCCTCAAGTCTTGTTAAACTATCAGCCTTGTTCAGGATGGATCAAACCAGGGTGATTTCCATTGACAGCACATATTCTTTTTTGACCCTCATGATGGTATCAAGCCACCATTTGATGAGTATCTTTCTCATAACTTTAGTTCGTACTCTGGCCCTCACGGTAAGAATGTTCAAAATCCACTTGTGGACACAAGCAGCATCTATAAACAAGTGCAGGGTAGTTGACTTTTAGAGGATCGCTGATATATCCTGCGGTGGGTGGCCGTAATAAAAGGATATTCAAGAAAGGTATTCCACAAGGAAAATAAATGGATAAAGAGGTTCTGAAGTTAATAAAGAAATAGAAAAGTGTATTGAGAATATTTACAGAGAGAGCATGTTACGTTTTTTAAAGTGTTCCCGCCCAGGGAAGGCTCTCACAACCGGTGACCGGTGATAATGTTCTTTCGATAAAATGTTCCGGCGGTGAATTGCTCATCTCGCCATAACACCTCCCCCTAAGACAATTTCTCCCAAGAGAATTTAACTTAATATCGTTTGCTTTTTGGCTTGGGGCTCAGCCGGTTAACTTTTCTTTTCACCCTTGTACTTTTTCTCCTCAATATCGTTTGAGTGGGTGGAGTTGGTGGAGAAGCTGGAACTCTCAAATCTGGAGTAAGTTCTGTTAAGGGTTGGGAAATATTAAAAGAACCATACAAAACCTCTAGGGGCAGGTTATTTTCTTCTGCCTGTTTGTAGTCATCAGTGTGTCGAGGTCTTAGCTTAATTAGTTGCCTGCGACAGTCGAATTTATTACTTCTTACAGAATATAGCATGCGTCCGATTCTTTTCCTGATAATCCCTTCCTCCCAAAAATGTTTCCACTTCTGTAATTAAGGAAGAATATTCTGTCACCAGGTTTGTAAAACCTTGTTGGAAAATTTTCTTTTGTTGTTGTTACTCTGATTGCACTTGGTAAAATTATGTCAAATACAGATCTGATTTTCCGTGCAAATATCAGTTCGGCTGGTAACGAACCGGTATCAGTGTTTGGGTTGTGAGTTATCCTGTACACCAATAAAAATTTTTCAAAACTCTTCTCGTCAGTGCCCATGCCTTGGTTTTTCTTCAAGGCCTTTTTGAATGTATCGACGAACCTCTCTGCTAGGCCATTTGACCTTCGGTGGTAGATTGCCACTGTTAAATCTTCAATGGCTAGAGCCTTGCAGAATTCTTCAAATTCTTTGCTGGTAAATTGGGTGCCGTTGTCGCTGACGATAGTTTTAGACACTCCTAAACGACTGAAGAGAACACTTAGTGCATGTATTGTACTCGTCGAAGTAGGGTGTATTTAAACACTTCTGGTCATTTTGTGAAACTGTCGACCACCACTAAGAAATAATGTCCATTTAAAGGACCTGCATAATCGATATGTAACCGAGTCCACGGTGTATCAGTCTTTGGCCACGGTTGTATCTGCACAGGTGATGCCTTTGCTGCCAGCTGACACCCTTGACACTCTCTTACGAGTTTTTCAATGTCCTGGTCCATCCTAGGCCAATACGCATATCCACGCCTTAAAGCTTTCATTCTCGACATGCCTGGATGACCACTATGAAATTCTTTTAAAATTCTTCTCTGAAGCGTAGTCGGTATGACGACTCTGTCTGCGTACATCAAGGTTTGAGCACAAATGGAAAATGGTAACATTTTAGGGTTTTTCTTTGATTTTCCATTTAGCTGCACCAACTTTTTCATTTTCACAATATAATCATCCTTTTCTGCTGCCTTATTTATTTCGTCTAGAGTCACTGCTAACTCTCTGATTGTGTTGCACAGTAATCCGGAGAGTTCTTTTTCCTCTGTCAATGCAGCTATTACTGTGTCTTCCAAAGGTTCAGCACACTTTTGGATGAGCCTGGACAGTCCATCTGCATGTCCGATATTTTTGGATGAAATGTACTCCATTTTAACGTTATAATTTAGTAGAATTATGCTCCATCGTTGGAGTCTGTTCGCAGTGTGCGTAGGTATGCCTTTTTTAGAGCCAAAAATAGTCAATAAGGGTCTGTGGTCGGTTTGCAAAGTAAACATCCTTCCATGAATAAATCTATGGAATTTTTTAATGGCATAAATAATCGTCAAGCTTTCTTTTTCAATTTGAGAATAGTTTCTTTCAGCCGGCAAAAGTGATCTGGATGCATGGGCTATTGGCTTTGTTGATCCATCTTCAAGTTTATGGAGAAGAACTGCTCCTATAGTCACTTGCATCTGATGCAACAATCAATTCGTTCTGTGGATCAAAATGTGCTAGAGCTAAATCTGATAGCAGGCATTTCTTAATATCTTCAAACGCATTTTGGCATTCTTTTGACCAAATCCACTTTTGTCCTTTTTTTAACGAATCATTCAATGGTGCTCTCAACTTATGCATGTCTGGAATATAAATAGCATAATATTGAGCCAAACCTAAAAAAGATTGTAACTGGGCAACATTATTGGGTGCTGGCATCCTCTCGATTGCTTCTGTTCTCTGACGATCCGGTCTTCTGCATGGGCTGCCGATAATTTGACCAAGATATTTTATCTGTTTTAAAAAGAATTCACATTTTTCGGTACTTAACTTGAAACCAAATTCCTCAATTCTTTGGAAAACTGCTCTGTGTTCCTTATGTTCCTGTACATTTTTACTTTTGACAAGGATGTCATCCAAATATGCGATTGCAACATCTAAATAAGCAAGCATCGTACCCATTATTTGCTGAAATAGTGCTGAGGCCACTTTTAATCCAAAAGGAAGTGTTTATTCTCGGAAAAGTCCTAGATGGGTATTGATACACAAATACTTAGAACATTCTTCACTGACTTTTACCTGAAGGTAAGCTTCCGATAAGTCGATTTTGGAGAAAAATCTACCTCCATTCAGCTTTGTAAAAATGTCTTCAGGAGATGGAAGTGGATAACTATGATCCATCAGACAGTTATTAAGGCCTGTAGAAAAATCGGCGCATACCCGAATCTTCCTTTTTTTTTAACATACACAGTGGGGCTCGCCCACTCAGAATAGTCAACTTTTTCGACTACACCCTTCTTCTGTAGTCTTTTTAGTTCAATTTCAAAATCTTCTTTCGAAGAAAAAGGCACATTTCTTTTTGGTCTAAAAACAGGTTTCACATTCTGTTTTAATTAAAAATTTACTTCAGTTTTGGAGCACACTCCTAATCCCTCTGAAAAAAACTTTGGGGAATTCACTTTTTAACACTGCCAGGAAATGGTCATTTTGTTTGGAATTTTTCTTTTCCAACGCTCTTACATTATGTAAAATGAATTTATGTGAAGCTCCCATAAATCAAACAAAACAATCCAATCAATTCCAAAAGGCAAGAATTTATTCCTGGAACAACTGAAAGGTTTGAAGAAAACGTTTTCGATCCAAGAGAAACACTGCAATTAAATACTCCCATGAATTTTAATCACTCTCCGGAAACACCTTTTACAATTTTTTGTGTTTTTCTCAGTGGTGGACCACCAATTCTCTTCCAGGTCACTTCGTCGATAATTGATATATCGCTACCTGTGTCTAAAAGTAGCTTCACTGAGTGACCATTTATTTGTGTGTGAACGAATTTCCGTTCCCCTCCTTGTTTTATTTCTTCTTTGGACAAGTCCACATTTACTTTTGGCTTCCATTTCCGTCTTTTGTCTTGCTTAGTTCGGCAGTGGGATGCCCGGTGTCCCACTAGACCACATTTGGTACAACGTTGGTCTTTATAAGGGCAGTTTTTTCTTAAGTGCGGACCCGCACAACTCCAACATTCAAAACTTTTCCCTTTGTCTTTTGGAAATGTCTTCTGTTTTACTACCTGGACTTGGGATGTGACTTTTCCCTCTATCCTCGTATTGTCCCTTTTTTATATTTATCAATTTTTGACATTCTTCTGTCACTTTTTGCAAGTTCATTTCCGGGTCTTGCTCCATGATTGATAATATCCTTGACCTTAAATCCTTGTCCTTCGGTGCTGTCAGTCCCTGGACAAATATGTAGCACTTAAACATGTCCACTGATAAATTCTTTAATTTAAACAGTTTACACTGGGCATTGACTTTGTCCGCATATATGACAATGTCATCAGTTTCGTCTTTTGACATATTTAAACACCTATACCGTGTATGAAAAAGACTCTCTCTTTCACCGAATATAACAAACAAAATTTTCACCGTTTCAGAAAAAAAGATCTCTTCCGGTTTTTTAGGTAATATCAAATTCGTGAATTTAGTATTTTCTTCTCTGCCCATTTTTTGGAGTAATAGAGTTATTTTTCCTCATCCGACCACTTCTCGCATCGTTTTGTAAATATCGTTTCAAACCTACGATAATAGGCTGGAAAAGTGTCACCTTTTTCTGGGTCATATTTAAACTCTGAAAGCGAGTTCCCTATACCCTCAGCCGAAAAAAATCTGGATGCACCCTCCTTAGATTTTTCTCACAAAATCGTTTCTAAAAATAAACGATTATCCGTCGTTTGTTGTATTACAAGAGTTTCGAAACGTTCTTGTTGAATTAGCATTTGTTTTTGAAAATCAATTTGGGCTTTTGTTGAGCGATTTAACTCTCAGTTAACGTTTTCGTCAACATCGCTATTTGTTCCGATGTCATTTTCTTTTTAAAAGTCTCAATAGTAAGTTAACGTATACCACAGAGAAAAAAATAAAAAAACAAGATGCTTATTTACACAGAAATTTGTCAACACATAGGAAAGTTCCGAAAAAAAAAAATCACCGTTAAAATAACACTTGACAAAATTTCAAGAGACTCTTTTTTTGTCTACTTCAGCAGACACACGTAAACTTCTTTTTAAAAATTGTCTTTATTAAATAAACACAGATTCCTCAGTATTGTTCATTTGTTGGGTTTTTATCGTATTAACCAAATACAAAAAATACGTCCGTTAATCGTTTATTTTTTATTTTTTTTTATTTTTTAGTAATAACCAGATGAAAAATATCTCTCATGAAGAAAGTCACAATTCACACACACACACACACACACACACACACACACACACACACACACACACACACACACACACACACACACATGTTATATAACGTCAACTCTTTGGGAGTTTAAAAAGAGGAAAACGGAGTTTAACTCGTCAATAAAATAAAATTATTTTTTACTTGTTCTCGATTACCACGTGTTTTTTTTTGTGTGTGTGTTTTTTTTTTTTTTTTTTAGATGAAATTACAGTTCGTGTCTAATCTTCGTCGCCAGTTGATATAACCTGCGGTGGGTAGCCGTAATAAAAGGATATTCAAGAAAGGTATTCTGCAAGGAAAATAAATGGATAAAGAGTGTTCTGAAGTTAATAAAGGATTAGAGAAGTTTATTGAGAATATTTACAGAGACAGCATGTTACGTTTTTAAGTGTTCCCGCCCAGGGAAGGCTCTCACAACCGGTGACCGGTGATAACGTTCTTTCGATAAAAAGTTGCGGCGGTGAATTGCTCATCTCGCTATAACATTTTCCGACTACGTTTTTTTTTTTTTTTTTTTTTTTACTACTTTTTAAAATTAATTAATAAATGTTATGGGAAGATTCGTTACAGAAAAAAGTCGCCAGAGCTTTAAAAACCCAGTTGTTTGTAAAAATCACAATTTCCTCTTCAGCTATCGTTGCATTTTCCTATATTTTCGCAACAATTCTTACCAGACATTTTTTGTTAATTTAAAAAAGTAGTAAAAAAATGTTTTGTAATGTTTTTATTCTTTAAGGGTTAAGATTAAAGAGTTTTTTTTTTATAGGAACTCACAATAATAAGGTTTATATTACTGTACACATAGATTCGAAAAAGTCGTCAAAAAACAAATATATAACAAATAAATGTTATTAAAAGAAAGATAAGTTACTTTTCTACCTAACTGGATACGTTTTTAGTGTTTTTATTTAATGTAACATGTTTATTCAGCTCGAAAAACATACAGTGTTGACCGATGTATAGAAAAGTTAAAGATGGCGCCTGAGCCGCCTGACTCTTTCGGTGACACGGTATGTTTGGGAAAAGCAGTTAAAAGAAATATGCAAACACTGTTGGAAACTTGCTCAATATATGTTGCCGTGACATAGGCTGACATATATTCGGTGGGTTTTTAACAGTATTTTGTCTAGATTTTTTTTTTAATCTCCTTTCCCCAAACTTACCGTGTCAAAGATTTTTTTAAAAATTCGTTGCAGATTTTTTGTTTTGATTTAATAAAAATATCCTTAGTAGTAGCGTCCTAAATTATGACATGAAAAATGAACGAATCTCTTAGTGAAATGGAGTTGTCTCCCTCTGCACAATGACCTTGTATATAAAAACACCCATATTAATATCGTTTATTATTTTTAATGTAATAAGGAAAAAAATACCAACTGCTTGAAGCATTTCTATTACTTTGCTAATGCTTTAAAAAAAAAAACAAATCAAAATAATTTTTATGTGTAATTATTTTATTCACTAGATTAATGTATAAAGATTTTTGTAAAAATAAACTTTATTAAATTTAATCTTTAGAAAAAAATATCCTTCGTAGTAGCGTCCTAAATTATGAGAAGAAAAATGAACGATTCTTCTCTTAGTGTAAAACTAAAATTTATTCAATTTAATCTGTAGAAAAAATATATGATATACCGTGTGGTTGAGAAAATATAGGAATAATCAAGAAACTGTATTCCGTGAAGGAAATAAAGAGATAAATATGTACTGCAGTACTGCACATTTAAATAAAAGAATGAAAGTTTATTAATGTATTTACGGATATACAATGTGTCGTGTTTATCGTGTTCAGTCTAGGGAGAGATTGCAATTAAAGGGACATAACTCCCAGAAGAGTTACCTCCCCCTGAAACAATATATAAGGTAAATAAAAGAGCGTTTGAGCAAGTCACACGGTGAGCAGTAGATTGTAAAGTATTGATTTGTGTCCTTTTCTATTCTCTACCATATTCACACCCGGGAGTCGGTGCATCATTTTACAACATTAAACTACTTCTCTATCAAATACACGTAATGCATGGGAGGAAGGCACAACCCATGACAAATAAAGTCTCTCTTGAACTAGCTACAATGATTATAACGCAAAACATGGTTGAAATGAGCAAATTAGAAACAGGTACTACACTTTCATCGTTGTTCGTTTAACTCTGATTTTATGTAAAACAGGCAGACTAATAAACAGGTTTAAGTCTGGAATAATGAGTGAAGGTCATCGTAAGTTTAACCGAATCGAGTTTGATAACAATAAGTTGCAATTCACATTACGTAATCATGACGTCACTGACTTCACTGTTTGTGCAATTCCTTCCTCTTATTGGATGTGTTTATGTGAAATATTTAGTTTTACAATTTTTAATATGAACATTATTTGGATTATTATTCGGAATACTGTTCTCATTTCGGACGTTAACAGTAATTCGACTAATCCAAATAATAATGAAATGTTTTATCTAAAAAAATAAACCTGATTTTTAAAGCTCCATATATATATATATATATATATATATATATATATATATATATATATATATATATATATATATATATATATATATATATATATATATATATATATATTAAGTAATGTGATTGATAATTTATAATTTAAAAATCAAATTATAATTAAATTAAAAATCCGTTTCATAAGAAGGAACAACAACAAAATCAAGTATCTTATTATTACAACGAACGAGCACTTTCTATTTCCTGTATTTTAATTAAACTAGTAATTTCACTGTTACATTAAAATACACTCAGCTCTTTAGACTATTGTTCTAATCTCCTTTAAATATATATATATATATATATATATATATATATATATATATATATATATATATATATATATATATATATATATATATATATTATTGAATACGAAATATAAATTTACACTAGAAATACCTCAAAATGTTTAAGAATTGACAAATGTAATCTAAACTTTATAGGAAAACAATTCGGACATTTTTTACACAAGGAGCAAAATAATGACTTCACCGTGTTACGATGACCTTAAGTTCTTTGTTCTTTAGCGTTTGAGTTTTTCTTTCAATAAGTTTACGTTTAAATCGTGTTTTCATCTTTTAATTTAGATGTTTTTATATTTTCATATATTTTATTTCTTTATGAATTGCCACACAAAACAAAAGTTGTATCAATTTATTAAAGACATCATAACAAACAATTTTTTTTTGTTTTGAACAGAAAAGAAAAAAAACAAAACATTTTTCTCGTATTTAATTCCCTGAATGAAAGGTAAGTTTCTTTCTTGTTCTTTTTTTTTTTAATTTTTTTAAAATATCATTTAACAACTTACAAATAATTTTAAATATTAAAATAAGTTATTGTTTATTGCAATCCAATATGAAAGGTAAGTTATTTTTACGCTTTTAAAAAATCCGTTTGAACAACTTTTAAAATAATCTTCAACAGAAAAGAGCAGTTCATTTTTTGCACCTCAGAAATATTGATTCTTTAAAAAAATCTTCACAGTTAAAAATGTTTGTTTTTTTTTTTAATTTATTTATTTTTGTTTTTGATTCTGTCATGCTTTATAACAAACTTGGATAAAAATTTATGAATCTCCGATTAAAAAAAAAATCTTTCGAGTAAATATTAAAATTACCACGGGGTCTCTGAAAACGAAAGTAACATTTAAAATTACGACAAACGAAAAGTGTCCAAGATATAAAGAAATGTTTTTTTTAAAAAGTAGGGGATCACTTTTCTATATAATTTTTAACGTAAAATGAGCACCTACTTTGTGGCCATGATTTTTTTTTCGGGGTGTTGGGGAAGATTGTCTTTCCACCCTCGGAAAATTCTTTACAATTACCACTAACTTTTTTAAATTCCAGGAAACAAATAGTTTCCAACATATGAAGAAATACACCCATTTAATGGTCACGTTTGTATTTTTTTTGGGGGGAGGGGGCTTCCGGTTTGTTTTTCGTTCTTTCTTTTGGAGGGGGTTTTCAATTCTAGAACTTATATATTTTTATGAACAGGTGTTTATGCAGTTTAATAAACTGTTTTGAGCAGAAGAACTGTTTAATATTTTACAAAAATTCTGTCACCACCCCCGCCCCTCCACCGCCTCCCACCAACTGTAAACAGAATTTTTGTAAAATATTAAACAGTTCTTCTGCTCGGTTAATGTCGGCGCGTTACTTATGTTAAAACTGTTAATTAAACTGCGTAGAGTAATTCTTCATATTTATCAACCTTCTTTTAAAATATAGTATTCAATCTTACAATTAGATTTTTTTGTCAAAAATATGTTTAAGTAAAACTTACGTGATTTCTAGAAAAATAATAATGTTTACAATAAACAAAATAATTTAATACTAAGTTGGTTTAAACTGCTTTTTTCGATGTTTAATTGTTTTTGTGTTTTTTTTTAAATTTTATAAACGATCAATCGTTTTCCATTTTTTTTTAAATTTTATAAACAATCAATCGTTTTCCATGTGAATTGTAATGTTTTATTGGTGCTAGTGCACTTACTGATCCGCCCTATTTTTTTTAGATCGTATTTCAAAGTTTATTGAAAGTTTTTTGTTTTTTATCAATTATAGGGTTAAAGTATAAAATAGGTACAAAACATCCTCCCCTCCTCATGTTAAGAATGGCTTTTTAAATAATAACGTTATTATTTCAGCACGGATCAATAAGTGCACTACTACCATTTTATTCAATATTTAAGGTTATTGAATAGGCAACACTGTCTTTAATAAAGTTTACATAAAAATGAGCATCCATTTATTGACAATCACCAATTAACTAAATTTAATGTAGAAAAAATAATTAGTAAATGTTTACAATCGAAGCCACCATAGTTTTAATCCTAAAGAAATGAAAATCTACTTTTTGTTTGCAATTGCGTCTGAAAAGCCATAAAAAAATATCACGAAAAATAGAAAAAAAAACAGATTATAAATATTTAAGACTTTATTATATAAATTTAACATGAATTAAGTACCTGCTTCCTGCTCACATTTCAATCAACTAGACATGTAATCGTTCGCAGTTTCAATTTTTGTGGCGGTGAAAGGGAGAGGGAAATTCTTGCATCGATTTTTGTTTTTATTTTACGAAGGTAGGATTAGAACCCACATGTTTTAAACTATACTGTACTTCCACCTAACAATTTATTTGTCGGAAAAAGTGATGGACGACATTTATTTGCGACAATCTGGAAGAGCTTAAGCAAAGAAAATGTTTGTTGAAATGTTGATTCTTTTTATGCTTGAGGTAGCCATTACGCCCAACTCATTTGATTGGATAATTTGGGTATAAAAAGTCACATGATCAGACTTGCTTCCCTAGCCCACTCAGATATCCCTGCTTGTCTCGCTTCCCTACCCCACTCAGATATCCATGCTAGTTTCGCTGAATAACCCACTCAGATATCTCTACTAGTCCAGCTTACTAACCCACAGATATTCCCACTAGTCTCACTTCTTATCCCACTCAGTTGAACATTCAACCGAATAAGTTTTTAAATACATTTGTTGTATGATGACAATAATAAAATCCAACAAATTTTCACTCTGACTTTTAAATGTCCATTTAACATTCAACCGAATATTTTTTAAATAGGTTAGTTATATGATGACAATAAAAAATCGAACAAATTTTTATTTTGACTTAAAAATTTGCATGTAACATTCAACCGAATAATTTTTTAAATACGTTTATTGTATTATGACAATAACAAATCCAACGAATTTTTACTTTGACTTTTAAATGTGCATTTAACATTCAACCGAATAATTTTTTTAAATACGTTTGTTGTATGATGACTATAAAAAATACAATGAACTTTTACTTTGACTTTTAAATTGTTTATTAATTTGTTAGATGAAAGTACAAAAAAGTTAAAATGAAGATTAATTCCCAACAACGTAACAAACGCACCCTTTGTTTATTAATCTGTTAGGTGAAAGTTTTGTTATATGATGACAATAAAAAATCCAATGAATTTTCACTTTGACTTTTAAATGTGCATTTAACATTCAACCGAATATTTTTTTAAATACGTTTGTTGTATGATGACAATAAAAATATCCAACAAATTTTCATTTTGAATTTTAAATGTGCATTTAACATTCAACCGAATAATTTTTTAAAATACGTTTTTTGTATGAATACTATAAAAAATCCAACAAATTTTCACTTTGACTTTTAAATGTGTATTTAACATTCAAATGATTGATTTTTTTAATACATTTGTTGTATGATGACAATAAAAATATCCAAGGAATTTTCACTCTGATTTTAAATGTGCATTTAACATTCAACCGAATAATTTTTTAAATACGTTTGTTGTATGATGACAATAAAAATATCCAACAAATTTTCACTTTTTCTTTGAAATTTGCATTTAACATTCAACCGAATAATTTTTTAAATACGTTTGTTGTATGATGACAATAAAAAATCCAACAAATTTTCACTTTGTCTTTGAAATTTGCATTTAACATTCAATCGAATATTTTTTTAAAATACGTTTGTTATATGATGACAATAAAAATATCCAACAAATTTTCAGTTTGACTTAAAAATTTATATTTAACATTCAACCGATAATTTTTAAATACGTTTGTTGTACGATGACAATAAAAATATCCAATGAATTTTCACTTTAACTTTTAAATGTGCATTTAACATTCAACCGAATAATTTTTTAAATACGTTTGTTGTATGATGACAATAAAAAATCCAACAAATTTTCACTTTGTCTTTGAAATTTGCATTTAACATTCAATCGAATATTTTTTTAAAATACGTTTGTTATATGATGACAATAAAAATATCCAACAAATTTTCAGTTTGACTTAAAAATTTATATTTAACATTCAACCGATAATTTTTAAATACGTTTGTTGTACGATGACAATAAAAATATCCAATGAATTTTCACTTTAACTTTTAAATGTGCATTTAACATTCAACCGAATAATTTTTTAAATACGTTTGTTGTATGATGACCATAAAAAATCCAACAAATTTTCACTTTGACATTTAAATGTGCATTTAACATTCAACCGAATATTTTAAATACGTTTGTTGTATGATGACAATAAAGATCTAACAAATTTTCACTTTGACTTTAAATGTGCATTTAACATTCAACCAAATAATTTTTTAAATATGTTTGTTGTATGATGATAATAAAAAATCTAACGATTTTTTATTGTGACTTTTAAATTGCTTATTAATTTGTTAGATGAAAGTACAGACAAGTTAACATGAAGACTCTAATTTCCAACAACGTAACAAACGCATCCTTTGTTTATTAATTTGTTAGATTAAAGTACAGAAAAGTTATCAACATGTAAACTCTAATCTACCAAAACATAAAAAACGTATCTTTTGTTTATTAATTTGTTAGGTGAAAGTACAGAATAGTTAACAACATGTGGGCTCTAATCTCCCAACAACGTAACAAACGTTTTGTTTATTAACAATTATTGTAAAAAGCTGCAACCGATATGCTGCTCTTATACCACTCTCAGCCGGTCACTGAGGTGTATGACCGAAAGACGTATTATATTAAATGTCTTAAAGTCGTATCGGGTGGGCGTAAAGATGGGCCAGTCATTAGGGTCTTTGTATCAAGAAAATCATACCTGATATGTTGAATGTGCTGTGTTGCTCCTCTTTCTCCCAGGAAACGTCTTGACCTCTTCACCCTTGGTGACGTTCTGACTGGAATTTTCTTCATTTTCCAGACCGCTTGATTGTTTCAATGAAGGCATTTATGAAGGCATTTATGGCAGACACAAGAAAAACGACACGCAACACAATTGTAATATATACAAAGCATAACTATTTTATTTTAAAAAATGTATTTACAAAAACCTTTACAATTTAAAACTGGACAATAGGTTTTGCAAAGCTAACTAACCTAACTAGTATTAAAGGAGGCGGTGCTCCCCCCATTTATGGAGAGACAGAATATGCGTCTTCACTTCATGGTGGTCGTGCAGGAAAGAGACAGAAAGATAGCAAGGGAATTATGGGAAGGGATTTCTTTGTATCTATATATATCAATATCTCTCTCTTTATATATATATATATCAATATATATATCAATATATATATGTATATCAACATACACACATATATATATATATATATATATATATATATATATATCGATATATGTATATCGATATATATATCAATATATATATCAGTATATATATATGTGTATATCAATATATATATATGTATATCAATATCTCTCTCTCTCTCTCTCTCTCTATATATATATATATATATATATATATATATATAAAGGTTTCTTATGTTTTCACTATGATGAATATCATATAAAATTCTAGGTGTAACTGTTTCTAAAGTATATGTTAAAAAACACCTGTATCGACTCTTTCTGTGTCAAATGATAAAACATGCGATTATTTTCTTCTGTGTATCATATTAAGGTTTGAGTAAACAAGATTTGATAAAAAAAACAATATATAAACGATGATACTAAAATATTGAAATTCATTTATTTCTTTTATTTACAGATGTTCCTGTTTGATGATTGTTATAGAAAATTATTGATATGAACGACAACACATACATGTATGCGAATATGTATATATATCATTATATATTATTACATTTTCATTGATCAGTATGTTTTACTATAGAAAATTATTGATAGAAAAGACAACACATATATGTATGCGAATGAAAAGCTATAAACAAGATAATCACAAATCACAGAAAAGTATGCGGTATTTGAAAAGACAAGATTGTACAATATTCAATTCCATTAAATATTTTATTCTTGTGAAGGAGAATATTTTCGAAATAATGCTAAAGTGAAATTCTGTAATATTCATAACAAAATACATAATATTGAACCGGGATAAAGTTTAGTAAAACATGCAAGTACACAGTGAGAAAAGGCCACATTCTTGTGAAGTGTGTGGATATTCTTGTTCTGTAAAATATTCTTTAGTGAGACATATGAGAACTCACACTGGAGAAAGCAAAAGAGAAAAGCCACATTGTGAAGTGTGTGGATATTCTTTCTCTAGAAAATCAGATTTAGTGACACATATGAGGACTCACACTGGGGAAAAGCCATATTCTTGTGAAGTGTGTGGATATTCTTTTTCTAGAAAATCACATTTAGTGACACATATGAGAACTCACACTGGAGAAAAACCACATTCTTGTGAAGTGTGTGGATATTCTTGTTCTCAAAAATCACATTTAGCGACACATATGAGAACTCACACTGGGGAAAAGCCACATTCTTGTGAAGTGTGTGGATATTCTTGTTCTATAAAATCAGATTTAGTGAGACATATGAGAACTCACACTGGCAAAAAGCCACATGCTTGTGAAGTGTGTGGATAATCTTGTTCTAGAAAATGAAATTTAGTGAGACATATGAGAACTCACACTGGAGAAAATCTTTAAGCATCATTGTCCAAATAAAAAAGGCATCGCAAGAGAAAAACTCACATGCCAGAAGTTTAACTTTATGAAGAACTATGCTTTCTCTACGGAGCAGATTTCCAGCATGATTAGAGACATTCACTTGATGATTGAGGATCACATCTGCCCAATAAGCAACCCCATCCCTCTTCCCAGTGATATTACACCAGAACCCATTTCATCTCAACTACCCGACATGGTCTCAGACCTAACATTGACAGAGGAGAC
The DNA here is from genome assembly GCF_053919585.1 of Euprymna scolopes. Classification (NCBI taxonomy): domain Eukaryota; kingdom Metazoa; phylum Mollusca; class Cephalopoda; order Sepiida; family Sepiolidae; genus Euprymna; species Euprymna scolopes. The sequence continues at coordinate 207,368,645 of NC_136527.1, read as the reverse complement.
GCATTATCAAGGGCAATGCCCAATAAACGACAGTAACTCTCCTCAAGACTCACCTCCGAAAATATCTCAACTAAAACATGGGCAAAAACAACACCGCAATGTCCCACCTGTAAACATGACACTGGATGGCGACCAGATTGAGCTGGAGGAAGAACTGGCGAATAAAATAGAAATTGCACGATGCCTGGCTGTTGGAGATTGACCCAGACTGGTGAAAATAAATTGTACCAAAGCCTTCAAGATCATTGTTACGAAAGTGAATGATGCTCTCACAAAAATTGTCCCAACTAATGCGTCATTAACTGAAATAAACCATGCAACTTTTGGGGCAGCATGGTTTATGCAGAGGAAACTTTTACCTCAGCATAAAGAGAAAAAAAAGGGGAAATTTGAGGCCAAAACAAAAGAACCAGTCTGAAAAAGTAGGCTTCAACAGAAAATATTAAAACTCCGAAAGGAAACATCCCGGATATCTGCCTTTCTGTTATGTGACAGCCCAGGGAAAAAATTAAAAAAGAAGATGAATAAACTTTAAACTAACTATTCTCTTCACAACCAAGTGAAGCTAAGAGCTAAAATAGCAGAAAACCAAGCTGAAATAAAAGCTTAAGCTGCACAAATTAAAAACAAACAACAGAAAATGGAGTCCAAGTCATTGAATGAGTTGTTTGGCAAGAACCCAAGGATGGTGTACAGAAATTTAATTAAAGAGGAAATCAAGGTAAATTCGCCACCGTCACAGAGAGGGAGTGGATATATACAATTAAAGAGGCTGTTAAGGGCAAACAAAATATGCCACCACTAGAAATCACGAAAGATGCTCTAAGGAAAAAAATCACCCATTTTGGCAACTTTAAAAGCCCAGGAATTGACAAGATCCCAAATTTCTGGCTTAAAAAACTCACAGCACTTCATGAACATTATGCACAGGCATTTACTCGTGTTGTCAGCGGTGAGGAAGATCCACCAGAATGGTTAACTCTTGGTAAAACGACTCTGGTACCCAAGAGCCAAGAGACTCACTTGCCCAATAAATACAGGCCTATCTGCTGCCTCTCAACCACATACAAGTGGCTTACAGGAATGATTGCAGATGCAATCTATCAACACCTGACCGAGGGTGAGGACCTTGAAAACGAACAAAAGGGATGCACCAGGAATAAACTTGGTACAAAGGACCAACTGCTCCTCAACAAAACCATCCTGGAGGACTGCAAAAAGCGTCAAAGAAACTTATCAATGGCTTGGATAGGCTATAAGAAGACATTTGATAGTGTGCCTCACTCCTGGATACTGAGATGTTTGGAGATATATAATGTTGATGAGAGCATAAGGACATTCCTTAAAAAAACAAATGACCATGTTGCAAACATCAATGGCTCTACACCACATGGAAGGAACAATACAAACTTCAAATCTCAGTGTCCAGCGAGGTATATTTCAAGGTGATAGCCTGTCACCATTGCTTTTCTGCCTTACTATTGACCCACTCAGCAAGCTCCTCAAAAAATGTGATGCTGGGTACAGTCTTAGTAGGGGAAGGAAAAAAGAAAAAGTAAAAGAGTAAATCATCTACTTTTTATGGACGATCTCAAACTCTATGCAGAGACAGAAAAAAAGCTTGTCTCTCTGATTGAAAATGTAAAGACTTTTACAGAGGATGTCTGCATGGAGTTTGGATTTGACAAATGTGCCAAATGCACAATAAAAAAAGGAAAAAAGACGACATCCGAAAATATTCGGTTCAATGATGGCTTTATTGAAGACCTAGGAGAGGATGCCACATATAAGTACCTCGGTATAGAGGAAAATCTAACTGTGGAGCATGAAAAAATGAGACATAAGGTTGAACAAGAATACACATCACGCCTTAAAAAGATACTCAAATCCGAATTAAGCCCGAAAAACAAAATAACTGCCATAAATCAACTTGCAATCCCTGTCATCACATATGGGTTTGGTATTATTGACTGGCCCCAATACAGTATCAATAGGTTAGATACAAAGACCAGGAAACTCCTAACCTTGCATAAAATAATATACCGAAATCAATGTATGGACAGGATATACCTTCCACGAAGAGAGGGTGGCCTCGGTCTCACTGAAATAAACCATGCATATCGAGCCACCATAGTAAGCATGGGGAAGTATATTAAAAGCTCAACAGATATGACAATAGAAATAGTGAGGGACCACCATGAACGTCTACCTCAACAAACCTCAGTCACGAAGCTTGGCGAAAACTTTGGGGGTGTCATACTGGAAAGTACTGCCGAGGTATATGATAATCCAGCAACACAGATTGAAAGAAAAAAGAGAAAGAAATACACCGATATCGAAATAGACACAAGAAAGCAAGGATGGGAACAACATAAAAGAGCAGGAAAGTTTCTGGAAGAGCTTAAACAGGAATATATAGACAGGGATGCTTCACTCCAATGGCTCAAGAGCGGGAGACTTCCATTTGATGAGGAAAGACTCATTGTAGCCAGTCAAGACCAAGGCTTACTCACAAATGGATTAAAAAAATGGCTGGCCTACAAGCAAATGGCCAATGCCGGTTTTGCCACTCAGCAATTGAGAGCCCAAGCCATCTAATGTCTGCATGCCCAATCTTATTGGCAGATGGCCTCTACACTGCCCGCCACAACAAAGTATGTAAGTACCTTCATTGGAAAATCTGTGGAGAGATGCAGCTTGACAGAGCGACGAACATCTGGGAACATGAACCACCACCAATAACATCAAATGGAAAAGTGACCGTGTTCTATGACAAAGACATACAGGCGGGGAGCTACATAAAAGACAAGGCCATCAAGCCAGATATTGTAATATGGAACAAGCCTGAAAGAACTGCGCTCATTATCGATGTTACAGTCCCAAATGATTTTGGCCTTAACAGAGCTGAACGGGAAAAAATAACAAAATATCAGGACCTAAAAAATTATCTAAAAACGACATGGTCTCTGAAAGAAATAAACATTATACCGGTTGTGATAGGAGCAACTGGGTTAATAAAAAAGAATCTTCATAGATACTTAGAAGCAATCCCTGGAAGACCAAACTGTAACGAAATACAAATAGCAGCCATAAAGGGAACAGCATCTATTCTTAAAAGAGCCCTCGGATATAAATTTAAATCATAACAGAATCAAGTGTTAGCTCCAGGAGGGAGCCCCTTGATCTCTTAATACTTACTGAAGTAAAATAAATAAAAAAAGTGGAAAGACACATACCTGTGAAGTGTGTGGATATTCTTGTTCTTTAAAATCACACTTAGTCATACATATGAGAACTCATACAGGGGAAAAGCCATATACATGTGAAGTGTGCGGATCTTTTTCTCATAAATCAAATTTAATGATACACGAGAGAACTCACACTGGGGAAAAGCCATATATTTGTGAAGTGTGTGGATATTCTTGTTCTCAACATTCAAGCTTAGTCATCCATATGAGAACTCACACTGGGGAAAAGCCACATACTTGTGACATGTGTGGATCTTCTTTTTCTCAAATATCAAGCTTAGTCAGCCATAAGATAACTCACATTTGGGAAAAGCCATATGCTTGCGAAGTGTGTGGATGTTCTTTTGCTAAAAAATCAGGGTTAGTCAAACATATGAGAACTCACACTGGGGAAAATCCACATACTTGTAAAGTGTGTGGATCTTGTTTTACTCAAAAATCAGTCTTAGTCACCCATAAGATAAATCACACTGGGGAAAAGCCACATACTTGTGAAGTGTGTGGATCTACTTTTACAACAAAATCAAGCTTAATTAGACATAAGATAACTCACACTGACGGAGAAAACTTGAATGCCTACTAGACACTGTCCTCGAGTGTCTAAGGTCTCTGTACAGAGGTTTGTCACAACAATCTGGCATGAGGATACTTTTTCCATGGAAGTAAACCCTGACCAAATATTCAAAATCACATAGCATTCGCAGCCCAAACAGGATCTCCTAACTACGGCTAACCCACATTTGCCTTTTCTGAGGAATGTTGCAACTTCTCCAAGTGATATTACCTCAAGTAATAGCACGAAGCTGGATACTCCACCAGACTAGATAAATTCTTGTCCTGGAATCCAGTAAGACCAAGAGACCAACATGAAAGATATACTACAACGTGTTAGCCCCAGGTTGCGGGCCCCTTTATTTCTGAGAACTTCGACTGAAGTAAAATAAAACAAAGAAGGGAAAAGTCACATACTTGTGAAGTGTGTGGATATTATTGTTCTAAAAAATAAAATTTAGTGAGACACATGAGAACTCACTCAGTAATAACAATTGATGATTCTGCCACACAGAAGTAGAGAATGTTAACCTCTTGACATCCAATTGTAATGTCCTGTTGGTAACGACTATTATACAATGTGACAGAATGGAGTGTTTAAGTAACTCCACTGTAAGATCTTGAATATTTCATGTATTAGCAATCTTGGGAACATGTACCAGAAACAACAGTTGGTAATAAGTCATACACCATCCATTATGACTACAAAATTCCTACATCTACATACATAGAAAACGGGATATTAAGCCGGACATAGCGATATGGGACAAGAGGGAGAAAGTAGCAACTCAAGTTAAAGTAAGCGTCCCTAATGATGCGGCCTGAACATCTGGCTAATCTACTCGGTGAACCAAGTGAAAAAGAAATACAAACAATTGCACAACAATGGGCAGTTAGAATCTTAAAAAGATATTTCAGTTGGCGTAACTAAATAATTGGAGTATGTTTGGCATCTGGTGGAAGGCTCCAGTCCCAACAAAAACAAAGTGATAAATTAGAAGATAAAAAGCCACATTCTTGTGAAATGTGTGTTTTTTCTTATAAATAATGAAAAGTTATTGAAACATGAGAACTCAACACAAAATATTCATATTTGAGAACAATTTGTAAATATTCTCGTTTTTTTAATCAAGTTCATTGATACATATTAAAATCGCACAATTAGTAAAAGCCATTTTTTGCAAAATATGTTTATAGTCTTATTCTAAGAATTTGCATTTATTTATATGAGAACTTCAAACTAGAAAAAATTACATCGAACACACTTGAAAGGACTCATGATTGATGCAACAATTCTAAATGAATATTGTCATAATAAAGAGAAAAAGAGAATAATATAATATTAGTAAATAAATAATCACAAAGAATATAATTGGGTGCAACTGAGAAAAAAAATCACAGACATGGAATAAAACTATATAATAATATATATTTGTGTTATAGTCTTTCGTTCAGAAGAAGATGTATTTCTTGTAAGGTAAAAATCACCAAGAGAGCGAAGGTCAATGGGACAAGGTATGTTTCCTTTTTGTGTGAAGTGTAATGCAAAGATGTCTATTTGTCATGGAAAAAGAACTATATTTGTTCCGGTTGTAAACAGTATCGATATGTGTATCCACCCGCAAGCAGAAAACATCAGAGATTGTATACTAACAACACAGAAAAGAAAACATTATACATACATTAATATATTTATATGAACACGGTTACATAGACGCAATACAACGCGACACGTACATATGGACGTTATGTATATGTATATATGCATCAGTATACATTTTGAATTGTCTTCCCCGGCCTTTTGCATTATCAATTTGTTTACAAATACGAAAAAAATATTTGAAAAGACAATAACAAGTTATCTTATTAAAGATTTTATTAGAATATATTTTATTGAGAAATAGTAAAGGATTTTTTACACAGTAACCACCACTTACTAAGACCCAGAGGCCACTCGAGGATAAGGTTTAATGGGTATACATTAGTCAATGTGATTATAGCGTAGTAAAAATAAGTAGTGAGAATTTTGAAAATTGGATTACTTAGGTGACAGTTCATCAAGAACTTGTTTACGTTGGATTTGAAGACAATCAGATTGTAGTCAGCTGGAAAGCAGGCAATCGGAAGAGAGTTCCACAGGCGTGCAGTTTTAAGAAAGAAATTTAGGTTTAGGCACAGATAAAGGGGATGAGAAATCATTGATAGTGGTTTTGGCTAGACGAGTGTTTTTCGTGAAAGTTTGGTGAGGGGAGACATGATCACTTGCCATGAAAATAATGATAATGAAACAGAGACAATCTTGAAATGTCTCTTCTGTGGGGAAAGAGGTTGCTGGGAAGAGAAAAGAGCATCCCCACTAAGCTACAAAGTCTATTTTGAACTCCGTAAAGGCAGGATAAGCTGCTTCTAGCAGCTCCTGCCGAGATGCGGCAACAGTACTCCATCATTGGATGTACCTGGCTTTTATATAGGTAGAGAATTGCATCAGGAGTGAGAGATCTACTCATCAGATCGTTGATTTACAAAAATAACATTAAGTGTCATTTTTTTCTCATCAAAAAATGTTTTTGTCTATCTTTATAAAACAATAAAATCAGTAAAAAATGTTAAAAATAAAATAAAGATTAATATTCAACACTGGATTTTAATTTTATTTCGACCGTTACTGTATTTTAAAATTTTTAACGAATCTTTTCTAATTTCATCTGAATAAATTGTTGGCTTGTTATAAAATATATTTATAACAATTTTTGTTGGAAATTTATATATTTTTGCAACGGGTAATAAGTGTCCACTTTTTTCTGCCTGATGACCTTATTTTGCGCATGTCTGCCACAGTGCATAGCTTTCTTGGTGTCTGATTGCCCGAGCAAAACGCGTTGAGCGTTTTAACAATTCACTATAATTACCCCCTCCAGCGATGCAGTTTGGTCTGAGTTGTTAATACAGCTGTGAGTCGATGGTGAAAGCTCTCTACCATCCCGTTAGCAGAAGGATGATAGGCGATTGTTGCTATGTGAGAACGTTTGAAGGATTGGCAAATGTCTCAGAAGGTTTGTGATGTAAACTGGAAACATCTGTCAGTGGTAACAGTGGTGGGTACTCTAAAGTTAGAGATCCAGTTCTCTACGAATGCCTGGGCTACGACGTCTGTTGAAATGTCATACAAAGAAATTGCTACTGGCCAACGTGTAAAAAAGTTTACCATGGTGAGCATGTTGCGATGACCATCAGAAGGTCGCAGTGGTCCAACAATGTCCAGGGGATCGTGGGAGAAACCTGCGTCAGGTACAGAGAAGCTGCCTAGGGTAGAGTTTATATGACGATGAACTTTTGTAGTTTTGCATGAAATACGTGCCTCACTTCATCTACGTATATTGCCATTCATGATAGGCCAAACAAATGAGCTGCGATAAGCTTGACTGTTGCCTGCTTGCTGGGTTGTGTCAAGTCGTGAAAATGTTGAAATACTTTCTTACAACAAAAATGAGGTAAGTAGGGTTCTTCAACAGATATCGCACCAGATTAGCTTTCTGAAAAGGAATAGGAATCTTTTTCAACAGAATGTTTGATTTGGACTAAAGTCTGTCAATGCCGTTGTTACATGGAAAGGGCTGTCCCTGGTAAGTAAGAAGAATACTAGATAAGTGAAAATGAAATTAGATTCAACGTTTATGCAAGGTTAAGAAATTAAATGTTAAAAATTAAGTCTATTCTATTTTGTTAATTCTATTAGAAAGAGTTAAATATTGTTTATGTCAGTTAAAGATATATTGTCAAAAATAGGTTAGAATTACAATTGAGGATTCTGCTGTTCGCCAAAAATGTGTTTAGACAATCATATGTAAAGCCACGTGAAAATTAGTCACATTTGAAAACATACTTCTGACGTCATAAACAAAGGGTATTTCTCAATATAGGATTCTGTGGGTTCAGAGTTAGAAGCAGTCAGTTGATCAGCCAAGAGTTGAAAGGCAAGAGTTGGAAGCGAAGGGTAGAAGATTAGACCATGTAGATCTAAGATGAATTCCTGACTTCATCGAATTCCGGCCGATCAAATGTATGACATGAAATTCCAACCATGTTATGTTGTAACTATTGTCTTGTGTCATCATTCATCGCAAACAAAAGGAAAATGGGTTTATCATTATTTATAACGAACATTGTAATCTTTCGAAGATTATGTGACCTCCCTCCTGTGTTAAGTACTTGCTTCATATATCACCCAGTCCGTATTAATATGAAACCTCCAAGAATTGTCGCAGTCGTTGCCATGATGTAATATATATATATATATATATATATATATATATATATATATATATATATATATGTGTGTGTGTGTGTGTGTGTGTGGTGTAGGGTGGGTGTCATTATCATTCTGTGTTATAAGAACTGTAATAAATGAAGTCCCCAAGAAGCATCTCAGAACTGTTATGTCTTCCCATCATAATTGCCATAATCATTGTTATATCTGTATTATATGTTTCGTATTTCATGGACCCATTAATGTGTCCCCAATATGTCCCCCGCTACACAATGACGTGTGGCATTCCTAAATCCAGATGTTTGTCAAAATTGTTGAGATATCAGCTACATTATTAATTTTTTCCTGGTAACTATTGAATGTCGGCAGAATATTGTGTCACAATTCTCTGTGTGTATGTTTACTAGAGGTAGAAGATGTAAGGTAAGCGATCAGAGGTTTGTTGTCAGCGAAACGTGTGATTTGTCTCCCTTCGAACATAAAACAAAAATGCTTTAATGCTAAATACATGGCGAGTAGTTTTCGACTGAAAATGCTGTATTTGCGCTGAGTAGTGCCCAGCTTAACAAAAAAGAAAGACAGTGGTCCCGTTTGACCATTTACCACCTGGTTGAGTACGGCACCAACAGCTACATCAGAAGCATCTGTAGAAAGAAAGAACTTAGCTGTTGTGTCGAGATCAAGGTTTGTGAAATTTATCAGAGCATTTTTTATGCGTGGGTAGATATGAGGGCTTAATCTGAGAGAGACAGGGTCTTCTTGCACGCACGAAGTAAGTCTGTGAGGTTGGAAAGGTGATGTGAAGATTTGGGTATGAACCGGCAGTAGTAGTTCACAACTCGAATGTAATAACGAAGTTGACACAATGAAGTGGGTACGAGAAAATCCTGGATTGCTTGCACTTTTGAAGAACTTGCATTGAATTTGCTTTTCATTGACTTCTATTCCGGAGGATTGTAAATGTTGGGAGACTTCAGTTAAGTGGTGTTCTTGTGTGGAAATTGTGATTAGGATGTCGTCGATGCATGCAAAGACGAAGAGTAGTTCATGAAGGACTTCATCTGTGAATCTTTTGAATGCCTGGGCAGCATCACCCACTTCAAAAGGTCGACGTGTGAACTCGAATTGTTCAAAAAGAATGCATATCGTGGATGTCTCCCTTAGCGATGAGAATTTTTTGTACTCACAGACTTAATGAATGTGTGAGAAAATTGCATTAGATAATGATGCAGAAAAATCCTGCAGATGTGGAATGGAATAAAAAAAATGTCAAAAACAGTTGGTGCGTTGAGAGCACGATAGTCTCTGCAGGGTCTCCTTCCGTTTTTTCCGATTTCATGGGTTCCATATGAAGTGGAAGTGGCCATGGGTTACTTGAGGGTCGTATAATTCCGAGATCTAGAATCTGTATTAAAAGCTGAGAAGGCTTTCGCTCCCCAACGGCGAACTCATTGAAAAGTTTCAATCTGGCTGTTTCAAAAAACACTTGTCTGTTGGGTTCCATGTGAGATGACCATGGGTTACTTGAGGGTCGTATAATTCTTATCTGTTCTAGAATGGCTTGCTAAAGCACCTTATATAGATCCCCAGAAGTGTTCTGAAGATGCCCTCTACTTCGTCGTTAATATCTGCTGGTAATGCCTCGATCAAATAATACTTTCTTCTTTGCAAAAACAGCCTCTGTCTGAAGACATCATACGTGTGGTTTTCGAGAATTAAAGGCAGGAATCCTGAAGGAAACACAGCCCTCCACAGCACTAGAAGCAGATTATCTGATATAGAAAAATGGGTAACAAATGAATGAATGTTTGTGTTTTTGTGAAGAAAAAATATATGAAAACTTTTTTATTTTTGTAAACAAAAAATGTGATACTTTTTTATTTATAGAATATATATAATTATATGCTATTGTTATTATAGATTTTTTGTTTTTCTGGACAAAAATCAACAGATGAAAGACAGGTAAAAGACAATAATGTGTGGAAATGCTGCCCTTTTGTTTACTCGGAATCAAATGTGTTTATTGCAAAGTTTTGTAAGTCGAGGTCGAAGGTCACCAATTGTTGTGAACACGTATAAAGCATGACTTAGTCATCAGGAAAACCATTATAGCAGTATATATATATATATATATATATATATATATATATATATATATATATAAGTACATTATTTAAAACAAAAGAAAACGCATTAATTTGGTAGTCACAGAAGAACATATGATTATTGCTTGTACGTGTAAACCTCTGTAGAAATGTGTACAAATAAAGGTTATAGTTCATATTTTACACACATATATATATATATAGCTTAATTAGAACAGTCTTGGATTGTTCATATTGTATTTGCTCTGCATGTAAGAATCTTACAAATAACAATGTTTCTACATAATAAATGCAAGTCTTACGTCATACAATGATGCATGTTTTTGGAGCACGCAAATTTGTACGTGTGCACAGCTTGATGCCAAGAAAGAGAGAATAAGGAGACGGAAGACTATGTCAGAGGTCACAGGAAATACGCGCGTATTAATTAGTCATCTCATGATAGTGCTTGCCCCACTCCTTGCTCTGTGTCGGTATGTTTGATCTAGACAAAACGAATTTGCGGCATGTATAACGGTTTGCTATAATTTTATTGTTAAGTGCCTGATGTCAAAATTAAATGAGGTTCATATGTTAATTTTATTCAGAGTTCATGAAAAAATAAAGTAAAAAACAATGTAAATATTAATACATTGCTGAACACTTGTCTTTAACAAAGTTGTCTCTAACAGATGAAACAATAAATAAAAATATAAACAAGACAACAGATTTCATAAAATTTCTATTTAATATTTTATTATGTGGATAACAAATATTTATTAGTTGAAAAGGCAAAAACACATTACATATAATATAGTTTATCTACAAAAGTTTTGATACAGTTGCAAAGATTCTGCATAATTCAAATAGTTTTCATTAGGACAATTAACCCTGATAATTTCTATTTAATGTTTTATTATGTGGTTAACAAATATTTATTAGTTGAAAACACACTACATATAATATAGTGTATCTACAATAGTTTTGCTATAGTTGCAATTATTCTAGATAATTTCAAATATTTTTTCATTAGAACAATTACCCCTACCAAAAGGCAAAAACACAGTACATATAATATAGTTTATCTACAAAAGTTTTTTTACAGTTGACAAGATTCGGCATAATTTATAATATTTTTTCATTTGGACAATTACTCTTACCACAACAAATATATTTCTTTTATCATAGTTTATTTGTTTTCAAGTTATTCCAAGATATTCACAGTTCTTCTGTACCACTTGATTCGTCGACATAAATTTATATCCGTAAGCTTTTTTAAAGGATTAAGTACATATTGGTATTGCATTTTATATTGGTAAATGATATTATGTAGAGACAGCATTTTTCAGGTTTTTGTGTGAAGACAATTTATGTAGCTTGTTGTTAAACTAAGTGATATTGTTACAGCGAAAAGCTGCTCCCTTTCATTGTAAATAAGTATATTAGATAAGTGAAAATGAGATTAGGATAAGTCGAGACTCAAATCTTGTAAGCAAAATTAAAAATTGGAATGATAAAATTTAGTCTATTGTTAAATTCTATTAGAAATTGATATTGTTTATATCGTAAAAAGAGATGATTGTTCATTATTTTAGAATCGGAATATTAAAAATGTCAGCTGAAAGAATGAACAATACAAATTAAAATATATTTAAAAAAAAATAGGTTAGAGTTATATGTTGAGAATTCTTTTGTTGTTAAAAGTGTGTTTCGAAAAACGTATGCATAACCACGTTAATTGGTACGTTTGGAAAACACACTTCTAACGTGACAGACAAAAGGGGGATTCTCAATATAGAAGCTAAAGTTACTTATATTGGAGGAGTCCAGAGTTGCAGAATTGAGTTAGCAGTTGAGCTGGGTTGAGTTTTTTTTTTCATGGAGGTCACCACTTATCAAGGCCCGGAAGCCACTCGAGATAAGGGTTATTGCGTGTACAGTAAGCAATGGGATAGTATTGTAGTAATCGTTAGTATTGGAGATTTGATAAAGTGTCTTACTTAAGGAAGCAGTTCATCACGAATTTGTTTATGTTGGACTTGAAGACATCCAAGTTGTAATCAGCTGGGAAACAGGCAAACGGAAGAGAGTTTGATTTAACGATCCTGGTCGTCATGCTCCTCTATTAAGTCTTGGTTGGGTTTGTCTTCTGTAAAGTAGACTAGGTTCAGTGTAATCCGTGGCATCTTCTGTGTCAGATGTGCTATCTTCACTCTCATCAGAGTTTTATGATGAAGAGTCAGGTGGTTCAGTAAATATCTGGATGTTTGGAATTACATATGTTGTAGGTCCCATTATGGATATTTCATAGGTAGCCACCATTTGGTTATTGACTACTACGCTTGGTGTGAGTAGGTGCAATGAACAGATATTGTTTTTTTATCATGTTGTACATTTTTTCCTGCATCTTTTTCAGTTTTTGAGATGTTCTGTGGTCTGATTCATTAGCCAGATTGCTGGTGGTGGAAATATATCCTCCTTCAGCATTGGGAGAAGTTGCACAATAGCTTTCCTAACGCGCGCTGGTGCGTAAACGTGTTTTGGTGACCTTTTTATACTGAGTGATGTCCCGGCAGTATTTTTCCTTATCCGGCTTCATATTTATGATTTTCATGAAAGTCTTCGCTGGATTCGTATCGTGATACGTCCTCATACTGATAGCTCAGAGCGAGAACACCAGGAAGCTAATCAGAAGGTACTCCTGTGAGTATTTATATGGTTAATTTAACTAGATTTGATAGGCATATTGAGGAGACCTTATTTGGCAACGTTTAATACTTCACTAAGTTTTAAGAAATCAAGGGGCTTAATCAAGATTTTATGGACTAAAATATCCACACAATATGGATTTTTCCTTGAGTGTGAGTTCTCATATGAATAACTAAATATAACTTTTCAGAAAAAGAATATCCATAAACTTGCACATCTCTTGCACTTGGTTCACCGGATATATTCGCCAGATGGTTTTTGAAATTCTTTTCCATTAGTCCACTTGCTCCTATAATAACTAGTAAAATGGATATCTTAATAAGATTTTAGTTTCTTTGCATGTCGTATATAAGTTCTTGGTATTTTGTTTTTCTCCCTCTCAACTCAGATCCATTAGGGACGCTTACTTCGACTAGGGTTGTCATTTTCTCTCTTGTCCCATATCACTATGCCAGGCTAAATATCCCCATTTCTAGGTATGTCGCTGTAGAAATTTCGTTGTCATAGCAGATGGTGTATGACTTATTTCCAACTGTTCTTTCTGGTAAACATATTCCCAAGACTTACTACAACATTATTCAAGTTTTTACAGATTTTCCAGTGGACATATTTACACACACCATTGTATTGCATTGTATAATAGCCATAGGACTTTACAACTGTGTGGCAGCGTGAGTTCTCATATGACTCATTAAAATAGATTGTTGACGAAAATAATATCCACAGACTCCACACGATTAAGGCTTTTCTCCAGTGTGCGTTCTTATATGTCTAGCTAAATTCGTTTTTTCAGAAAAAAGATTGTCCACACATTTTACAAGAATGTGGCTTTTCCCCAGAGTGAGTTCTCATATGTCTTACTAATTTTGATTTTTCAGATGAAGAATATTCACACAATTCACAAGAATGTGGCTTTTCCCCAGTGTGAGTTCTCATGTCTTACTAAATTTGATTTTCCAGAGCAAGAATATCCACACACTTCACAGAAATATGGCTTTTCCCCAGTGTGAGTTCTCATATGTGTCACTAACTTTGATTTTTTAGAACAAGAATATCCACACACTTCACAAAAATGTGGCTTTTCCTCAGTGTGAGTTCTCATATGTATATTTAACGATGATTTTACAGAAAAAGAAGATCCACATACTTCACAAGAATGTGGCTTTTCCCAGTGTGAGTTCTCATATGTATGATTAAATTCCATTTGATAGAAGAAGAATATCCACACACTTCACAAAAGTGTGGCTTTCCCCACGCGTGACTTCTCATATGTCTCACTAAATTCGATTTTGTAGAAGAAGAATAGCCACATACTTTACATGAATGTGGCTTTCCATCAGGGTGAGTTTTCATATGTCTCACTAAATTCGATTTGCTTGAAAAAGAATAGCCACACACTTCACAAAAATGTGCCTTTCCCTCAGCATGAGTTCTCATATGTTTCATTAAATACGATTGTTTAGAACAAAAATATCCACACACTTTACAATGATGTAGCTTTCCTTCACTGTGTGCATACATGTTTAAATAGAATTGATCCTGGAACAAGATTATCACTACTTAGTTATAAGCAATACTGAATTCTTTCCTCACCTATTCTATTGTAATTCAGTTGTTGATGCGAGTTTGATTTTATTTTAAAGAAACCTCAATTTGTATCATTTATCGTTTAATTGATGAAAGATATTTTATAGTGTATAAGTTAAAATATTGACTTTTCTTAAATTTTTATGCATACGTTTTTGTTGTCTTCCGTGTATTGTTGTCTATAGAATAATGTTTAAGGAAAATGATGATCATTAAATTCTTTAAAAACGTCCAGGCAGGAACATCTGTAAAAAAATAAAGAAATAAAATAAAATTATATATTTAAATATCATTCTTTATTTTAATCGTGCCAACAAAACAAGAAACCTAACTTTTAAAAACATTTAAAAATCACAGAAATAAACATTTAATTCATATTCCATGTCAAATCGATAAATTTTTTTGGGGGGGGGCAAACCATGTCCGACACGGATTTTTTTCAAATTTGCTACACTTATAGATCTCCATGAAAGGAATTGAATGGCACCTGTTACACATCTCAAGGTCAAGGGATTTCTGTCATATGACCTTGACCTTCATACTGAGACAATTACTATTTATTTGGATACTGCCAGAGTGCCCCCGTTAAAAACAACCTTGTGTCTAGTTTAGGGGGAGGTCCCGACATTAAAAACAACCTTGTGTCTAGTTTGCTTTTGTGGGGAAATAAAAAAATAAAATGACAGAAAGCGGGAAAATTAAGTGGCTTCTGGCCAAGTTAAAAAGCACTGTTCATTCCTGTGCATCCGTGGCAACACCTAAGATCCTTGACTTAATTACCAACTCATTGAATAATTCACACTTCTTTTTTGCGAGGAAAACTGATTACCATGCATTTTTGAGTTCGATCCAACCTTTCTTTCTATCTTTTTTATTTTTATTAACTATCCCCTTTTTTATTTTTATTAACTATCCTCTTTTTTATGTTCTTTTCCTCTTTTGCAGGATAGCTTTTTTTTTGCTCAACACACACCTCCAAATAACCTTGCAGGACCGGGCACCCCGTTAGTTTTATAGTAAAAAGAATAGAAATATTAAGTATACCATTTAAAGTTAATAAATGCAATTAATTAAAAAATAAACAATAATATAGTAGGAATTTTAGGAACAATAATCAAATTACTACCATAGTTTCTACTCATAAAAATGCATAATTTTATAATAACAAGAAAAGGTGAATAGAAATATTAAGTATCTAAAGTTAATAAACTAATATAGAATCCAATTACTTTGTAATGGATAATAATGTTTTTTTTTTATTTTAATTGTGTGGAAATATATTCTTGTTTACTTATTGTTCTCGATAACTGTATTAAACTGGTCATTTTCATAACTTTACACATATGTTAATTATAGTAATAGCTATCTAATACAACAGGATTAGTTTCTTTCTTATTTTTTTTATTTTTATTTTTAGAATTTAACTGATTTTTTCATTCAACAATTTCATCCAATGCTTTTTGAATGCATTATCATTCCCATATTTTATCCAAATAATACAAGCGGTTTTAATAATCGATTATCTCCATATATATTTTTTAATTGACTGCCTATAATACATATTTGTATCGGTAAAAGCTCTCAAATGCCGCGAAATGGGTATCTTTTCTATCATTACAGAATTTTCTTAGCAGTTTTTTTAATTTTAAGTAATTTTTTTATTATTGGAATTAAAAAAATTATTACTAATATTCAACTTTTTGTACATATTTTTTATTATTCTTATATTTTTATGGTTTCTTTTTAATTTCTTAATCCTTTTTTTCTCTTCTAAAAGTATAATTACATATTGTTATTTTAAAACTTTTTATACTATCTTGTTTATTTTTATCCTTATTTCTTTTTTTTTTCTCTTCTCAATAGTAAAATTACATAAAATCTAGTAATGTTGAAAGCTCAGTATGAATTGAAATATTTTGTCTAGAATGGGCCTGCACCATTCGTGGTGTATGAACTGAATGTCTTTATTTCTAAATATATACTAATATGTCTTCAATATTTTATCTATAACAAGTTGGTTGTTTTTACTAGATTTCGGATCTTTATGTCTTTTTAACCTTTCTAATTCGCTTTAAAAGTACCTTTCCTTTTTAAACGAAGAAAAAAAAACGTACATTTTCTCTGCCAATAAACTAATGAAAAGTCTCTGATGATTTGTTTGGTTTATGCCAGTCAATGAAACATATGTAAGACGCAGTAAATGTAAGAATATGAATTCAGTGTATATTCCATTATTTTAAAATGTTTAAAATTAAGTATGGTCTGAAAGTTTAAATCTATTTTCATTAAACTTAATAAGCTGTTGCACTTTTTTATAGCCTTATTGAATTATAAACGTGTATCAGTTTTAAGGAAAATGCACATATATAATATATATATATATATATATATATATATATATATATATATATATATATATATACGTTTTGTGGCATGTGTGTGTAAATTTTAATGCAATATTTACTATTGTTATAACGATAAGATTTTCTCTCTATACATTTATTTTTTATTAATAATTTTTTTGTTTTTCTTATATATTTCTCAAATTCCAAGTATGTTATTCAAATTTTTATATTGTTTATTCCTAATTCATCTGAACGTAGAAATTATAAGCGAGTTAATGTTTGATCCTTATCGGTTAAACCAAAATTGTAATTTACTAAATATGAAATATACTATTACCATATATATTGTGTATTGTTGCCAAATATGGCTTCATGCAACTACGACAAACTTCAAAGAGTCTTACATATAAGCTCTTCACAATGTTAAAAATTAAGTTATTTAATGGAATCTTTGCTGTATTCGTACCTATTGCTGATCAGTCAGTCTCCTTTTTTAATGAAATCTTCTCTGTATTCGTTCCCGATCAACATGACAAGCATCAAAATCCAATGATGTTTTTAAGGCTTCTACTGTTTGAAAGTTAGAAATTGGAGTTGAATGTTTTATCTTTAAATACATAGTATGGGCATTACAAATATAAAGGCTTCTACTGTTTGAAAGGCTTAATTATATTATTTCCAGATTTCCTTTATTTTCAGAACAGGTATATGTAAATATATTACCTATTCCTTTTAGGAACTACTTTTTTGAAAAATCCCACCCTAGGTAACTCTGACCCTTATGGTACCCTAAACCTTACTTTGACCCTAGCCCAAAGTTTAGACGTAACTCTAAGCCTAAAATTAACCCTAGTCCTATCCCTACCAAGGCCTAGTAATTTCAATCTTCATATTATACGAATGTTGTTATTACGATGTGTTCATTTTTGGAATCTAATATACCAGATATTCTATTCTTCTATATTCTCAAGATTGTCCTTCCAATTAAAACCAGAAGAAGTGAAGAACCTACCGCACAACCTTTCTCCACTATGCCGAGAGATTACATGCCAAAACCTGGCGCAAGGGCTTACAACAAAGCTTCCAACTCCAAAAACCTCATCAAGGCTGCAGCAGACGTCAAAAGAGGAAAGTCTCAGCATGAAGCCTGGATGGACTATAGCTTGAGTCGTGCAAAGCTGCAATACTACCTTCGGGTGACTGAGGGTGAAAGACCATTGTGGTCACCAGGTGGACAGACCATCATTTCATCCATAATGGAGAACGCAATTGTCAAGCACCTGCTGGCTGTGTCAGAGTGAGGATTCCCATTAGACATCATCGATCTACGGATGACTGTGAATAAGTTCAAGGATAATGTCCCTAGTTAGAACTAGGCACAGTCGTTTATGAAGTGGCACAAAGATCATATTAAGAACCGCATTTATGAAGTGGCACAAAGATCATATAAGAACGACATTTATGAAGTGGCACAAAGATCATATAAAGAACCGCATTTATGAAGTGGCACAAAGATCATATAAGAACGACATTTATGAAGTGGCACAAAGATCATATAAAGAACCACATTTATGAAGTGGCACAAAGATCATATAAAGAACCGCATTTATGAAGTGGCACAAAGATCATATAAGAACGACATTTATGAAGTGGCACAAAGATCATATAAGAACGACATTTATGAAGTGGCACAAAGATCATATAAAGAACCGCATTTATGAAGTGGCACAAAGATCATATAAGAACGACATTTATGAAGTGGCACAAAGATCATATAAGAACGACATTTATGAAGTGGCACAAAGATCATATAAAGAACCGCATTTATGAAGTGGCACAAAGATCATATAAGAACGACATTTATGAAGTGGCACAAAGATCATATAAAGAACCACATTTATGAAGTGGCACAAAGATCATATAAATAACCACATTTATGAAGTGGCACAAAGATCATATAAAGAACCGCATTTATGAAGTGGCACAAAGATCATATAAAGAACCGCATTTATGAAGTGGCACAAAGATCATATAAGAACCACATTTATGAAGTGGCACAAAGATCATATAAATAACCACATTTATGAAGTGGCACAAAGATCATATAAAGAACCGCATTTATGAAGTGGCACAAAGATCATATAAAGAACCGCATTTATGAAGTGGAACAAAGATCATATAAGAACGACATTTATGAAGTGGCACAAAGATCATATAAAGAACCACATTTATGAAGTGGCACAAAGATCATATAAGAACGACATTTATGAAGTGGCACAAAGATCATATAAAGAACCACATTTATGAAGTGGCACAAAGATCATATAAGAACCACATTTATGAAGTGGCACAAAGATCATATAAAGAACCACATTTATGAAGTGGCACAAAGATCATATAAAGAACCACATTTATAAAGTGGCACAAAGATCATATAAGAACGACATTTATGAAGTGGCACAAAGATCATATAAAGAACCAAATTTATGAAGTGGCACAAAGATCATATAAAGAACCACATTTATGAAGTGAAACAAAGATCATATAAAGAACCACATTTATGAAGTGGCACAAAGATCATATAAAGAACCGCATTTATGAAGTGGCACAAAGATCATATAAGAACCACATTTATGAAGTGGCACAAAGATCATATAAGAACGACATTTATGAAGTGGCACAAAGATCATATAAAGAACCGCATTTATGAAGTGGCACAAAGATCATATAAGAACCACATTTATGAAGTGGCACAAAGATCATATAAGAACGACATTTATGAAGTGGCACAAAGATCATATAAAGAACCGCATTTATGAAGTGGCACAAAGATCATATAAAGAACCGCATTTATGAAGTGGCACAAAGATCATATAAGAACGACATTTATGAAGTGGCACAAAGATCATATAAAGATCCACATTTATGAAGTGGCACAAAGATCATATAAAGAACCACATTTATGAAGTGGCACAAAGATCATATAAGAACCACATTTATGAAGTGGCACAAAGATCATATAAAGAACCACATTTATGAAGTGGCACAAAGATCATATAAAGAACCGCATTTATGAAGTGGCACAAAGATCATATAAGAACGACATTTATGAAGTGGCACAAAGATCATATAAGAACGACATTTATGAAGTGGCACAAAGATCATATAAAGAACCGCATTTATGAAGTGGCACAAAGATCATATAAAGAACCGCATTTATGAAGTGGCACAAAGATCATATAAAGAACCGCATTTATGAAGTGGCACAAAGATCATATAAGAACGACATTTATGAAGTGGCACAAAGATCATATAAAGAACCACATTTATGAAGTGGCACAAAAATCATATAAAGAACCGCATTTATGAAGTGGCACAAAGATCATATAAGAACGACATTTATGAAGTGGCACAAAGATCATATAAGAACGACATTTATGAAGTGGCACAAAGATCATATAAAGAACCGCATTTATGAAGTGGCACAAAGATCATATAAGAACGACATTTATGAAGTGGCACAAAGATCATATAAAGAACCACATTTATGAAGTGGCACAAAGATCATATAAAGAACCGCATTTATGAAGTGGCACAAAGATCATATAAGAACGACATTTATGAAGTGGCACAAAGATCATATAAGAACGACATTTATGAAGTGGCACAAAGATCATATAAAGAACCGCATTTATGAAGTGGCACAAAGATCATATAAAGAACCGCATTTATGAAGTGGCACAAAGATCATATAAAGAACCACATTTATGAAGTGGCACAAAGATCATATAAAGAACCGCATTTATGAAGTGGCACAAAGATCATATAAGAACGACATTTATGAAGTGGCACAAAGATCATATAAGAACGACATTTATGAAGTGGCACAAAGATCATATAAAGAACCGCATTTATGAAGTGGCACAAAGATCATATAAGAACGACATTTATGAAGTGGCACAAAGATCATATAAAGAACCACATTTATGAAGTGGCACAAAGATCATATAAAGAACCGCATTTATAAAGTGGCACAAAGATCATATAAGAACGACATTTATGAAGTGAAACAAAGATCATATAAGAACGACATTTATGAAGTGGCACAAAGATCATATAAAGAACCGCATTTATGAAGTGGCACAAAGATCATATAAAGAACCGCATTTATGAAGTGGCACAAAGATCATATAAGAACCACATTTATGAAGTGGCACAAAGATCATATAAGAACGACATTTATGAAGTGGCACAAAGATCATATAAAGAACCGCATTTATGAAGTGGCACAAAGATCATATAAGAACGACATTTATGAAGTGGCACAAAGATCATATAAAGAACCGCATTTATGAAGTGGCACAAAGATCATATAAAGAACCGCATTTATGAAGTGGCACAAAGATCATATAAGAACGACATTTATGAAGTGGCACAAAGATCATATAAAGAACCGCATTTATGAAGTGGCACAAAGATCATATAAAGAACCGCATTTATGAAGTGGCACAAAGATCATATAAGAACGACATTTATGAAGTGGCACAAAGATCATATAAAGAACCACATTTATGAAGTGGCACAAAGATCATATAAAGAACCGCATTTATGAAGTGGCACAAAGATCATATAAGAACGACATTTATGAAGTGGCACAAAGATCATATAAGAACGACATTTATGAAGTGGCACAAAGATCATATAAAGAACCGCATTTATGAAGTGGCACAAAGATCATATAAGAACGACATTTATGAAGTGGCACAAAGATCATATAAGAACGACATTTATGAAGTGGCACAAAGATCATATAAAGAACCGCATTTATGAAGTGGCACAAAGATCATATAAGAACGACATTTATGAAGTGGCACAAAGATCATATAAAGAACGACATTTATGAAGTGAAACAAAGATCATATAAAGAACCACATTTATGAAGTGGCACAAAGATCATATAAAGAACCGCATTTATGAAGTGGCACAAAGATCATATAAGAACGACATTTATGAAGTGGCACAAAGATCATATAAAGAACCACATTTATGAAGTGGCACAAAGATCATATAAAGAACCACATTTATGAAGTGGCACAAAGATCATATAAAGAACCGCATTTATGAAGTGGCACAAAGATCATATAAGAACGACATTTATGAAGTGGCACAAAGATCATATAAGAACGACATTTATGAAGTGGCACAAAGATCATATAAAGAACCGCATTTATGAAGTGGCACAAAGATCATATAAGAACGACATTTATGAAGTGGCACAAAGATCATATAAAGAACCACATTTATGAAGTGGCACAAAGATCATATCAAGAACCGCATTTATGAAGTGGCACAAAGATCATATAAGAACGACATTTATGAAGTGGCACAAAGATCATATAAAGAACCGCATTTATGAAGTGAAACAAAGATCATATAAGAACGACATTTATGAAGTGGCACAAAGATCATATAAAGAACCGCATTTATGAAGTGAAACAAAGATCATATAAGAACGACATTTATGAAGTGGCACAAAGATCATATAAAGAACCGCATTTATGAAGTGGCACAAAGATCATATAAGAACGACATTTATGAAGTGGCACAAAGATCATATAAAGAACCACATTTATGAAGTGGCACAAAGATCATATAAAGAACCACATTTATGAAGTGGCACAAAGATCATATAAAGAACCGCATTTATGAAGTGGCACAAAGATCATATAAAGAACCGCATTTATGAAGTGGCACAAAGATCATATAAAGAACCACATTTATGAAGTGACAAAAAGATCATATAAAGAACCACATTTATGAAGTGGCAAAAAGATCATATAAAGAACCACATTTATGAAGTGACAAAAAGATCATATAAAGAACCACATTTATGAAGTGGCACAAAGATCATATAAATAACCACATTTATGAAGTGGCACAAAGATCATATAAGAACGACATTTATGAAGTGGCACAAAGATCATATAAAGAACCACATTTATGAAGTGGCACAAAGATCATATAAAGAACCGCATTTATGAAGTGGCACAAAGATCATATAAAGAACCGCATTTATGAAGTGGCACAAAGATCATATAAAGAACCGCATTTATGAAGTGGCACAAAGATCATATAAGAACGACATTTATGAAGTGGCACAAAGATCATATAAGAACCACATTTATGAAGTGGCACAAAGATCATATAAAGAACCACATTTATGAAGTGGCACAAAGATCATATAAAGAACCGCATTTATGAAGTGGCACAAAGATCATACAAAGAACCGCATTTATGAAGTGGCACAAAGATCATATAAGAACCACATTTATGAAGTGGCACAAAGATCATATAAAGAACCACATTTATGAAGTGGCACAAAGATCATATAAAGAACCACATTTATGAAGTGGCACAAAGATCATATAAAGAACCGCATTCATGAAGTGGCACAAAGATCATATAAGAACGACATTTATGAAGTGGCACAAAGATCATATAAGAACGACATTTATGAAGTGGCACAAAGATCATATTAAGAACCGCATTTATGAAGTGGCACAAAGATCATATAAGAACGACATTTATGAAGTGGCACAAAGATCATATAAAGAACCACATTTATGAAGTGGCACAAAGATCATATAAAGAACCGCATTTATTAAGTGGCACAAAGATCATATAAGAACGACATTTATGAAGTGGCACAAAGATCATATAAGAACGACATGTATGAAGTGGCACAAAGATCATATAAGAACGACATTTATGAAGTGGCACAAAGATCATATAAAGAACCGCATTTATGAAGTAAAACAAAGATCATATAAGAACGACATTTATGAAGTGGCACAAAGATCATATAAAGAACCGCATTTATGAAGTGGCACAAAGATCATATAAGAACGACATTTATGAAGTGGCACAAAGATCATATAAAGAACCACATTTATGAAGTGGCACAAAGATCATATAAAGAACGACATTTATGAAGTGGCACAAAGATCATATAAAGAACCGCATTTATGAAGTGGCACAAAGATCATATAAAGAACCGCATTTATGAAGTGGCACAAAGATCATATAAAGAACCGCATTTATTAAGTGGCACAAAGATCATATAAAGAACCACATTTATGAAGTGGCACAAAGATCATATAAGAACGACATTTATGAAGTGGCACAAAGATCATATAAAGAACCACATTTATGAAGTGGCACAAAGATCATATAAGAACGACATTTATGAAGTGGTACAAAGATCATATAAGAACGACATTTATGAAGTGGCACAAAGATCATATAAGAACCACATTTATGAAGTGGCACAAGGATCATATAAAGAACCGCATTTATGAAGTGGCACAAAGATCATATAAGAACCACATTTATGAAGTGGCACAAAGATCATATAAGAACCACATTTATGAAGTGGCACAAAGATCATATAAAGAACCGCATTTATGAAGTGGCACAAAGATCATATAAAGAACCGCATTTATGAAGTGGCACAAAGATCATATAAGAACGACATTTATGAAGTGGCACAAAGATCATATAAAGAACCGCATTTATGAAGTGGCACAAAGATCATATAAGAACGACATTTATGAAGTGGCACAAAGATCATATAAAGAACCACATTTATGAAGTGGCACAAAGATCATATAAAGAACCACATTTATGAAGTGGCACAAAGATCATATAAGAACGACATTTATGAAGTGGCACAAAGATCATATAAAGAACCACATTTATGAAGTGGCACAGAGATCATATAAAGAACCGCATTTATGAAGTGGCACAAAGATCATATAAAGAACCGCATTTATGAAGTGGCACAAAGATCATATAAGAACGACATTTATGAAGTGGCACAAAGATCATATAAAGAACCACATTTATGAAGTGGCACAAAGTTCATATAAAGAACGACATTTATGAAGTGGCACAAAGATCATATAAGAACGACATTTATGAAGTGGCACAAAGATCATATAAAGAACCGCATTTATGAAGTGGCACAAAGATCATATAAAGAACCGCATTTATGAAGTGGCACAAAGATCATATAAGAACGACATTTATGAAGTGGCACAAAGATCATATAAAGAACCGCATTTATGAAGTGGCACAAAGATCATATAAGAACGACATTTATGAAGTGGCACAAAGATCATATAAAGAACCGCATTTATGAAGTGGCACAAAGATCATATAAGAACGACATTTATGAAGTGAAACAAAGATCATATAAAGAACCACATTTATGAAGTGGCACAAAGATCATATAAAGAACCGCATCAAATGTCAAAACATTTCAAAGAAAAGAGCTGATGTCAGTATTTGCTCGATCAAAGAATATTTTGCAGAGTTGGCCAGGACACCAAAATTGATTTTTTTTTTACACAGTGGTCACCACTTATCAAGGCCCGGAAGCCATTCAGAGATAAGGGTTATTGTAAGTACAGTACGTTAGTGTGGAGATTTGATGAAGTGTTTACTTAAGGGGCGGTTCCTTAGGAATTTGTAAACGTTGGACTTGAAGACATCCAAGTTGTAGGCAGGTGGGAAGCATGCAGACTGAACAGTTCCACAGGCGTGCAGTTCTAAGAAAGAAGCTTTGTTCATGGAATCAACATTTTGATTTAGGCACAGATAAAGAGTGGGGGAAATTTTTCACAGTGGATTCAGTTAGATGGGTGTTTTTCGTGAAAGATTGGCGAGGGGGGACCAGAGATTGGAGTTCAGACGAGCACCTGCCATGGAAATAACGATAAAACAAGGATAGGCTCGCAACGTCTCTTCTGTGGGAGAGAGGTTGCAGGGTAGAGAAAACGACATCCCCCCACTAAGCCACGAAGTCTATTTTGTACTCTGTTAAGGCAGAATAGGCTGTTTTTAGCAGCTTCTGCCCAGATATGGCAACAGTATTCCATCCTTGGACGTACTTGGCTTTTATATAGATAGAGAATTGCATCAGTAGTGAGATATCTTCTGGAGCGGTAGAAGGATCCCACCATCTTACGAGCGACCTTGGCAACAGACTTGATGTACGGGTTCCATTACAGATCAGGAGTAAAGGACAAACTCAGAAGCTTGTCAAAACACGGGGCTTCTCCTAGACTAGAGCTATCCATTTCAATTGATGTCAGAGTTGTTATATTATAAACCCTTTTTAAGAATTCAAAACACAACAACCATTTGTGTAAGCAACAGTCTGTTTTTTATTTTTCCTGTTGTTCTTGCTTATGGTAGATAGAGAGAGAGTGGGGGAGCGACAGAGAGAATTATCATGGCGTCCAATCGGTTGACAATCAAATCTCCAACTGCAATCTTTTTCCTTCTGCGACTTTTTCCTGTCAATCTTTTCAAAACATCCACGTAACCAGATTCCTTTCTGTTACATTTTTCATAACAATAACAAGGTTTGTTTATATTTGTGAGAAATATTGAAACAATTCCCGTTTAGCTTGTCAATTTCTGACATTTCATCCGCAGACGCATGCCACATTTTAATTCATGAACATACATATATGTATATACACCTATACACATATATATATATATATATATATATATATATATATATATATATATATATATATATATATATATATATACTAGCATGTCAAACAAGCTTAGACCGGAGCATTCATGTAACATTAGGAGTCCTTCCAGAGAATGTCACCAATTACAACGTGACAACCTTAAGTGATGACCCTTGCTGCTAATGTATGATTTTAACACATGGTGCAAAATACTATGAATATATCATCTACCAACCTCATGTTAGCTGGCAGTACTGCAGGGGATTTGCTGCCTCGATATGTCGTCTATAAAACTGAAAACTTGTGGGATACATGGCGTCAAGGTGGTCCTCCTAAGGTACAACCGGTCAAAGTCAGGCTGGTACAACCACTCATGTTTTATGACTAGTTTCATGGTGTTGCTCTGCCATACTGCAGCAAATTGCCAGGAAAGAAAGTCCTCATTGGCGACAACCTATCGTCCCACTTCAGTAATCAGATTTTACATGAATGTACTGACAATAACATAGCATAGCAAAGTGCAGGCTTGATCAACATATATTTTGCAGAGTTGGCCAGGACACTAGGAGGAGTTCCTCCAGAGAATATCATCAATTATGACAAGACGAACTTAAGTGATGATCCTGGCCGCAGGCATACGATTTTCAAAGGTAGTGGAAAACACTCTGAACGTATCATGAATGACACAAAGTCATCCACCAGCTTCATGCTAGCTGGCAGTGCTGCAGGGGATTTGCTGCCTCTGTATGTCGTGTATAAAAGTGAAAACTTGTGGGATACAGGGCGTCAAGGTGATCCCCCTAACACAAGGTACAACCAAAGTCAGGACTGGTTTCATGGTGTTGCTCTGCCATACTGCAGCAAATTGCCAGGAAAGAAAGTCTTCATTGGCGACAACCTATCGTCCCACTTCAGTAATCAGATGCTACATGAATGTACTGACAATCACACATCTGTGCCAACCCCTTGCTGTGGCATTCTTTGGTCTGATGAAAAGGAAGTGAAAGTCTATTCTCACTGCATGGAAAAAATCAGGGAGCAAAAATGCAGTCACTGTTCCTAAAGACACGTTTCCAAAACTGCTCTGTAAATTCATGATTCAGCTCCCTTATCAAAGGGAAAACCTAATGGCAGGCTTTTGCAAATATGGCTTTCACCCCATAGATCCACAGCCAGTCCTCAATCGCTTGCTCAAGACTGCAGAGGAAAGATCTAAGGAGATTAACAGAGTCAACACTTCAGTCTCAGAGGTATTTCTAAACCACCTGAGACTTCTGCGCCATAGTGAGGAGGGCGTGTCATGAAGGCAAAGCAAAGACCGGTAGATGTCATTCCTGGGAAAAGCATTGGAGCACCAGAGAATAAAAAAGAGGCTCTAGCAGCACCAGAGGATGAGGAGGAGGCTCCAGCAGGAGAAGCAGTCGATGAGGCCAACAAAACTGTGACTGACTTTAATGGGTGAGGGAACTGACTCTGATAATGAAACTGAAAGGCGGAACATTTTTGCAACTTTCAATTTTTGATGCCATCATGAGATTCTAATCACTTAAAATCGAAAATGAAACTAAATTTTTGTAAAAACCTAATTAATAAATATTATGTTAATATTTTGACAAAGTTTTGGATACTTATGCAATTATGTTAATGCGCCAAAATATTAACGTTATTATTTAGAAAACCATTCTTAACATGGAGAAGGAGAGTTTTGTAACTATTCTGTATTATCATTTAAGAATTTAATAAAAAAATGATATCGTAAAACTCGAATTTAACTTGAAAATAGGGTTTTAAAAATAGCACAGAGCGATAAGTTTTTTTATGCCGAAAAATGTTTTTACAGTCTCTTTTGTTTATTAAATTTTTAGGTGAAAGTACAGAATAGTTAACAACACATGGGCTTTAATCTCCCTTCCCGATAAAAAAAAAAAACATGCTTGCTAAATTCTCCTTTGGTCAATGTAGGGGAAACCCTTCATTCTGAGTGTTTCCTTTTAGGGGAGCTGCCCCCCCCCACATAAAAACGATCTTGTGTCTAATTTGCTTTCGTGAAGAAGCAAATTAATAAAACACTCGTTATATTGTAAACATTTACTAATATTTTCTCTAGATGTACTTTCTGCTAATCAGTGACAGCCAATAAATGGGTGCTCAGTTTATGTCAAATTTATAAAAGAAATTGATCCCTATTCAGAATTATATAAAATATTAAGTAAAACAATAGAAATCAACGGAATCCTCTAGCGACATAACAGGTAAATGTAGACAGAAAAATATTTGTTACAAATATTACAACAATTAAATACCGAAAAAGCAGTTTTTATGCTCAGTTTTCTAACAATTTGAGCAATTTCGAATTAAATTATTGTGTTTATGGTAAACATTAATATTTTCACAGAAACTACATAACTTCTACGAAAATAAGCAAATATTAAAAAAATATATAAATTTCAGATCGAATAATATGTATTTAACTTTTTTTTAATCAGCGATTTATACTTTTATTTTATTTACGTATATAAAGCATGGAGGAATCAATATTTTTATTGGATTGCAATAAACTTATTTTAATGTTTAAGATTATTTTAAACATTATTGAATGGAAGTTTTGAGAAAATGTAAAAAAATAATAAAGAAAACAAACTTACCTTAGTTCCAAGAATTTTTTAAAACATTACTGAATGAAAGGTTTTCGAAAGTGTAAAAAGAAAGAAAGAAAAAACTTACCTTAATTCCAAGAATTCAATACAAAAAATAAATCGAAATGAATTCGTTTTTCTTTTGTGTTCAAAACAGAAATTTTCATTTGTTTGTTAGAATTTCTCTATTAAATTGATACGATTTTGTTTTCTGAGCTCAATTTTTTAAGAAATAAAATATATGAATATATAATATAATCAAAATTATAAGTTGAAATACACGATTTAAACGTAAAAATCAACTGCTAAGGAAGAAGGAATTTAGATCACCGTAACACGGTGCAATCATTATTTCGTTCCTCGTGTAAAAATGTCCGTTCATTAGTTAAGTCTGTCGAATTGTTTTCTATCAAATGTAGAATTTGTCAATGTTTAAGACTTGTTACGATTTCTTATGTAAATTTCACTTTTGTGTGTGCAATTTGTTAAAAAAATAAATAAAAATACGTGAACATATAAAAAGCAGGTTTTTTTTTTTTAGTCTAAACAAATCATTATTATTCGTCGAACAATTGTTAACATTATTATTTAAATTTACATTCAACATGAGAACAGCAGCGAGCAGCCCGAATAATTCAAATAAAAATTACAAAACGGAATATTTCACATAAACAACTCAAATAAAAAAAAGGAATTGCACAAACGGCGAAGTTAGTCAAATGATGTTTTATTACTTTTTCATCCCATTTTGGTTGGTTGTTTTTGTTTTACGGCATATCAACCTTTTTCAGGTTATTTAATGCCGAATCTAGTTATTTTGAGGAACGATTTTTAATGGAGTATATTTGTTTTTTAAGTCGGATTCTATTTAACCCATAGTTGGGACCCTAACAGGTATTACCATTCCGGGTCAGAGTGGACCTGGAAGCAATGGCAATTAAAAGGTGGCTCCACACCCCCAAGGCCCGCAAGGTGGAGCCTCACCATCGGATATAGTTTTAGGTCATATCCAGGACCGTTGTATAAAGGGTTCTTTTTTTAAATTTGTTTATAAAGGCCAATTTTTTTAAGATATGAGAGTATGGTGTGGGGATTGTTTTTATCAAATAACTCTTTAATATTGTTTTCTTTGTAGAATCGATTTCTTACTGTTACAAAATCAGTACATTCAAGTAATATGTGTTTGATTGTGAGTTGTGTTTGACAAGGTATACAGATGGGGTGGCTTTCTTTTTTTAGGAGATATGATTGGGTTAAGTGAGTATGGCCTATTTTTATTCTTGTTAGTTTAACTTATTCTTTTCTGTTTAGTTTCGTATTTTGTTCTTGGGTTTTTTTTTTGGTTTTTTTTGCATGATTTCGTGAAGTTTGTTGTTAGGGTGTTCATTCCAGTAGGTTTGCCATTTCTCTGTTGTATATGCGTTGATACGTCTTTTTAGATCTATGTATGGAATTTTAAAATTTGCATCGATTGGGAGATTTAAGACGTTTTTTGCTGCAGAATCTGCTAATTCATTACCTTTAATACCGGAATGGCTCGGTATCCAGCAGAAAATGATTTCTTTTTTACTGTTTAATTCAGTTAATTTTTGGAGTAATTTTGCAATTAGGGGGTTGTCCATCTTTTTTATTTTTAATCGTTTTTAGAGTAGATTAGGAGTCTGAAAGGATTATAAATTTGTTTGTTTTTTTATTGGAGGCGAATTTGAGAGCTAGAATTAGAGCATGTATTTTAGCACTGAAGATTGAGGTTTCTTTTGGGAGGTTTGATTGGTTTTTTTTTTTTTAATTGATTTATTGAGTATTGCTGCACTGGCTGTTGCGTTATTTTGTTTAGACCCATCTGTATAGATGTGTGTGTGGTCTGGATACTTTTCTTTGATTTTATCGAGATTATCATAAGTTATTGGATTAAGTGAGTATGGCCTATTATTGGATGGGTATGTTTCTTTTCATATTTACTTAAACTTAGGTCGATGTTAGGGGATATGATTTTCCAGGGAGGGGTTTTGAGTAGGACAATTTCGTGAATTTTAGTTATGGATTGACTTGCTTCTTTGGAAATCAATTTTTTTCTAAGTCCAAAGGTTTTGATTGAATTTTCTTTTTAGTCGAAAAGGTATTTACGGTTTGGATTTAAAGTGCTATTGTGTGCTGGGTTTGTAAGGTTGGCTGTAAGTTTTGTGTAGTATTTTAGACCAAGGTTTTGATTTCTGAGCATTGAAGAAGTTTCACGTGCTTCTGTCTACAGACTTTCTACGGGGGGGGGGGAATGCTCCTAGTGCTAATCTTAGTCCGGAGTGGCATATTGTGTTGAGGGTTTTTAGATATTACTTTCTGGTGGATTGATATATGAAGCTACCATAATCTATTTTTGATCTAATTAATGCTCTATATAGTTTGAGTAGTGTTTTCTTGTCAGCTCCCCAATCTGTATGGGCGATAACTCGTAGGAGTTGTAATGCTTTATTACATTTGGTTTTGATGTGATTGATGTGTGGAATGAAATTTAGGTTTTTGTCAAAAATGATTCCCAGGTGCTTGTATTCATTTACGAATGGAATTTTTCGCCTTCAATCTGTAAGGTTGGGTCGGGGAGGAGTTTGCGTTGGTTACAGAAACGGATGCATTTTGTTTTAGTTTTGGAGAATTTGAAACCATTTTGATGTAGGGGGCTACTATCAAGGAACAAGTTGCAGGGATACTATGTAGGGGGTTGAGCAGCAAGATGCTTGTTCGCACACAGATGTTTGTTCACTAGACTTGAACTTTTGCATATCAGTACAGTTGGTGAAGCAGGGATCCAGAAGGGAATTCCAAAGTCTAACAGTTGTGAGGAAGAAACTATTAGAGTAGAAAGCTCTCTTACATCTAGGGATGTCTAATGTGTAGGGGTGGGACTTTGCTGCTTGTCGCGTTTGTCGGGGTATTTACGTCGAGGAGATGGTAGGGTTTGTAGTCCGTTGGAGCAACTACTATTGTAATATTTGTATAACAGGCAGAGGAATTGAACATTTCGTCGATGGGACAGTGGTTTAAGTTTAGATGACAGTTCAGCACCTATCAGGTGGGCGACTCTCTGGTGAACCCCGTCCTATAGCGAGAGACTAGTAGCAGATGCTCCAGCCCAAATGTCACAACAATACTCCATACATGGGCAAATAGTGGCCTTGTAGAGGGACAGGATACTTTCAGGTCAAAGTAACTTTCTAGCATGGTAAAGAGAACCTACCTGCTTTACAGCAGCCTTGGCAATGCTCTCGATATATCTGTTCCAACTTATGTTCTAGTCAGGAAACTAGGCTATGTACTTGGCGTATCTTATGAGCCCCTTGGTTTGATCGAGCCACCAGCTCTAGAGAGGTTGTCGACCAGGACTGAGGAGGCCTTCCAACCCCCGTGTGGTGTCAAGACATATAAGGTCAGTGGCAAAGGTTTACATATCAGAGTATTCCTTCTAGATTGATTACTTGACCAGATCTACTCGACCATCAGCACCGAAAGGGTTATCCTCGCGCCTGATTTCTACGCTCCCAAATGTGTAGTTAGAATTAATAGTGTTAATATCTGCTTTGGAGTTACATTCCTCGGAATAGGATTAAGATTGGAAGATGTGGATTATTTGCACGTTTTGAGTCGAGTTATATATGGGTGTACATTTAAGGTTAATATTTCTAGGGCAAGGATTAAATATTGTTTTGGGGTTAATAAATACATAAATTATAGTATAAAGAGTTAGAGTACAATTCGAAATGTGCTTTAGGTGTTAGTTTTCATGTAAAGACAATCACCAGTATTTTCACACATCTAAGGGAAAGAAAGTTATAAAGTTCCTACTTAATATAGATCACTTTAAATCTAAGTACAAATTAAGGCTAATATTTATTTTATAGATAAACTGTAGAATATAAATATAAGTTAAGATAATGTATGCCTTAACAATAGAAATCTATCGATGCATAGTATTTACCAGTTTTTAAAAGTGTGACCTTCTAAAGTTAAGGACCAGAAGAACCCCCCCCCCTCCGACGTGATCATGATCACACACAGGGCAGGGGGGCAAACCCCCCTCTCCGACGTTACGTGCAAATTATGTAATTTTATAGCCGCTTGAGTAGAATAGCAATTGGTTGTCCAGTTGGAACAGGAGAGATGATACAACTTAAACGAATAAAGTATTAATATACATTAGGATATATAGAGTTGAAGTAGAGTTTAGTAGTATAACACAATTGCAATAATGTTTATCATGCAATACAGACACGGGCAGTTGTATTGAAGGAAATTAAACTTTAGCCTTTTTTTTCAACTAAGTAAGTAAATAATAATCATATGATTACATTATGAAACTTGTTTCGTTTTTAAAAGGATTTGCTATTTACGATCTCCACAAAAGTATTCAGAAAATTTTGAGTCTAAACATTTGCAATTTTACATAAAGGGTATTCAGACATGCAGCAAGCTCTTTAATCAGATTTTGGGCGAAATTTTGGCTGCAAAGGGGTCAAGGTTGAAAAGTTTATATTTGCAGAATAAACCAAAATTCCACTTCAAATTTTGGGTTTAAACACTTGAAATTCTTGATGTAGCTTACATGGACAAGAGTCTAACATTTTAATATATATCTATACATATGCACATAAATTATGAACAATAAATAGGGCCAGGACAAAGCCGGTCAGAACTGCTAGTGTATGTATTTCAACTAAGAAAGTAAATAGTAATCATATGATTGCATTATCACACTTTTTCGTTTAAACTTATGATGACCTTCGGTTATGATTCCAGACTTGTGATTGAAAATTGGTGCAAGAAGAAAATAGAAAAAAATGGTCACCTTTTTCTTTATATGTTTGTAATGTAGTCACATGACATGCAAATTAGATGCTTCCGCTTCTTTTTCAGAGACAGAGATGATACTAGTGTTGTCAGCAGTGCGTCGTGTTCAACAGTTTGAGCGTTGACAATAGAGTATTAAGATCTGGAGTTGAGTTTTGATAGCAGACCGTCGAGATTTGCACTTGCGTTTTAACAGCAGGTCGTCAGGATTTGGAGTAGCGCGTTTTTGGTAGGAGTTGTCGGATTTATCATTTTTTAATTGCAAGATGAAGAAAAATGGAAGAACGAGTAAATTTAAGCAATGACATTCTGAGGCCGTTCATTGGAGAAAGCTAAAAGTGCCTGTAAAGCGGCAAAAAAGATCGAAAACGTAGCAATGTATTTGTTAGCGATCGACCTCGAAATAGAAATATATCAGTCTGATGAGTAACCAGAATAGATTGAAGACCGCATTTTCCGAGAGTATTTTTGAGGCATACAATAAGCATAGAAGCGTTACCTGTACTGGGGAATCGGTGGACGTATATGCACCAGAAACAAGGAGCTTTGCAGGATTGGATGGATATATTGGACGCATCGTTGCGAAGACTGTTAAGTTGGCTATCGTGAGCTGTTTTCTGGCAGCATTTCTATGGAACTACAACGACTAACTGAGATTGAAACCATGGAGGCAGATGAGATTTTTAAGCACAACAGAGTGAACTAAAGTCAATTTCTATCTCTACACTACACAATCCCAGCAGACAGGAGCAGACGGTTAGAAGACAAATTCGTAAATTTACCAGTAAATCCTTAGACTCCAAGAACCTTACTTGATCAGAGACAGTAGAGAGCCACGACCGGGCATTATCTGATTTCGGTGTAGCCATGTTGAGCACATTAGTAAACCAATAAAAAAAGTGCCATTGTGCCAGTAGTTAACTCTTTTATTGTGGAAAGACGTATGATGGTTTCTTTCTTTAATTCAATAACGTAAGTGTTATTTCTTCTGTCCGTCACACCAATAATTTCCTGGGTAAGGTTAGCACTGTTGTCCAAACTTCCAACTTCCAAACTTCTGTATGCGTAACGCACCTTCTTTCAACTCCAAACGAACTTCTGCTAATTCAACTTATTCCTTCGAAATCTCACTTGAAAATAAACGTCCCTCTAAAAAATCAGGTAAATTTATACAAACACCGTGACAGCGAATTAACCCTAACCCTAACCCTAAACCCTAACCCTAACCCTAAACCCTAACCCTAAACCCTAACCCTAACCCTAACGCTGTCACGGTGTTTGTATAATAATACCAAAAATCAACCCTCTTTTATCTCCAACCAGGAGCATCTCATTTGCATATCGGGTGGTCACATTGCAGGCATATAAAGAGATAAGGCAACCATTTTTGTTTCTTTCTTCTTCATTCATTTCATTCCACGACCGACCAGTTGAATCATGCACACGTGTTAGTTAGGTAAGTCACACGTTTCCCCACAGTTTCAACAGATAGTGATCACTTTTAACGGAAAAGGGCTCTTGTTGATACCGGTCGAACCAATTCATTATTTGTCACTACACGTGTCGTCGAGTCTTGTAATGAAGCCAGTAATATTACAGCAGTAGTAGTGCTAAATAGGATTATTGCGGGAATCAACATGGTATTGATGTGATAGACCGACTGGGGGAACTACATTTGCTAAAGATCACGTGAAGTTTGACAACCAGTGTGTACTGAGAATGATAAGTGCAACCAGTAGCAATACTATTCAACCGACGAAACAATATCAAATGGTGTCAGAATTTAATTACTCAATCTACTCTTCTTTCCAGCTTTAATTTCTTATTTCTTTAACTCACACCGTCTAAGCAAATAGTTGTAGACTTCTATTGATAGCACATAATTACTTCTTTGTTAACGATTGTCCAATGATTTTTTTGCTCGACGATTCAAACGAAAATGAAGGTGAAAAAAGACAGTCGCTGCCTAGGCCTTTGGGAGTGAAAGGGTGTTGTTTAAAAATGTTGGACCTGGATGTAGTAACCCATCGTGGCGAGACATCAAATGTAGGTTCAATTTCGTGAGTTAAATGTTCGTCTTGGTGACGATAACGAATAGAAAATTGCCGGCTGAATTCAGTCTTAAAAAATCAAGTCAAAAGTCTTGTCTAGAGGAAAAGAAATAAAGACAAATGCTAAACCTCAAACGAGAGAAAAGAGTAACGAATCAAACAATAATAATTTGCGTGTCTCTCAGGAAACATTCGAAGTGAAAAGGAAAGTGTATACTCGTCAGTGGTGCATCAAGAAGAAAGCCTTCTCTAATAAAAAGTTTTTGTTCGACTAAGCTGTCGAAGCTACATTAGACGAAGTAATATTTGTTCCCCAAGTAAAAGTCGACAGATATGAGTAAAAGAAAGTAAGTTTTCTTTCCTTAATCTTTTTATCTTTTAATTCTAATCCTTTTCTCTCCTAGAACCTTTAAGGTTTGCAAATAGGGAACACCGGTGAACTTCAAACTTTATTATTTTTTTCTCATTTCAATTTATTTTTTCCTTTATAAATAAAAGTTTATGATGATTTCAAGTTGTTTTTACTTCCTCTTCTTTTTCCTACAAAAGCACGCTAAAATGAGAAACAAGGTAACAGTTAGAGATTGAAGTTGGGAAGTGAACGAAATCTTAATACAATGGTCAGGAAAGGTTGAAGGAATTCTACCGCTCATGGTTGTGGTTTAACCTACCAAAAAAGTCAGGCCAGTGATGGATTTTCGTGAACTGAACAAATATGTGGAAACCACGCCGAATATGAAATTGAGAGTGGCAGAGAATGGAAAGAGCAACTAAAATTCTGGACCTTAAGTCGGCCTTCCTTCAAATTCATGTAGAGAAAAAACTATGGCGATATCAATTATTAAATATGAAGGTCGGATTTATTGTTTGACCAGATAAAATTCTGCACCAAAAATTTTAACTGCAGTTCTAAAGACCGTGTTGATCAAAGATGATGCGATTAAAAGAGCCACCTCCTCTTATATTGATGATATACTGGTGGAAGAGTCCGAGGTTACCTCGGAAAAGGTGAGCGAACGTGTAAATACGAACTGACGGCTAAACCATCTAAATCGTTGGAAAACGGAATGGCTTTGGGATTGATATTGTACTGGAATAAAACAGAAAGGCTGATATTCAAACGAGGAAACGAGATCGCAGAAGCCAAGGATGGTAGAAGTAAGAGAAGACATTTTTCGATACGCGGACGATTATTTGAAATTTGAATTAGATTGAAATATTTGGTGGAATTTAAATGTGATTAATTTTTCTTCATAGTTTTATTACTTATGCTTTTTTAAATAATTGTGGAAAATGTTTGATAAAATGTTTTGTTTTACAAGAACTTGTTTATTTCTCGCTTTAATATCAACAGTATCAGTCCTAAACATATTTAATATTGTAAAGTTATGTCAATATAAAATAAAGTTACTTTATTACGTTGACTTATTATTATTTTCTGAGTTAAGCAAGAGTTTATGAAAACTAATGAAGAACCCTGCAAAGAAAAGTTAATTTTGCAAAGAAGCATGTTTTTCTCAAATCATTTCCTATTGTGATACATGTTTTCATTATTTTTAGTTTGAATATATTAGAAAATAATGAAATAAAAATAGAAATAGAAATAGATTGTTGAAGACCTATCTCTATCACGTTTGTCTCCAACTGATCAAACAATAACTAAAATATAAAAAGACAACAGATTTCATAAAATAGTTTCTATCCAATATGCTATCATGGAGGAAACTAATATTTACAAGAATAAAAAAGCATTGGAAATGCAAAAGGATATAGGGATTGTATGCCAAAAAGTATACAAACAAGATAGCTATGAATGGCTAGGCACATGGAAATAGAATTGCATCCAAAGTATAGCCCTATAGCTTTTCTCCAATCTTCATTCCGTGCCATCATTACGGTTGTAAAAAGCTATAGGGCTATACTTTGGATGCAATTCTATTTCCATGTGCCTAGCCATTCATAGCTATCTTGTTTGTATACTTTTTGGCATACCATCCCTATATCCTTTTGCATTTCCAATGCTTTTTTATTCTTGTTAATTAGTATTTTTACTCACAGTCTTATTTTTAAACTTACATTCATGATAGTATTGTCTTTTTTAGGAGGCGGCTCATTGCCGCCTCCATTAGTAGCAGGTCGCTTCCTGCTGGGTTTTAGGTCTTTGGGTTTTGGGTCTTAGGAGTTGCCTCTTGGTCCTCCATCGGTTCTATATTACATAGAGAGTGCTACCGCCTCTCTGATAAAACAGTTAGAGTATTATAAAGTTCTAAAATGTTCATACCTTCACTATTAAATTTTTCTTGGTTCATTCTTTGGCGTTTTGGCTAAGATTTGGCAGTTTTTTATATTTATATTTATAATAGTTTGTGCATCAGGCAGCTTTTTTCCCCTTGGGATCCCTGTTATACCGTGCTTTTGAGTCAGCACGTAAGGCAGCCTTCTTTTTTTCTGGTTCTTTGTTATAAAGAGCACGTGAGGCAGCTTTTTTCCCCTCGGAATCCCTGTTATACCGTGCTTTTGAGTCAGCACGTGAGGCAGCCTTCTTTTTTCTGGTTCTTTATAAAGAGCACGTGAGGCAGTTTTTTCCCCTCGGGATCCCTGTTATACCGTGCTTTTGAGTCAGCACGTGAGGCAGCCTTCTTTGCCTCAGGATTTGCATGATACTTAATTTTTATTATTTCAGCATTTTTCTGATAGTATTCTTTTTGCTCAGATAATACCTTGACTTTGTTTTTTTCATAGTCTATATTTCTCTGAGCTTTTTTACTACGTGCTGACTTTGGCATTTTTTATTATGTGTATTTTACTATAATATCACTTATCTTATAGCAAGACAACTCTCGTAGAATTGAGATACTGCCCCGTCACCAATAGTTAAAGTGTGGAACGGTATATACACCAATAGTGTAGTTGTTATTTTTATATGAAGTCCTAATCAGTGACAGTGTGAGGTTACTTGGTTGATTTATTGTAGTTTATTTTAGAAAACTTACTTGTTTTTATTAGTAGATTGTGTATAGTAGCCACAATATCTAGTTATTTTTGTGGCTAGGGCTTGGATTTTGATTCTTTTTGGTCAGCTTCCAGTGAGTTCTTAGAAGATGACTTTCTTGCAGTTTCTTTTGCGGTTAATTTAACTTATTTCCTTTGGCGTTTGGTGAGTTCTTAAAAGAACTGGTCTGATCTACTTTTCTTAGCGAGCGAAGAGATTCAGCTGCGTTTAACAATGGTTGCTATAGTGTATT
This sequence comes from Euprymna scolopes, assembly GCF_053919585.1. Classification (NCBI taxonomy): domain Eukaryota; kingdom Metazoa; phylum Mollusca; class Cephalopoda; order Sepiida; family Sepiolidae; genus Euprymna; species Euprymna scolopes. The sequence goes on along the minus strand of NC_136527.1, from coordinate 207,329,531 downwards.
TTTGCGCATGCGTGAGAATTTCAAGTTTCCTCCTTATTTTTCAATAGTTTGACAGTAGTAATGTGTCTTTCTGCCAAGAGCGACAGACGTCAGTGTTAGCCGTGATCGTCTAGAGGTTAGGACCCCCACGTTGTGGCCGTGCTAACCTAGGTTCGAATTCTGGTCACAGCATTGACATTTTGTACATATTTTACAGTCCAAAATCTGAAGAATTATTTGTTTTTATAACATTGTTTTTTGACGTCGTACTTGCTGATAGGTTACTCTTATAACAATTTTGATCAACTGAGATAAAGATTTCGTGGTTTCATTAACGCTGGTGGGTTACTGTTTAAAGGGAAAACCTTAACGTTCACCTCAAATATTCAGCGTCCAAGAAATATAGGCCACTGGCAAACTGGAACGTCTGTGAGCATCCGGTGTATTATTTTGGAGCTGTCCCTTTTGAGAGAAGTTCCGTGTTCGAAGTGGTCTGTCTACATTGGGTATATAGTGTTTAAAACTTGTTATTACACATAATCTTATTTAATTATGGAGTTAGCTAAAAAGCGATGGGTTACTGCACTTCTCCGTGTAAAGAGCAGTCGATTGATGCTTGAACTGTTGTCAGAGACCGTTCGTACACCGAGATACATCGTCTCAAAAGAAAGAAGAACAATTGGGCATTTTGTACCCTTTTTTTTTGCTCTCTTTTGACATTTTAACCGACGTTCTGACACCCGCTGGATTCGTTAGACGCTCTTCTGTAAGAATATGTGCTTTTTGAAACTTATAAGTTGATTTTAGTTGAGATTTGGATAGTTTTGTTTTGTAGGCGTATATAGGCGTGTACGGGCCATCCCTATATAGAGAGTGCTACCGCCTCTCTGATTAACTGTAGAAAAAGACACACAACATAGTTTATACTTTATTTTCAAAAAGTTTTGATACAGATTGGTTTTGAAAAGATTCTGTGCATTTTTATACTTTCATCAGAACAGTTGCCTCTACCACAGCAATTATATTTACTGCAAGTTTTTTTATGTCATTCGAAGATATAAAAGTCTATCTGTAGCACGTGATTTGCTATGAGATGAATTTATATACGAGAGGGATCTTTTAGGCTCAAAATACCTTTTCTTCATGTACAGGTTGTCATTATATTGTATATTGGTGAATAACATTCAAGGCGCTTTACATATTTTCCACTCATTTTATCACTTATTCGATGCTCAAGCACTGTAATCTACTTAATCCAATAAAAATGGTATTTCACTCCTTTGTTCTGGTCCAAATGGCGGTTATGACTCAGGATGTAAGCAGATTTGTTTTAACTATAAGATACACTAAATTACTTTGAAAAGGAAATGGGATTTATCGTCGTGCAAAATCAATAAGTATCGAGTTGTGTTAGTTGATTATATTTCCGGTCTGCGATTTTTATTAATGCGTTAGATATATTCTCATTATCTCATTATTCGATGCCCAAGCATTGCCTCCTCCTTTACTCCAATATATTTGCAGGCAGCATCCTTTCCTATGCATTCTGAAAATTAAATAAATGGTGACGAAATTGCCGAATTTCTTGAAATGTTCAGGTCCGTAATTTAGCCCACTTTTTTGCACCTCCCGTAGGGGGGGGGGTCACCTCAAATACACAAATGTAGCTCTGGTTCAGTTCTTCCATGAACCTGCCTGCTCTCTTATGTTGTTGCCATCCTTCTATTCTTGTCTTCAGTTCCCTTTTTATATACTCCTTTCTCTTCTTTCGGGCAATTAGGGTTGCTGGGTTGGCATATTCTTCTATTGTGTTATCCAGTGTATTACCACTGAAATTTTCACCGAGCTTCGTAGTTGATGTCTGCTGGGGCAAACCTTTGGTGTGGTGTTCATTCACCATTTTTATTTTGGGGTCAGACCTCGTGCTATTTCTATCTTGTTTTCCAGCTCTTCCTCCAGTTCCAACTGGTCCGCCTCAAATGTCACATGTTGAAGTGGGACATACTGTTGGCATGTCTGCCCATGTTTAAATTGTGTTGGGTCTTTTGGGAGTAGTTCCTGGGGATATGTTGCATTATTTGAGGGAGTGGCACGTCGGGTATATGTTTTGGTTTGTTTTTGGTAGACATCTAAGACTTGGACTTGTTGGCATTGTCTCAGAGAGCTGTGTCAGGTGAGAATTTGTTGTGGCATCTTCTTATTTGGTTTAGCAGATCTTAGGTATAGGGAAGGATTGCTGATTGGACAAATGTTTGGACATCTTTTGTTTTTAGTTGTGGTTGTGGTTTTTTCTTTTTGTAAGGGTGAAGTTTTTTCCTCCCCCATTTCTCATACCTGGAGTATGCGAAACAGTGAAGAATAATTTTTTCTCCTCGACTTGACTTGGTTGTTTGGTCTTAGCATACATCTTTTTATCCTGGGCGACAGTTTAGTTTTATTTTTCATTCTCATTTAAATTCGAATATTCAGGGTTTACTTTAAATTAAAAATTGAAAGTATCCTCACACCAGAGTCCCTGGTAAACCCTTATACAGAGAGAGCGAATGCACCCGAAGTTGGTGTCTAGTAGACATTCAATTTTCACTAGTGTGAGTTTTCATATGTCTCACTAAGCTTGATTTTTTAGAACAAGAATGTCCACACACTTCACAAGTATGTGGCTTTTCACCAGTGTGAGTTCTCATATGCATTACTAACGATGATTTGTCAGAACAAGAATATCCACACACTTCACAAGAATATGGCTTTTCCCCAGTGTGAGTTCTCATATGTATTACTACCGTTGATTTCCTAGAACTAGAATATCCACAGACTTCACAAGCATGTGGTTTTTCCCCAGTGTGAGTTCTCATATGTTTAACTAAACTTGATTTGTCAGAAAAAGAATATCCACACACGTCACAAGAATGTGGTTTTTCCCCTGTGTGAGTTCTCATATGGTTCACTAAACTTGATTTGTCAGAGTAAGAATATCCACATACTTCACAAGCGTGTTGCTTTTCCCCGGTGTGAGTTCTGATATGTCTTACTAAATGTGATTTTTGAGAAAAAGAAAATCCACACACTTCACAAAAATGTGGCTTTTCCCCAGTGTGAGTTCTCATATGTCTCACTAAATGTGATTTTATAGAACACGAATATCCACACACGTCACAAGAATGTAGCTTTTCCCCTGTGTGAATTCTCATATGTATTACTAAGTTTGATTTTTGAGAACAAGAATATCCACATACTTCACAAGAATACGGCTTTTCGCCAGTGTGAGTTCTCATATGTTTCACTAAACTTGATTTGTCAGAACAAGAATATCCACATACTTCACAAGAATACGGCTTTTCCCCAGAGTGAGATCTCATATGTGTCACAAAATATGATTTTCGAGAAAAAGATAATCCACACACTTCACAATTATATGGCTTTTCCCCAGTGTGAGTTCTCATATGTTTCACTAATGCTGATTTTCGAGAACAAGAATATGTCTCACTAAATATGCTTTGTTAGAACAAGAATATCCACAGACTTCACAAGTATGTATCTTTTTCCCAGTGTGAGTTCTCATATCCACCGTCTTATATATTTCAACCGAGTGATCGTTGCAAATTTCTACATCAAAGTATTTAGAATCTATAAGGTCTTTCTTTTCTTGCTACAAAATTTTTCTTAATGTTATAGTTTCGGCTGCTGTAAAAATAATTGTCTACTTAAATCCACATACTTTTCTTTCCATCAAATTTTTCTTAGTGTTATGATTTGGGCTGCTGTAAAAATATTGTCTTCTTAAATTTATATACTTTTCTTTCTACAAAATTTTTCTTCGTGCACTAAATTTCAAATTGTATTGTCCAGTATAATTAATCTTATCATAGATGGCGCTGTGTCTTTCAAATGAAGTAATAATTGCTTATAGGATAATGTTTAAAGAAAATGATACTCCATAAAAATTGAATAATATGGTTCGATCAGGAACATCTGCAAAAAATTAAAAAGTTATGTGAGACACGTTACAAAAATGACCAGATATTTACTAACCTGTCACAGGCAAGTCGATACAGGTGTGGAAAATAATATTTACATTTATACATATTGTATTCAAATATTAGTATTATGTCTGTTTCTTGTTATTAATATTATTGGATTTAACTCACAATATCTAGATTAATGTATCTAAAAATATTGTATGAGAAAACCAGATATTTCCTAACTTGACACAGACTCAGTCCATATAGGGTTTTCTTAATCTATGTTTGGTTTAGTTGAAATTATATCTAACGGTTTTTTATGGTTTAGATAATAATGGAAGAGAAACATATGTATGTGTATTATGATCAATATATATATATATATATATATATATATATAAATATATAAATATATATATATATATATATATATATATATATATATGTACTAGCATAGGTGCCCTGCGTTACCCGGGTGTTGGGAGGTGTACGCTGAGCAAAAAAACGGTCAATTTTTTTTTACTTCGACCCCTATTATGACCCCTAAAAATTTATTGTTTTTGCTCAAATCAATTTTTTAAGTTAGATCCATGTCCAAGGAACCTTTATCTAAAATGTCAAGTGTTTAGCCCCAAAATAGTCGGAGGAGTTTAGAAAGTGTTCTCAAATGTCAATTCGTTGAACTTTGACCCCTTAACAGCCATATTTATGGCCGAAAACGATTCACATAGACTTTCCCAAATATCAGTACTCTGTATATCAAATTTTGAGTCTGTAGACTAACAATTGACAGAGTTATTGCATAGGGGAATATACACAGACAGACAGACAGACACTTTCATTTTTATAGATATATACATAAATATATGTACATATATATATGCATATATATACATACATTATATAACAATGTATATATAAAGAGGGCAGCGAACGTATTTGGTATATTGGCGTTTTTGTATTTCTCAAAAAATATCAAGTTCATTCGAATGAAATTTACACTAAATACACTTTTTTTTTTTTTTTTTTTTTACAAAGGCATCACCACATTATCAAGGCCCAGAGGCCACTCAAGGATAAGGGTTAAAGAGTGTACAGTAGAAGTTGGTCAATATAGTAATCATTAGTAATGAAAATTTGGTAAATTTAATAACTTATATGGAACGGCTCATCAAGAACTTATTTACCTTAGACTTGAACACAACCATATTGTAGTCAGCCGGAAAGCAGGAAAACGGAAGACAATTCCACAGGCGTGCAGTTCTAAGAAAGAAGCTTTGTTCATGGAATCTATGTTTAGGTTTAGGCACAGATAAAGAGTGGGGGAAATTATTGATAGTGTTTACAGCTAGACGAGTGTTTCTTGTGAAAGTTTGGCGAGGGGGGACCATAGATTGAAGCTCAGTTGAACACTTTCCATGAAAATAACGATACATCAGAGACAAACTCGCAACATCTCTTCTGTGAGATAGAGGTTGTAAGGAGGAGAAAAGGACATCTCCTACGAGGCTACGAAGTCTATTTTGAACTCTATCAAGGCAGGACAAGTCCTTTCTAGCAGCTCCTGCCCAGATGTGGCAACAGTATTCCATCCTTGGACGTACCTGGCTCTTATATAGATAGAGAATAGCATCAGCAGTGAGATATCTACTGGATCGATAGAAATATCCCACCATTTTTCCAGCGGCCTTGGCAACAGATTTGATATACGTGTTCCATTTAAGATCAGGAGTAATGGTCAAGCCCAGAAGCTTGTCAAAACTTGAGGCCTCCTGAAGACGAGAGCCATTCATTTCAATTGATGACAAATGTGGATTAAAATGTTGATGATGTAAAGAGAGAAGCTTGGTTTTAGATGCATTAAAAGTAACCAGCCACTCCTTTCCCCATTGTACTACATGCTCAAGATCAGAGGAGAGAGAATTGGAGAGTACTTGCTCGTTTACTGTCTTAGATGTGGTACCATAAATGGTAGTGTCGTCAGCATAAATGTCTACAAATGATGTAAGGATATGATTTGGAAGATCATTAATGTAGATCAGGAAAAGAGTTGGGCCCAGGATGGATCCCTGAGGGACACCGGCATTAATACTGAGAGCTTCTGATTTTTGCCCCTCAACTACTACTCTTATGAACCTATCAGAAAGAAATGATTTAATAATTGAGAAGACTTTTCCAGCTATACCATAGCTAGCGATCTTATGAAGTAAACCTTTATGCCATACCCTATCAAAGGCTTTAGATATGTCAAGAGCAATTGCCCTAGAAAGATTGCCACCGTCGAGAGATTTGCTAATCCTATGCGATATAACTGTAAGGACATCTGCTGTAGATCTAGCAGAACGGAAACCATATTGAGTGTCACTAAGAAGGTTATTTTTGTTGAGATGTTTGATTACTTCTGTATTTAACACAGATTCTAGCAACTTACTCATGACGCACAGGAGACTTATTGGCCTGTACTGAGAGGGGGATGAGCGATCACCTGAATTCTTAAATACAGGGCATACTGATGAGATTTTCCAGGGAGATGGGAAACTATTCTCCTTAAGACAACGTTTAAACAGTTTTGTAAGTATGGGCGCTAGTTCAGGTTGAAGTTTTTTGAGTACTATAATTGGAATACCATCAGGGCCAGTTGCTTTACTGGAATCAAGGTTTTTGATTAGCTTGGCAACATCATGTACAGATATACGTAAATCACATAGCGTGTTTTCTGATACAGGAGGAAATATTGGGGGTTGGCGGTCTTGGTCGCAAAGGGTAGAATTAGCTGCAAAGTTCTTGACAAAGAGTTTGGCTTTGTCTGATGCTGACGAGATTACCTCAGGTCCATTGATAATAGTTGGGATGGAGCACACGCTTCTGTTCAGGATTCTGTTTGCTATTTGCCAAAACTGGTGGGAACCAAGCCGCTGCTCAGCTACTTTGGACTTAACAGATTGAGCATACAACTCTCTTGCGTTCCTTATTACTTTCTTACAATGGTTGCTGGCAGTCCTGAAAACGGCTTTAGTTTCCATACATCTATTACGTTTGAAGCAGTGGAAAAAGTGATTTCTGTGCGCAATGGCAGCAGCACATTCTGGAGAGAACCATGGCTGGCTGTTAGGTTTTTGCTGAAACTTTTTAGAGGGTATGAAATGGTCAATACCTACAATTAACCATTCAGTTAGGTCTAATACTATAGAGGACACATCCTTTTTAAACATGGAATGCAGAGGTAGATCAGATATAAATGTACGGAAGCTATCCCAGTCAGCCTTAGTGTATCGATATACTGTACGATGAAGTGGTACGTCTGGGGACTTATTACATTTCATTTTTATCTTAATTGATACAACAGAGTGGTCGGAAGATCCAAGAGGCGACAGAACAGAAACTGAACATAGTTCAGGGCAAGTTGTGAGAAAAAGGTCTAGTAGGCTCGCATACTGGCCGTCATTATCGGGCACACGGGTAGGTTCCTGAACAATCTGAGTGAGGTCATAGGCAATGGAGAAATCATGACAGAACCTCCCCTCATCATCGGTCTTGTTTGAGTGGGTCAACCATTCGACGTTGTGAACATTGAAGTCTCCACATACGTGAATGTTAGCTGAAGGATAAGTAGAAAGGACTTGGTCAATTTTCTCAGATATGCTTTGAAAGATAGTAACTCCGCTGTTGTGGGGGCGATAGAGAGTAAATATAAATGCAGTAGTGTGAGCTAAAGCAACCCGGAAGCACATATAGGGTAAGTTAGGATCTTCCCTGGAGATGTCCCTCCCACATGGAAAGCTATCTTTAATATAGGCACATATTCCATGCCCATGGCGATCTTGGGGGTCAGATTTAGAAGTTAAGTTAGAGTATCCTGTAATTGCAAACTCATCTAGGGAAATAGCCTGTCCAATGACAGTTTCACTTAAAAATAAAAGGTCTGGTTTAGTCTCCTGTAATTGGGTTTCAACCTCTGGAAGGTTAGAACGTAGACCCCTGATGTTGGATGATCTTTGAAGAGATATTATCTATCTAAAAATAAAATGGGAATGAAGATATACTTAGTTGACAAATATTAACAAAAAATCAAATTACATATATGCAATATTATTTAGCACATATGCAATATTATTTAACACATATGCAATATTTTTAACACATATGCAATATTATTTAACACATTGTCAAATTGCATTTTTAACCAGTCGTTTCATCTTGCTCCAATATTTCAAGCGATAAGAAATTTCATTCTTAAGAAGTCATTCAATGTTACTACAATATTTCAACCAATTAAAATGCATCTCAGAGTTCCGGCTCTTTACAGCTCTCAGATTGCCCTTTTCCTTACTGTTTTAAAATGGTTAAACTAAAGGAACGTCTAATGATATTCCCCAGGAAATCATATGAAGATGCAAAGTACAGGAAAAATAGCTTCAGAAGTAAATTGTTCCCTCTGCCTGCTTCCCTCTTAACTACAACTTGGATGTCTTCAAGTCCAACGTAAACAAATTCCTGATGAACCACCCCCTTTAAATATCCACACTAACGTACTGTACTTACAATAACCCTTATCCCTGAGTCGCTTCCGGGTCTTGATAAGTGGTGACCACCTTGTAAAAAAAATGGTGGTGAGTATAGTTGGAGCTATCGTGCGAAATTTGAAAACAATGGATGGTAATACTAAAAATCTTCTAGAAAGCAAGTATTGAAGTAAGTAACGACATAATCAGGAGATCACTGAGAAAGATTCTATTGTTGACTTCTAGACATGTGAAAGATCGTTTGAAATTTGCTTATAAATATCAATACGAATCGGATGAATTTTAGAACATACTTATTTGGTCAGATAAAACAAAAATTGAGCTTTTTGGAAGAAACATGCACACCCGTGTATGGCAACAAGGGGCACATAATTTAAAGCATCTAATACGATTCCCACTGTAAAATTTGGAGATGGAAGTGTGAGGATTTGGGGCTGCTTTTCTACAATTGGAGTTGGAGGAATGGAAATCAAAGAAGGGGAAATGCAGCAAAATACACATAGATTTTGTCAACACATCTGTTCAAGAGTGGTGCAAATTTCAAATTGTGCCATTACTTTATCTTCCAGCAAAACAATGATCCCAAGCACAAGATTAAAATAACTATGAAATGGTTTAAGGATAATAATGCCAAGCACAAGACTAAAATAACTATGAAATCGTTTAAGGATAATTGGATTTCCCTCTAAATTCCTCGTTTAAAAACGACGACTTTAATATAAACAAGTAGACTGAACTGTATTCCAACACGTTTCTTTAACGACGACAGTTAAAGAAATCCAACGAATCCCACTGGGATTAAAAAACAAAAAGACAAAAAAAAGTCTGACTCACTTCATATCTTCAACCTTCACAGTTTGACATGACTCATTCAATTCCGTCTTTGACAACACTTTTCAATTTTCAACGCAACTTTTAATTTTTCAAGTTCGACGCGAATCATTTAAAATCTCTCATTTCATCTCGGCAGCATTGGTCACATATTTAAAGCCGGAATAGCTCCTAATAAAAAAAAACTGGACTGGATTCTCAGCGACATTCTCCGCTCTAACCATGTTCCATTCGGTTCTCGAGAAGTCAATGGCTCGACTCTGCCAAACATCTAAACTCCCAGCCTTATATTATCTCATTTATGCAAATTAATACTCTCTGCTGTTCCTCAACGTGCTGATCAATAGGGTCAGAGGTCGTTTTCTTACCTCTCTCTATATAAAACCTATTTTACAGGTCTATACACTAAGTGGTGTTCTTTTACACCTAAAACCACCAAGCTGATGTGGATTTATACTTTAGTACATAAGGACTTAGTTATTTGTTCCCCTTGTCAGCTAAATACTGAATTTACTAGAATTAAAGAAATTGTGATCAGTAATGGCTTCCTAGAATTCTTAATTAAGAAATGTATTCAATTCAAATTCAAACAATTTAATAAAGATATAACCTTTGGCCCTTCAAAATGTCCTGTTTATCTTAAGTTGTCATGGGTTGGAGGTAAATGTGTTCCTCCCATTAACAAATTAAATAGATTATCTGCAATTGTTTTCCATCTGTTTTACCTCGTGATATTTTTAATACAAAATCTGCATTTTCTTTTTTCAAAAAAGACCGTTTCTCTCGCACTAAACTTAGTAATTTTATATATCAATTCCAGTGCCAGTGTGATGTCAAGGGAACCGGATGTAAGCATTTTAGAGGGGGTTATTTTCGTTCAGGTGTGCCCACCTTTTGCAAAATGTTTATGTCCAACGGGTTTTACGGTATCTCTTGTTTATTAAATTGTTAATGAAAGTACAGAATAGTTAGCAACATATGGGATCTAATCCCATCGAAAAAAAAACCGTAAGAAAGTAAAAAACGAAAATGACTCCCATCTTTTCTTCCCCATCACAAAAATTTAAAATTACTCCCATCTTTTCTCCCCCATCACAAAAAAACTAAAATGACTCCCATCTTTCCTCCCCACCAAAAAAAAAGACTCCAATCTCTCCTCCCCATCACAAAAAACTAAAATGAATCCCATCTTTCTTCCCCATCACAAAAAACTAAAATGACTCCTCTCCTCCCAATCACAAAAAAACTAAAATGACTCCCATCTATTCTCCCCATCACAAAAAACTAAAATGACTTCAATCTTTTCTCCCATCACTAAAAACTAAAATGACTCCCATCTTTCCTCCCCATCACAAAAAACTAAAATGATTCCCATCTTTTCTACCATCACAAAAAACTAAAATGACTCCCATCTTTCCTCCCCATCACAAAAAACTAAAATGACTTCCATCTCTCCTCCCATCACAAAAAACTAAAATGACTCCCATCTTTCCTCCCCATCACAAAAAACTAAAATGACTCCCATCTTTCCTCCCCATCACAAAAAACTAAAATGACTCCCATCTTTCCTCCCCATCACAAAAAACTAAAATGACTCCCATCTTTCCTCCCCATCACAAAAAACTAAAATGACTCCCATCTATTCTCCCCATCACAAAAATCTAAAATGACTTCCATCTTTTCTCCCATCACAAAAAAAAACTAAAATGATTCCCATCTCTCCTCCCCATCACAAAAAACTAAAATGAATCCCATCTTTTCTCCCATCACAAAAAAACTAAAATGATTCCCATCTCTTCTCCCCACCACAAAAAACTAAAATGACTTCCATCTCTCCTCCCATCACAAAAAACTAAAATGACTTCCATCTTTTCTCCCCCATCACAAAAAACTAAAATGACTCCCATCTTTTCTCCCCCATCACAAAAATCTAAAATGACTCCCATCTTTTCTCCCCATCACAAAAAACTAAAATGATTCCCATCTCTCCTCCCCACCACAAAAAACTAAAATGATTCCCATCTCTCCTCCCCACCACAAAAAACTAAAATGATTTCCATCTCTCCTCCCCCATCACAAAAAACTAAAATGACTCCAGTATCTCCTCACCAATCACAAAAGACTAAAATGAATCCCGTCTCTCCTCCCATCACAAAAAACTAAAATGATTCCCATCTCTCCTCCCCATCACAAAAAACTAAAATGATTCCCATCTCTCCTCCCCATCACAAAAAACTAAAATGATTCCCATCTCTCCTCCCCACCACAAAAAACTAAAATGATTCCCATCTCTCCTCCACCATCACAAAAAACTAAAATGACTCCAGTATCTCCTCACCAATCACAAAAGACTAAAATGAATCCCGTCTCTCCTCCCCATCACAAAAAACTAAAATGATTCCCATCTCTCCTCCCCATCACAAAAAACTAAAATGATTCCCATCTCTCCTCCCCATCACAAAAAACTAAAATGAATCCCGTCTCTCCTCCCATCACAAAAAACTAAAATGACTCCAGTATCTCCTCACCAATCACAAGACTAAAATGAATCCCGTCTCTCCTCCCCATCACAAAAAACTAAAATGATTCCCATCTCTCCTCCCCATCACAAAAAACTAAAATGATTCCCATCTCTCCTCCCCATCACAAAAAACTAAAATGATTCCCATCTCTCCTCCCCATCACAAAAAACTAAAATGAATCCCGTCTCTCCTCCCCCATTACAAAAAACTAAAATGATTCCCATCTCTCCTCCCCCATCACAAAAAACTAAAATGATTCCCATCTCTCCTCCCCCATCACAAAAAACTAAAATGAATCCCGTCTCTCCTCCCCATCACAAAAATTTAGAACTGCGAATTATTACATGTATCATTTATGCTTTCACCTAACAATTTACGAAATACAAGAGACATTGTTTTTTGTGTTATAACTTATTTACCCTTAAAACATTAGGATGTTACGTTTCCTTAGCAAAAGAAACATGCGTTTTATAAAATGGTCATCTGGGTAGTCCTGATAATCGTTCAATAATCAAAAATAAAGCAATACTGGAGAAAAACCATCCAATAAATGTCAGGTTGACAGCTTTTTCAACATTTTATATCTAACGAGTTTTACGGTATTTCTTGTTTATTAAATTGTTAAGTGAAAGTACAGAATAGTTAACAATAATGCGATTGTATAAAATGTGAAAAAGCAAAAAACTAATATGAGTCCCCCGTCTCCCACGCCGTCACAAAAATTCGAAACTGACAAATGATTACAGGTACCATTGACTGCTAACTTGTCATAAAGCGTGTACTAATTTTGTTAAATTATATAAGAAAGTGATCCCGACTCTAAAATCTGAAATATGTATTATTAATTACGCATTGCTTTAGTGGATATTTTTTAAGGCTGTTTAAACCTAATTTTTCAACCTAACTGGATATGTTTTTAGTGTTTTTATTCAATGTAACATGTTCATTCAGCTTGAAAAACATACAGTGTTTACCGGTGTATAGGAAAATTTAAAATGACGCCCGAATATCTCTTTGACACGATAAGTTTGGGAAAAAGGAGTTAAAAATTTAAAAAAAAAATGCAAAATACTGTTAAAAACCCACCGAATATATGTCAGCCTATGTCACGGTGACATATATTGAGCGAGTTTTTAACCATATTTTTTCTAGTTTTTTATTCATAGCTCACTTTCCAAACTTCGCATATCTAAGTAACTTATCTTGCCTTTGATAACATTTATTTATTATATATTCGTTTTTTGACAACTTTTTCGAATCAATGTGTACAGTAATACAAAAGCCACACTTTTTTGTATTTACGTCTGATATAAAGCATGGCAGAATAATCACTAGATCTTATTGGATTGCAAAAACAAAAAATAAATAAACTTATTTTAATGTTTAAGATTATATTTAAAGTTATAGATTATATTTTTTCAGTATATAAAAAGAAAAAGATACAAACTTACGTTTCTTTCAAAGAATTCAATACGAAAAAACATCGGAATTAATTTGTATTTCTTTTGTGTTTTTTTCTTTTGTGTTCAACGCAGAAAATTGCTGTTAGTATTTTTTTAGTAAATTGAAGTTTTGTGTGTTCAATTCATTAAGAAATAAAATATATGAAAATATAAAAGAATCAAAATTAAAAGATGAAAAACATGATTTAAACGTGAAATTATTTAAAGAGAAAATCAACTGCAAAAGAACAACCAATTCAAGGTCATCGTAATACGGTGAAATTTTTATTTCGTTTCTTCTGTAAAAGTGTCCGGTCATTAGTTGGAAGTTTCTGTTATTAACGTTCCCTTAATTTTGATATGTCTAATTTATTAAAATAAATAAGATACATGAAGATATAAAAACAAGGTTTATTTTTGAAGATTGCACATTTAAATTTGGATTAGTTGAACTACTGTTTACATCCAAGATGAGAACTAGTTCGAATGATTTATATAATCTTCAGGTAAGAATGGAAAAACTGAATATTTCACATAAACAACTCAAATAAAAAGAAAGGAATTGCACAAACTGCGAAGTCAGACAAATGACAAAAATAGATTTTGATAAAAAAAAAAGCAAACAATAACTACATGATTACATTATGAAACTCCAAACTTATTGTTTCAAAACCGATTTAGTTAAACCTATGATGACCTTCCCTTATTATTTCAGACTTAATTTGCAAATTAGCATTACTGTTAAAATACAATCATGTTTACATATAAAACGTTAAATAGTTAAATTCTACGCAGAATCCCAAACTAATAAAAGATAGTAGTCTAAAATGAAAGTGTAGTAACTGTTTCTGATTTATGTACTCATAGCAACCATGTTTCACGTTATCATTATCATAGCAATTTAAAGACATGTTTCACGTTATCATTATCATAGCAATTTAAAAGCAGGTTTTGTTTGTTGAAATTTGTTAGGGTGCAGCTGTAGGTGGGTCAGAAATTTCGTGAAAAATATTGAATAATTCCACCCCGTCTTTCCAAGCTTATAACTCCTCGAAAAATGTCATTCAAACCCTATTTTTTTTTTTCAATTAAAGGAGCAAGGACCAAGGTTTCATAAAAAAAAAAGCAAAAAAAAAAAAAAGTGTTTTTTTTTTAAGGTTTTAAACTTCGGACTTTACAGGTAAATTTCTTAAAAAACACTACTTTTTTGTTTTAAATTTAAATATTTTATTTATTGATCTTTTATCGTAAATTTGTGATATATAACACTTTGGTGAGTGAATTAATTATTTACTTTTCAATAGACATTTCAAAATGGGAGGCGTGAATTAATTCGACCCCCTGTCTTTCTAAGCTTATAACTACTCGAAAAATGTAATTAAAGCCCTAATTTTTTTCAATTAAAGGAGCAAGTACCAAGGTTTCATTAAAAAAAAACAAAAGAAACAACAAGCAACGTGGGTTAAAAAATGGTTTAAAACTTCGGACTTTACAGGTAAATTTCTAAAAAAACAGTACTTTTTGTTGTTTTAAATTTGAATATATTATTTATTGATCTTTTATATTCAATTTGTTATATATAAAACTTTGGTGAGTCAGTTAATTATTTACTTTTTAATAGACACTTGAAAATGGGGGGGGAGATGAATAAAAAAAAAAACGTTTTTCTAAAATATTATATGCGGTTTATTGGAAAGAACATAAAATAAAAACTTGAAAACATCGTAAACAATTGAATCAATAGAAAAATTTTGATAGATTTTTAAAGTTTAAAAATTGAAAAATACTGAGCTCGTAAAATTCACTTAATTTCATTACTGTTTTTAAAAAAAATACAAAAAATATTTCTATTACTTTTAAAACAACTTTAATAGTTTATTTTGGAAGTATAATCCATAAAGAAAATAAACAACCCACTTTTAAAAGAGAAATTACTAGTTTTTTTTTTATATTTCATTCGCAGTTTCGTGTTAGGGGTATCAAAAATTCGTACAAAAATTCTGATCCACCTAGTGCAGCTGAGTCTCATGAGTTGTTTCATCCTGTAATGTTGCCATCAAAGGGACATAACTAGCAAAAGAATTTCAACGATATTGAACGATATTTAAAAAAGCCCCTTAAAGAAGCTTGCAAGTTTATTAGATTTTCTGTTCTATTTTCATTGTTCAATAGAGTGCCAGAGTACAAGATTTCCTCCGGAGCTCGTGTAGAGTATGATAGGGAACTGGATCGACAATGGATGGCTGTTCCTTATCCTTAGAATGACGGTCGTCCAGCCAAACAAACAAAAAGTTAGGCCAGTACTCGATTATAGGGAGTTAAACAAACACGTGTACCTCTTTACAGCCCGCACAGACGTGTGCACTGATAAATTACGGGAATGGCAGCAAGCAGGGTCTAATGTATGCGTGCTTGATCTTGAGAAGGCGTACCTTCAAGTGTGTGTACACCAGTCATTATGGCCTTATCAGACAGTTTGGTTAAAGGGAAAAGATACTGCTTAACCCGTATGGAGTTCGGGCTCAACGTGGCGCCATCAATTATGCAAACGACTGTTGACACCATTCTGTCTCAGGATGAACACATAAGTCATGCAACATCTTCATATATTGCTGACGTGTGCGTGAATGAAGGAATTGTATCCGCGGCGCGTGTAGAGGAGCATCTCCGCAACTTTGGACTTCACAGTAAGGAGCCACAGAGACTACAGGATGACGCGCGGGTGTTCAGTTTACAAGTTCGGGGAGAAGACGGTGTCCTGCATTGGAAACGGAGAAATGAAGTCCCAGACATGTTCCATGATGTCACGCAAAAAAAAACATATTTTCTTGGTGCGGAAAATTGGTTGGACACCTCTCTATGGGCAGATGGCTTCGTGTTGCAGTGGCGTTCATAAAGAGGAGAGCGTCTGAGGTCACGACTGGATGGTACAATGTGGTACACGATGCCCTTCTCAACACAATGTTGGAGGAAGTCCTCACGCGAGCGTGCAAGGAGACCCCTGCATGGGGCAGATGGTGCGTCGACAGCCGGGACCTGAGTGTGTGGGTTGATGCTAGCTCTCTTGCCACGGGCATATCAATAGTCCATGTTGGGGCTGTGGCCGAAGATGCCTGCTGGTTACGCTCAGAACGGGACTCCCAGCATATAAACCTGGTAGAGTTTGATGCGGTCATCAAGGGGATAAACTTGGCGATCGTCTGGAAGTCGACTACCCTGCCTGAACAAGGCTGATTGTTTAACAAGACTTCCCCGCAGATGGATTGACGCCACTAGCAAAACCATCGGACCCATACAACCAGCTTGCACTGCAGCCGTGTGTTCTGCTCAGTTTGATCGAATCAAGGAAGTTCACCACCAAAGTGGGCATCCAGGGATCAAGTGACACTTGTATCTATCTAAGTTGGATAACCATGAAGTATGTAAAGCAGACGTTAAAAGAGTGGTTGAGAACCGGCATCCGTTTGCTGAGAAAAAGGAAAACTGGACGTAAAGAGCATTGGGAGCCGGCTGGCGATAGACGTTACTCACCACAACAGCGAGGATTACCTAACGCTCATTGACTGCGGCCCATCTAGGTTTTTGATATGGCAAACGTTCCGTCGGCAGGATACGGCAGCAGTCATCTGCCAGCTAAACGGCATCTTCCTTGAACGTGGTCCCTAACGGAGATACTAACAGACAATGCCACCACTTTCACCAGTGAACAATTCAGAAAGTTTGCCGATGACTAGGGAGTACATCTGCGATTCCAATGTGCATTCGTATCGAGCGGAAATGAAATATGACCCCCAAAAATCGTCAATGGCATGGAATATGCGCTTACATTAAAGATGGCTTTCCGTGTGGCAGGGATATCTCCAGAGAGGACACTAATTTACCTTAAATGTGCTTTTGGGTTGCACTTGCTTACAGTACCGCATTTATATTTGCCCTCTATCGCCCCACCCCCCAACAGCGAGGTTACTATCTTTAAGAGTATATCTGAGAAAATTGACCACATCCTGTCTGCTCATTCTTTGGCTAACATTCGCATTTGCGGTGACTTCAATGTCCATAATGTGGAATGGCTGGCCCACTCAAATAATACAGATGATGAGGGGAGGTTCTATCATGATTTTCCCATTGCCTATGACCTCACTCAGATTGTTCACGAACCCACCCATGTGCCCGATACTACTGGTCACTATGAAAAACTTATAGACCTTTTTCTCACAACTTCCCATGAGCTATGTTCATGTTCCGTTCTATCTCCCCTGGGATCCTCCGAGCACTCCGTTGTATCAGTTACGATAAAAATGAAATGTAATAAGTCTTCAGACGTACCTCTCAACCGTACTGTATATCAATACTCTATCGCAGACTGGGATAGCTTTCGTACATTCATATCTGATCTACCTCTGCATTCCATGTTTAAAAAGGATGTGTCCTCTATAGTATCAGACCTGACCGAATGGTTACTTGTAGGCATAGACCGATTCATACCATCCAAAAAATTTCAACAAAACCCTGACAGTCAGTCATTGTTCATCGCGCAGAGAAATCAATTTTCCAAAGCTACCAACGTAATTTTTTTTACATAGTGATCACCACTTATCAAGGCCCGGAAGCCACTCAGGGATAAGAGTTATAGACGTAATAGATGTACTGAGACTAAAGCTCCTTTCAGGACTGGCAGAAGCCACTGTAAAAGAGTTTAAAAAATGCAAGAGAGATATATGCTCAGTCCGTTAAATCCAAAGTAGCTGAACAGCAGCTTGGTTCCCACCAGTTTTGGTAAATAACAAACAGGATCCTGAACAAAAGCGTGAGTTCTATCCCAACCATTATCAATGTTCATCTCGTCAGCATCAGACAAGGCCAAACTATTTACCAAGAACTTTATAGCTAATTCTACCCTCTGCGACGAAGGCCATCAACTCCCCATATTTCCTCCTATAACAGACAACACACTATGCAACATACAAATATATGTGCCTGAGTTCACCAAGCTAATCAAGAACCTTGATTCCAGTAAAGCAATTATAGTGTTGAAAAAGCTTCGACCAGAACTTGCCCCCATACTTACAAAACTGTTTAAGCGTTGCCTTCAGAAGAAATGATTTCCAACACCCTGAAAAACCTCGTCAGTATGCTAAGTATTTAAGAATTCAGGTGATAAGTCATCTCCCTCTCAGTAGAGACCAATAAGTCTCATGTGTGTCATGAGTAAGTTGCTGGAATCTATATTAAATAGAGAAGTAGTCAACCACCTCAGCAAAAATAACCTTCTTAGTGACACGCAATATGGTTTCCGTTTTGCTAAATGTACAGCAGATGTGCTGTTATATCTCATAGGATTAGTTAATAAAGGTTTCCTTTCTATGGCAATTGCTCTTGACATATCAAAGACCTTCGATAAGGTATGGCATTTCTACTTGACAAGATTTCCAGTTACGGTATCACTGGAAATGTTTTCTCAATTGTTAAATCATTTTTCTCTGATAGGTTCAGAGTAGGTGTTGATGGGCAGAAATCAGAAGCCCGCAGTATTAATGCTGGAGTCCCTCAGGGGTCCATCCTGGGCCCAACTCTCTTCCTGATCTACATCAATAATCTCCCAAAACACATAAATAAATCATTCGTTGACATCTATGCTGATGACACGACCATCTATGGCAACACATCAAAGGCCGTAAATGACCAAGTTCTCTCTGATTCTCTCTCCTTTGATCTTGAGCGCGTGGTACAATGAGGGAAGAGATAACCGGTTACTTTTAATGCATCCAAAACCAAGCTCCTATCTTTATATCATCAAAGCTCTGATCCCCATCTGGCATCAATTGAAATGAATGGCTTTAGTCATGAGGAGGTTTCATGTTTTGACAAGCTTCTGTGATTGATCTTTACTCCCGATATGAAATGGAACACGTACACCAAGCCTGTTGCCAAGTTCGCTGAAAAAATGGTGGGGTCCTTCAACCGATTCCGTAGATATCTCACTGCTGATGTAATGCTCTATGTATATAAAAGCCAAATACGTCCAATCATTGAGTACTGCTGCCACATCTGGACAAGAGCTGCTAAAAACACCCATCCTGCTTTGACAGAGTAAAAATAGATTCGTAACTTAGTAGGGTTGCCCGTTTTTCTTCCCTGCAACCTCTCCCCCAGAGTAGAGACGTTGCGAGCCTCTTTGTTTTATCGTTTTTTTCTATGGTAAGTGCTAGTCTGAACTTCAATCTCTGGCCCTTCGCCAATCTTTCACCTAAAAACTCCGTCTACCTGAAACCACTGTCAATAATTTTCCCCACTCTTTATCTGTGCCTAAATCAAAACAGATTCCATGAACAAAGCTTCTTTCCTAGAAGTGCACGCCTATGGAACCCTCTTCCTTTTGCCTGTTTCACACCTAACTACAACTTGGATGTCTTCAAGTCTAACATACACAAATTCCTGATGAACCGCCCTCTTAAGAAAGACACTTTATCAAATCTCCATTACTTACGATTACTACGATATTATCCTATTGATTACTGTATACGTAATAATCCTTTTCCCCGAGTGGTTTCCGAGTCTTGATAAGCGGTGACTACCATGTAAACAAAAAAATTAAGTTATAAATATCAAACACTCGGTTTTTGAATCGTAAACTAGGGACACATTTTTCCGATTCCGATACCTCCAAAAGTTCCGATTTTTTTTACAACCCTTTCGGTATAAAATTTCATATTTTTGTTAGGTTTTATTTATTTTTTATTTTATCCTTACAAAATGCCGCCACCTGGTATGTGCCGCTCGTAAAATAGGGACCATTTTTCTGTTCCAATACGTCCAAAAGTTCCGAGTTTAAAAAAAACAACTTTTCGGTATAAAATTTAAGATATTAGCTTTTATTTACTCTTACATATTTTTTCTAGTTTCTATTTTCTCCCCCTCAAAATGCCGCCCCCTGACATGGGCTTTTCTTAAAATAGGGACACATTCTTCTGCTTTTGATACCTGAAAAGTTCCGATTTTTTACAACTTTTTCGGTAAAAAAAATTCCGATTTTTGTTAGCTTTTATTTTTTTTGTTTATTTTGTTTTTCTATTGTCTATTTTTAACTTCTAAAAATAAAATTTAAGATTTTTGGATAGCTTTCATTTCTTTTTCTTTTTACCCTCTCAAAATGCTGCTCTATGGAACGTGCCGCCCGGGGCGGACCGGCTCCACTGCCCCGCCCTTGCTACGCAACTGTGTTGACTACATAGTCCCTGATATGAACGGAGATCTCTTGACTTTATCTTGAAAGTGAAAAACTCTAAGACAAAAGACCCTTGCCGTACGAAAATCACAGCAAATAATGATGGGTTTCCAGTGAATGACAACTTTTGATATTGGACATAGAGAAATTTTAATAATTATTTCTTTACTGAATTTTGAAAAGTAATGTTCATTTATCTGTGAATTTTAATCTTGAATGAATAAAAGAACACAAATACATTCGAAGAAATAATTTTATTTCCAATCTGTTAATTAATTAAAGTGAAAAAACAGTTGAAAACCTAATGAAAAATTGGAAATGAAAAATATATATGCATCTCAAAATTATTGGTGTTGCTTGTCATATGCGTCCAGTTTTTTGCATCTTGAAATTATTGGTGTTGCTTGTCATATGCGTCCAGTTTTTTGCATCTCAAAATTATTGGTGTTGCTTGTCATATGCGTCCAGTTTTTTGCATCTCAAAATTATTGGTGTTGCTTGTCATATGCGTCCAGTTTTTTGCATCTCAAAATTATTGGTGTTGCTTGTCATATGCGTCCAGTTTTTTTCATCTTGAAATTATTGGTGTTGCTTGTCATATGCGTCCAGTTTTTTGCATCTTGAAATTATTGGTGTTGCTTGTCATATACGTCCAGTATTTTGCATCTTGAAATTATTGGTGTTGCTTGTCATATACGTCCAGTTTTTTGCATCTTGAAATTATTGGTGTTGCTTGTCATATGCGTCCAGTATTTTGGCATCTTGAAATTATTGGTGTTGGTTGTCATATACGCCCAGTTTTTTGCATCTTGAAATTATTGGTGTTGCTTGTCATATGCGTCCAGTTTTTTTCATCTCGAAATTATTGGTGTTGCTTGTCATATGCGTCCAGTTTTTTGCATCTTGAAATTATTGGTGTTGCTTGTCATATACGTCCAGTTTTTTGCATCTTGAAATTATTGGTGTTGCTTGTCATATACGTCCAGTTTTTTGCATCTTGAAATTATTGGTGTTGCTTGTCATATACATCCAGTTTTTTGCATCTTGAAATTATTGGTGTTGCTTGTCATATACGTCCAGTTTTTTGCATCTTGAAATAATTGGTGTTGCTTGTCATATGCGTCCAGTTTTTTGCATCTTGAAATTATTGGTGTTGCTTGTCATATACGTCCAGTTTTTTGCATCTTGAAATTATTGGTGTTGCTTGTCATATGAGTCCAGTTTTTTGCATCTTGAAATTATTGGTGTTGCTTGTCATATACGTCCAGTTTTTTGCATCTTGAAATTATTGGTGTTGCTTGTCATATACGTCCAGTTTTTTGCATCTTGAAATAATTGGTGTTGCTTGTCATATACGTCCAGTTTTTTGCATCTTGAAATTATTGGTGTTGCTTGTCATATGCGTCCAGTATTTTGGCATCTTGAAATTATTGGTGTTGGTTGTCATATACGTCCAGTTTTTTGCATCTTGAAATTATTGGTGTTGCTTGTCATATGCGTCCAGTATTTTTGCATCTTGAAATTATTGGTGTTGCTGGTCACATACATCCAGTTTTTTCCATCTTGAAATTATTGGTGTTGCTTGTCATATACGTCCAGTTTTTTGCATCTTGAAATCATTGGTGTTACTTGTAATATGCGTCCAGTTTTTTGCAATAGAAATTATTGATGTTGCTTGTCATGTGCATCCAGTTTTTTGCATCTTGAAATTATTGGTGTTGCTTGTCACATACATCCAGTTTTTTCCATCTTGAAATTATTGGTGTTGCTTATCACATACATCCAGTTTTTTGCATCTTGAAATTATTGGTGTTGCTTGTCATATACGTCCAGTTTTTTGCAATAGAAATTATTGATGTTGCTTGTCATGTGCATCCAGTTTTTTGCATCTTGAAATTATTGGTGTTGCTTGTCATATACGTCCAGTTTTTGCACCTTGAAATTTTTGGTGTTACTTGTCATATGCGTCCAGTTTTTTGCATCTTGAAATTATTGTTGTTACTTGTCATATGCGTCCAGTTTTTTGCAATATTAATTATTGGTGTTGCTTGTCATATACGTCGTTTTTTTGCAATAGAAATTTTTGGTGTTGCTTGTCATATGCGGCCAGTTTTTTGCAATAGAAATTATTGGCGTTGGTTGTCATATATGTCCAGTTTTGTGAATAGAATTTACTAGTGTTGGTTGTCATATACGTCTAGATTTTCTAATAGAAATTATTGGCGTAGGTTTGCATAAATTGCAAGTTTCTGTAATAGAAATTATTGGTGTTTTTGCTGACTGTTTTGTTTTGGTTCGCAGCAGACATTTTTATGATATTATTTGTTTGACTTTCTTATTGCATAATCTTTTTGACGGTGTGTATGTACGGATGAAGTGTATTCTTGTATGGAAGTATTTTAAGATTATCCTTTATTAAGAAAGTTGATTTTACTAAAAATGTCTATAATTTAAAAATATTATCGGTTTTTATATATTTTAACAAATTTCGGAAATGAAGGTTTTATATGTTCCTCGTACATCATTGCGATGAACTTCTTTTCAGCATGATTTTGGGATATGTTAAACTAATATGTTTTGAGAATATGTTAAACTAATATGTTTTTAGTATATTCAAAAACACATTACTTTAACATATCCAAAAATCATATTAGGTTATCATATTCCAAAAATCATATTAGGTTATCATATTCCAAAAGCTTATTAGCTTAACATATTCCAAAAGCATATTAGTTTAACATATTCCAAAAAACATATTAGTTTAATATATTTAAAAAAATGTTTTCGAATATGTTAAACCAATATGTTTTTGGATATGTTAAACTAATATGTTTAAAGGATATCTTAAACTAATATGTTTATAGGATATGTTAAACTAATATGTTTTTGGATACGTTACACTAATATTTTAGGATATGTTAAACTAATATGTTTTGGATATGTTAAACTAATATGTTTATAGGATATGTTAAACTAATATGTTTATAGGATATGTTAAACTAATATTTTAGGATATGTTAAACTAATATGTTTTTTTCGATACGTTAAACTAATATCTGCTGAATATGTTAAGCTAATATGTTTTCATATGTTAAACTAATATTTTTTGGATAAGTTAAACTAATGTTTTTGGATATGTTAAACTAATACATTTTTGGACCTGTTAAACTTATATGGTTTAGAATATGTAAAATTAATGTTTTTTTCTGAAAAAATCTCCTTACATAACAAAGTGTTGGGTCTAAATTGGTTATTTTTTATGTAATTTTTTGATTAAATTTAATGCTGAATCAATTTGTGGAAAAGGTTTTTTTATGTTTTTTTTAAATTTATTTATCCAGTTATCCATGGTGTTACTCTTAGTTGTTTTATTGTAAGAGTGCATGAACTCTGCTTTGGATCTTATTTCAATTATTTTGGGAAAAGTTTTCCTTATTCTTTATGTCGTAAAATTATTTTTGATTTGATCGACTTGTAGAAGTGCAAGTCCTCATATGTCTCACTAAGGTTGACTTTTTAGAAATAGAATATTCACGATATACTAGACTATTTCTTTTCCCCACTGTGAGTTCTCATATGTTTCATTAAATTTGATTTTTGAGAACAAGAATAATCACATATTTTACAGGAATATGGCTTTTCACCACTGTGAGTTCTCATATGTTGCACTAAATTTGACTTTTGAGTAAAAGAATAATCACATATTTTACAAGAATATGGCTTTTCACCACTGTGGGTTCTCATATGTTTCACTAAACTTGACTTTTGAGAACAAGAATAATCACATATTTTACAAGAATATGGCTTTTCACCACTGTGAGTTCTCATATGTCTCACTAAAGCTGATTTTTGAGAACAACAATAATCACATATTTTACAAGAATATGGCTTTTCACCACTGTGAGTTCTCATATGTGCCATTAAATTTGATTTAGTAGAAAAGGAATAATCACATATTTTACAAGAATATGGCTTTTCACCACTGTGAGTTCTCATATGTCTCACTAAAGCTGATTTTTGAGAACAAGAATAATCACATATTTTACAAGAATATGGCTTTTCTTTAGTGTGAGTTCTCATATGCAAAACTAAATGTGATTTCTGCGAAAGGGAATATTCACATATATTACAAGTATATGGTTTTTCGCCATTGTGAGTTTTAGTATGCTCCATTAAATCTGATTTCCTAGAGAAAGAATATCCACACACTTCACAAGAATATGTTTTCTCGCCAGTGTGAACTTTCATATGTGACTCTAAATCTGATTTTCCAGAACTAGAATAATCACACACTTCACATAAATATGTCTTTTTCTCTGTGCGAGTGTTCATATGTGTCACTAAATTTGATTCATCAGAACAATTATATTCACGTATTTCACGTGAATATGCATCTTCTGCACTGTGAGTTATTATATGTATTACTAAATTTGTTTTATTTGAACAATTATATTCACATATTTCACAAGAATATGAATTTTCTGCACTGTGAGTTCTCGTATGTGTTATTAAATCTGATTCATCAGAACAAGAATATTCACATATTTCACAAGAATACATCTTAGCACTAGTAAATGTTTATAAAAATAATGATCAGTTCAAATAATCTTAGCACCAGTAAATGTTTAGAAAAATAATGATCAGTTCAAATACATCTTTTCATCAGTAAACGTTTAGAAAATAATGATCAGTTCAAATACATCTTTTCATCAGTAAATGCTTATAAAAATAATGATCAGTTTAAATACGTTTTTTCACCAGTAAATGTTTAGAAAAATAATGATCAGTTCAAATACGTCTTTTCACCAGTTAATGTTTTGAAAAATAATGATCAATTACAAATACATCTTTTCACCAGTAAATGTTTAGAAAAATAATGATCAGTTCCAATACATCTTTTCACCAGTAAATGTTTAGAAAGAATAATCAGTTCCAATACATCTTTTCACCAGTAAATGTTTAGAAAAATAATAATCAGTTCAAATACATCTTTTCACCAGTAAATGTTTAGAAAATAATGATCAGTTCAAATACACTTTTTCATCAGTAAACGTTTAGAAACATAATGATCAGTTCAAATACATCTTTTAATCAGTAAACGTTTAGAAAATAATGATCAGTTCAAATACATCTTTTCACCAGTAAATGTTTATAAAAATAATGATCAGTTCAAATACATCTTTTCACCAGTAAATGTTTAGAAAAATAATGATCAGTTCAAATACATCTTTTCACCAGTAAATGTTTAGAAAAATAATAATCAGTTCAAATGCAGCTTTTCACCAGTAAATGCTCATAAAAAAATGATCAATTCAAATAAATCTGTTGACCTGTTATGTTTATAAAAAAATGATCAGTTCAACTTCAGCAAAATTGTTCAACCATGAATATCTGTAAATAAAAAATAAATGAAATTCAATTTTTATAGTATTTGCATTCAGTTTGTTTTATCTTAAATAGTAAAATATTTCATTAATATCCAGACTCTTAATTGATTAATTCTTTTACGTTTTAATTATTTGCATAAAAATTGCCTTCGTTTACATGGTATTCGTTATGACACGTTAATACGTTTTACTTTGAATGAGAATTTAAAACTGAGATTTGATCATTCCTTTGACTGTCGCTATCATTTACATAAAAACTGCGGTAATGTTGTTTCTCAGTGTAAATTCCAATGTGATGTTGATTTTGTGAGGTGTGCTTTCAGGTATTTAGAGATCTAGATAAAGCAGGACAATCTATTTAAATTAAAAAAGGAAGGATAAGATTTGCATCTCCCTTCCTCTTCAACTGGACACGCTGCTATCAGCCAGCATTTGGTTGAAAGTCAATGCTGTGTCAGTAATTATAATAGAATAAAGTGTCAGTAATATAATAAAATAAAGGGGTTTAAGGTCATACGTCGAGCTGGGTTTAGAAAGCATTAACACATTTGAATACAAAAACTTCCTTATAATTAAGGAGTGCATTATAACT
Organism: Euprymna scolopes; assembly: GCF_053919585.1. NCBI lineage: Eukaryota > Metazoa > Mollusca > Cephalopoda > Sepiida > Sepiolidae > Euprymna > Euprymna scolopes. The sequence goes on along the minus strand of NC_136527.1, from coordinate 207,303,071 downwards.
TAAAATCTCTTGGGAGAAATTAATCCATTGTTTCCTACTCACAGTGTGCCATTTAAATCGTATCAACATAAATGTATAATTAACTTATTTTAATCTTCCCTAATACTTAAAATTCCTTCAAATGCTTTTTTAAGGAGGAATACTCGTACAACTGATTTCTTTTGATAAGATGATACTTAAAATGCCTACACCGACTTTTCTGTTTGATCTATACATTCTTTACCTAAACCATTTACAAACATATTATGGCGTATTTTTTTACATACACACATTTAATCATTTGCATATAAAATTATACAATTATACAAATGAATTAAAACATTTTATAATTTGCATATAAAATTATAAAATTATATAAATTGATTGCAACATTTAATCATTTGCATATAAAATTATACAACTATATAAATGGATTAACACATTTAATTCTTTGCATATAAAATTATACAATTATATAAATGAATTAAAAAGTTTAATCATTTGCATAAAAAATTATACAATTATATAAATGAATTAAAACATTTAATCATTTGCATATGAAATTATACAAAAATATAAATGGATAAAAACATTTAATCATTTGCATATAAAATTATATAATTATAAAAATGGATAAAAAAATTTAATCATTTGCATATAACATTATACAATTATAAAAATGAATTAAAACTTTTAATCGTTTGCATATAAACTTATACAATTATATAAATAAATTGAAACATAAAAAATTTATACTCAGTTTGAAAGTAATAAACCTATGATACTAAACTCTTGCAAAACACACAACACGATGACTGCGCCAGGAATAAATTTGGATGGGAAAAAACACTGCAAATAAAATAACACTATGATACTAAACTCTTGCAAAACAACCAACACGATGACTGGGTCGGGAATAAATTTGGATGGGAGTTAAATAACACTACAAATTAAATAAACCTACGATAAAAACTCTTGCAAAGCACCCAAAATAAAGACTGGGCCGGGAATAACTTTGGATGAGAATTAAATTACACTACAAATTAAATAAACCTATTATACAAAACTCTGGCAAACCACCCAACACAATAATTGGGCTGGGAAAAAATTTAGATGGGAATTAAATAACACTACAAATTAATTAAACCTATGATACTAAACTCATGCAAAACACCCAACACAATGACTGCGTCAGGAATAAATTTGGATGGGGAAAAAAAAACACTACAAATTAAATAAACATATGATACTAAACTCTTGCAAAACACCCAACACGATCACTGGCCCGGGAATAAAGGTGGATGGGAATTAAATAACACTACAAATAAAAAGTACCTATGATACTAAACTCTTGCAAAAAAAACCAACAGGATGACTGGGCCGGTGATAAATTTGGTGGTGAATTAAATAACACTACAAATTAAATAAACCTATGACACTACACTCTTGCAAAACACCCAACACAATGACTGGGCCGGAAATAAATTTGGATGGGAATTAAATAACACTACAAATAAAATAAACCTATGAAACCAAACTCTTGCAAAATACCCAACACGATGTCTGGGCCGGGAATAAATTTGGCTGGAAATTAAATAACACTACAAATTAAATAAACCTATGATACAAAACTCCTGCAAAAACCCAACACGATGACTGGGCCGGTAATACATTTGGATGGGAATTTATTAACACTACAAATAAAATAAACCTATGATACAAAACTCTTCCAAACACCCAACACGATGACTGGGCCGGGAATAAATTTGGATGAAAATTAAATAACACTACAAATTAAACAAACTTATGATACTAAACTCTTGCACACCCCCCACTGGATAACTGGCCCAGGAACACATTTGGATGGGAATTTAATAACACTACACATTAAATAAACCTATGACACTAAACTCTTGAAAAAACCCCAACACGATGACTTGGCCCGGAATACATCCGGATGGGAATTAAACAACACTACAAATTAAATAAACCTATGATACTAAACTCTTGCAAAACACCCAATACGATGACTGGCCTGGAAAAAATTTTTATGGGAATTAAATAACACAACAAATTAAATAAACTTATTAGACTAAACTCTTGCAAAACACAAAACACGATGACTGAGTAGGGAATAAATTTGGGGTTAAAATTAAATAACACTACAAATTAAATAAACCTATGATGTTAAACTCTTGCAAAACCCCCAACACGATGGCTTGGCCCGGAGAAAATTTGGATGGGAATTAAATGACACTACAAATTAAATAAACCTATGATACTAAACTCTTGCAAAACACCCAACACGATGACTAGGCCGGGAATAAATTTGGATGGAAATTAAATAACACTACAAAGTAAATAAACCTATTATACAAAACTCTGGCAAAACACCCAACACAATGACTGGCCCAGGAATAAATTTGGATGGGAATAAAATAACACTACAAATTAAATAAACTTATGATACTAAACTCTTGCAAAACACCCAACACGATGACTGGCCCGGGAATAAATTTGGATGGGAATTAAATAACACTACAAATTAAATAAAGCTATGATACTAAACTCTTGCAAAATAAACCAACACGATCACTGGGCCGGGAAAAAATTTGGGAGGAAATAAAATAACACTACAAATTAAATAAACTTATGATACTAAACTCTTGCAAAATCCCCAAAACGATTACTGGCCCGGGAATAAATTTGGATGGGAATTAAATGACACTACAAATTAAATAAACCCATGATACTAAACTCTTGCAAAACACCCAACACGATGACTGGGCCGGGGATACATTGGGATGGGAATTTCATAACACTACAAATTAAATAAACCTATTATACTAAACTCTTGAAAAAACCCCAACACGATGACTTGGCCCGGAAAAAATTTGGATTGGAATTAAATGACACTACAAATTATATAAACCTATGACACTAAACTCTTGCAAAACACCCAACACGATGACTTGGCTGAAAATAAATTTGGATGGAAATTAAAAAACACTACAAATTAAATAAACCTATTATACAAAACTCTGGCAAAATACCCAACAAAATAATTCGGCTTGGAAAAAATTTAGATGGGAATTAAATAACACTAAAAATTAAATAAACCTACGATACAAAGCTCTTGCAAAACACCCAAAATGATGACTCGGCCGGGAATAAATTTGGATGGGAATTAAATAACACTACAAATTACATAAACCTATGATACTAAACTCTTGCAAAACACCCAACACAATGACTGCGTCAGGAATAAATTTGGATGGGAATAAAATAACACTACAAATTAAATAAACTTATGATACTAAACTCTTGCAAAACACCCAACACGATGACTGGCCCAGGAATAAATTTGGGGGGGGGGGAATTAAACAACACTACGAATCAAATAAAGCTATGATACTAAACTCTTGCAAAATAAAACCAACACGATGACTGGGCCGGGAATAGATTTGGATGGAAATTACATAACACTACAAATTAAATGAACCTATAATACTAAACTCTTGCAAAACCCCCAAAACGATCACTGGGCCGGGAATAAATTTGGATGGAAATTACATAACACTACAAATTAAATGAACATATAATACTAAACTCTTGCAAAACCCCCAAAACGATCACTGGGCCGGGAAACATTTGGAAGGAAATAAAATACCACTACAAATTAAATAAACTTATGATACTAAACTCTTGCAACACCCCCAAACCGATCACTGGCCCGGGAATAAATTTGGATAGGAATTAAATGACACTACAAATTAAATAAACTTATTAGACTAAACTCTTGCAAAACACAAAACACGATGACTGAGTAGGGAATAAATTTGGGGTTGAAATTAAATAACACTACAAATTATATAAACCTATAATACTAAACTCTTGCAAAAAACCCAACACGATGACTGGGCCGGGAATACATTGGGATGGGAATTTAATAACACTACAAATTAAATAAACCTATGACACTAAACTCTGGCAAAACACCCAAAACGATGACTTGGCCCAGAATAAATTTTGATGGGAATTAAATAACACTAAAAATTTAAAAAAACCTATTATACAAAACTCTGGCAAACCACCCAACACAATCATTGGTCTGGGGAAAAATGTAGATGGGAATTAAATAACACTAAAAATTAAATAAACCTATGATACTAAACTCTTGCAAAACACCCAACATGATAACTCGGCCAGGAATAAATTTGGATGGGAATTAAATAACACTACAAATTAAATAACCTATGATACTAAACTCTTGCAAAACACCCAACACATAGACTGCGTCAGGAATAAATTTGGATGGGAATAAAATAACACTACAAATTAAATAAACTTATGATACTAAACTCTTGCAAAACCCCCCAAAACGATCACTGGCCCGGGAATAAATTTGGATGGAAATTAAATAACACTACAAATTAAAAGAACCTATAATACTAAACTCTTGCAACACCCCCAACAGGATGACTGGCCCAGGAATACATTTTGATGGGAATTTAATAACACTACAAATTAAATAAACCTATGACACAAAACTCTTGAAAAAACCCCAACACGATGACTTGGCCCGGAATACATTCGGATGGGAATTAAATGACACTACAAATTAAATAAACCTATGATACTAAACTCTTGCTAAACACGCAACACGATTACTGGCCCTGGAAAAAATTTGGATGGGAATAAAATAGCACTACAAATTAAATAAACCTATGATACTAAACTCTTGCAAAAAAAAACCCAACATGATGACTGGGCCGAGAATACATTGGGATGAGAATTAAATAACACTACAAATTTTTTTTTTTTTTTTTTTTTTTTTTTACACAGTGATCACCACTTATCAAGGCCCGGAAGCCACACAGGGATAAGGGTTATTGCAAGTACATCCGTTAGTGAGGAGATTTTATGAAGTGTTTAATTAGGGGGGGCGGTTCATTAGGAATTTGTTAACATTAGACTTGAAGACATCCAAGTTGTAGTCCGGAGGGAAGCAGGCAGACGGAACAGAGTTCCACAGGCGTGCAGTTCTAAGAAAGAAGCTTTGCTCATGAAATCCGCGTTTTGATTTAGGCACAGATATAGAGGTGGGGAAATTTTTCACAGTGGGTTCAGCTAGACGGGTGTTTTTCGTGAAAGTTTGGCGAGGGGGGACCAGGGATTGGAGTTCAGACGAGTACCTGCCATGAAAATAACGATAAAACAAGGATAGGCTCGCAACGTCGCTTCTGTGGGAGAGGGGTTGCAGGGTAGAGAAAAGGGCATCCCCCACTAAACCACGAAGTCTATTTTGTACTCTGTCAAGGCATGATAGGCTGTTTTTGGCAGCTCCTGCCCAGATATGGCAACAGTATTCCATCCTTGGCCGTACTTGGCTGTTATATAGATAGAGAATTGCATCAGTAGTGAGATATCTTCTGGAGCGGTAGAAGGATCCCACCATCTTTCCTGCGACCTTGGCAACAGACTTGATGTACGTGTTCCATTTCAGATCAGGAGTAAGGTCAAACCCAGAAGCTTGTTAAAACACGGGGCCTCACCCAGACGAGAGCCATCCATCACAATTGATGCCAGCTGGGGATCAGAGCGTTGATGATGTAAGGATAGGAGTTTGGTTTTAGATGCATTAAAGGTAACTAGCCACATCTTCCCCCACTGAACCACGCGCTCGAGATCAGAGGAGAGAGAATCCGAGAGAACTTCGTCATTTACAGCCTTTGATGTGTTGCCGTAGATGGTCGTGTCATCAGCATAGATGTCAACGAATGATTTAAGTATGTGTTTAGGGAGGTCATTGATGTAGATCAGGAAGAGAGTTGGGCCCAGGATTAACCCCTGAGGGATTCCAGCATTTATATTACAGGCCTCCGATTTTTGTCCATCGACCACTACTCTTATGAGCCTATCGGAGAGAAATGATTTAATGATTGAGAAAACATTTCCAGTTATACCGTAGCTGGAAATCTTGTGAAGTAGACCCTTATGCCATACTTTGTCAAAGGCCTTTGATATGTCAAGAGCAATTGCCCTAGAAAGGAAGCCTTTGTCAAGAGATTCACTAATCCTGTGGGATATAACCGTCAGCACATCTGCGGTAGATCTTGCAGAGCGGAAACCATATTGTGTGTCACTAAGAAGGTTATTCCTGCTGAGGTGGTTGACTATTTCTCTATTTAATATGGATTCCAGTAACTTACTCATAACACAGAGAAGACTTATTGGTCTGTAGTGAGAGGGAGATGACTTATCACCTGAATTCTTAAAAACAGGGCAAACTGATGAGGTCTTCCAGGGGGTCGGAAAGCATTTCTCCTTAAGGCAGCGCTTAAATAGTTTCGTAAGTATGGGAGCAAGTTCTGGTTGAAGCTTTTTTAACACTATAATTGGGATGCCATCAGGGCCAGGTGCTTTACTGGAATCTAGGTTTTTTATTAGCTGGCGACCTCATGCACGGATATTTGTATGTTACCTAGCTTGTTCTGTGTTATAGGAGAAAATATGGGGAGTTGATGGCCTTCGTCGCATAGGGTAGAATTAGCTGCAAAGTTCTTTGCAAATAGTTTGGCCTTGTCTGACGCTGACGAGATAACCTCTGGTCCATTGATAATGGTTGGGATAGAACGCACACTTCTGTTCAGGATCCTATTTGTTATTTGCCAAAACTGGTGGGAACCAAGCCGCTGATCAGCTACCTTGGATTTAACAGACTGGGCATATAGCTCTCTTGCATTTTTTATTACTCTTTTACAGTGGTTGCTGGCAGTCCTGAAAGCAGCTTTAGTCTCAGTGCATCTATTTCGTTGGTAGTTATGGAAAAAGTGATTTCTGTGCGCGATAGCAGCAGCACATTCTGGGGAGAACCATGGCTGGCTGTTAGGTTTTTGTTAGAATTTTTTAGATGGTATGAATTGGTCTATGCCTACAATTAACCATTCGGTCAGATCTGATACTATAGAGGACACTTCCTTTTTAAACATGGAGTGCAGAGGTAAATCAGATATGAATGTACGGAAGCTATCCCAGTCAGCCATAGAGTATCGGTATACAGTACGGTGGAGGGGTACGTCTGATTGCTCCTTACATTTTGTTTTTATCTTAACTGATACGACGGAGTGGTCGGAGGATCCTAAAGGAGAATGAACGGTACATGAACATAGCTCAGGGGAAGTTGAAAGAAAAAGGTCTAAGAGGCTTGCATATTGATTGGGTGTATCGGGCACACGGGTGGGTTCGCGAACAATCTGAGTGAGGTCATAAGCAATGGCAAAATCATGACAAAACCTCCCCTCATCATCTGTCTTATTTGAATGGGTCAGCCATTCCACGTTATGGACGTTGAAGTCACCACAGATGTGGATGTTAGCCGAGGGATGTGAAGACAGTATGTGGTCTATTTTCTCAGATATGCTCTTAAAGATAGTAACTCCGCTGTTGTGGGGCCTATAGAGGGCAAATATAAATGCAGTGGTGTTGGCAAGTGCAACCCTGAAGCACATATAGGGTAAATTAGGATCTTCTCTAGAGATATGCCTGCCATATGGGAAGCCATCCTTAATATAGGCACATATTCCATGCCCATGGCGATCTTGGGAGTCAGATTTAGCTTTATTAAATAAACCTATGATATTAAACTCTTGCAAAACCCCCCACACGATGACTTGGCCCGGAATAAATTTGGATGGGAATTAAATTATACTACAAATTAAATAAACCTATGATACTAAACTCTTGCTAAACACCCAACACGATGACTAGGCCGGGAATAAATTTGGATGGAAATTAAATAACACTACAAATTAAATAAACCTATTATACAAAACTCTGGACAAACACCCAACACAATGATTGGGCTAAGAAAAAATTTAAATGGGAATTAAATAACACAAAAAATTAAATAAACCTATGATACTAAACTCTTGCAAAAAACCCAACATGATGACTCGGCCGGGAATAACTTTGGATGGGAATTAAATAACACTACAAATTAAATAAACCTATGATACTAAACTCTTGCAAAACACCCAACACAATGACTGCGTCAGGAATAAATTTGGATGGGAATAAAATAGCACTACAAATTAAATAAACTTATGATACTAAACTCTTGCAAAACACCCAACACGATGACTGGCCCAGGAATAAATTTGGATGCGAATTAAACAACACTACAAATCAAATACAGCTATGATACTAAACTCTTGCAAAATAACCCAACACAATCAATGGGCCGGGAAAAAATTTGGAAGGAAATTAAATAACACTACAAATTAAATAACCTTATGATACTAAACTCTTGGAAAACCCCCAAAAAGATAACTGGCGGCCCGGGAATAAATTTGGATGGGAATTAAATGACACTACAAATTAAATAAACCTATAAAACTAAACTCTTTCAAAACACCCAACACGATGACTGAGTAGGGAATAAATTTGGATGGAAATAAAATAACACTACAAATTACATAAACCTATAATACTACACTCTTGCAAAACACGCAACCCGATAACTGGGCCGGGAATACATTGGGATGGGAATTTAATAACACTACAAATTAAATAAACCTATTATACTAAACTCTTGCAAAACACCCAACACGATGACTTGGCCGGGAATAAATTTGGATGGAAATTAAATAAACCCTACAAATCAAATACACCTATTATAAAAAACTCTGGCAAAACACCCAACACAATTATTGGGCTACGAAAAAAAATTAGATGAGAATTAAATAACACTAAAAATTAAATAAACTTCTGATACTAAACTCTTGCAAAACCCCCAAACCGATCACTGGGCCGAGAATAAATTTGCATGGGAATTAAATAACACTACAAATTAACAGAACCTATGATACTAAACTCTTGCAAAAAACCTCAACACAATGACTGGGCCCGGAATAAATTTGGATGGGAATTAAATAACACTACAAATTAAATAAACCTATGAAACTAAACTCTTGCAAAACACCCAACAGAATGACTTGGCCGGGAATAAATTTGGATGGGAATTAAATGACACTAAAAATTAAATAAACCTATTATACAAAACTCTGGCAAAACACCCAACACAATGATTGGGCTGGGGAAAAATTAAGATGAGAATTAAATAACACTAAAAAATTAAAAAAATCTATGATACTAAACTCTTGCAAAACACCCCACATGATGACTCGGCCGGGAATAAATTTGCATGGGAATTAAATAACACTACAAATTAAATAAACCTATTATACTAAACTCTTGCAAAACACCCAACACAATAACTGCGTTAGGAATAAATTTGGATGGTAATAAAATAACACTACGAATTTAAAAAACTTATGATACTAAACTCTTGCAAAACCCCCCAAACGATGACTGGCCCAGGAATAAATTTGGATGGGAATTAATTAAAACTACAAATCAAATAAAGCTATAATACTAAACTCTTGCAAAAACACCCAACACAATCACTGGGCCGGGAATAAATTTTGACGGAAATTAAATCACACTACAAATTAAATAAACTTATGATACTAAACTCTTGCAAAACCCGCAAAATGATCACTTGCCATGAAATAAATTTGGATGGGAATGAAATAACACTACACATTAAAACAACCTAAGATACTAAACTCTTGCAAAAAAAACCAACACGATGACTGGGCGAAGAAAAAATTTGGATGGGAATTAAATAACACTACAAATTAAATAAAGCTATGAAACTAAACGCTTGCTCAACACCCAACACAATGACTGGGCCGGGAATAAATTTGGATTGGAATTAAATGACATTAAAAATTAAATAAACCTATCAGACTAAATCCTTGCAAAACACCCAACAAGATGACTGGGCCGGAAATAATTTTGGATGGAAATAAAATAACACTACAAATTAAATAAACCTATTATACTAAACTCTTGCAAAAAACCCAACACAAGAATTGGGCTACGAAAAAAATTTAGATGGGAATTAAATAACACTAAAAATTAAATAAACCTATGATACTAAACTCTTGCAAAACACCCAAAATGATAACTCGGCCGGGAATAAATTTGGATGGAAATTAAACAACACTACAAATCAACTAAAGCTATGATACTAAACTCTTGCAAAAAAAACCAACACGATCACTGGGCCGGGAAGTAATTTGGATGGGAATTAAATAACACTACAAATTAAATAAACTTATGATACTAAACTCTTGCAAAAGCCCCAAAACCGATCACTGCCCCGGGAATAAATTTTGATGGGAATTAAATAACACTTAAAATTAAAAGAACCTATGATACTAAACTCTTGCAAAAAAACCGCACACGATGACTGGGCCAGTGATAAATTTGGTGTGGAATAAAATCACACGACAAATTAAATAAACCTATGAAAATATCTCTTGCAAAACACCCAACACAATTACTGGGCCGGGAATAAATTTGGATGGGAATTAAATGACACTAAAAATTAAATAAACCTATTATACAAAACTCTGGCAAAACACCCAACACAATGATTGGGCTGGGGAAAAATTTAGATGGGAATTAAATAACACTAAAAATTAAATAAACCTATGATACTAAACTCTTGCAAAACACCCAACATGATTAATCGGCCGGGACTAAATTTGGATGGGAATTAAATAACACTAAAAATTAAATAAACCTATGATACTAAACTCTTGCGAAACACCCAAGAAAAAAACTGCGTCAGGAATAAATTTGGATGGTAATAAAATATCACTACAAATTAAAAAAACTTATGATACTAAACTCTTGCAGAACACCAAACACGATAACTGGCCCAGGAATAAATTTGGATGGGAATTAATCAAACCTACAAATCAAATAAGCTATTATACTAAACTCTTGCAAAAACACCCAACACAATCACTGGGCCGGGAATAAATATTGAAGGAAATTAAATCACACTACAAATTAAATAAACTTATGATACTAAACTCTTGCAAAACCCGCAAAATGATCACTGGCCCGGGAATAAATTTGGATGGGAATTAAATAACACTACAAATTAAATAAAGCTATGAAACTAAACGCTTGCTCAACACCCAACACCATGACTTTGTAGGGAATAAATTTGGATTGGAATTAAATAACATGTCAAATTTAAACAACCTATGATACTAAACTCTTGCAAAACACGCAACACAATGACTCGGCCGGGAATAAATTTGGATGGGAATTAAAAAACACTAAAAATTCAATAAACCTATTAGATTAAACTCTTGAAAAACACCCAACACGATGAGTGGGCCGGGAATAAATTTGGATGGAAATAAAATAACACTACAAATTAAATAAACCTATGATACTAAACTCTTGCAAAACACCCAACACAATTATTGGGCACGAAAAAAATTTAGATGGGAATTAAATAACACTAAAAATTAAATAAACCTATGATACTAACCTCTTGCAAAACACCCAAAATGATAACTCGGCCGGGAATCAATTTGGATGGAAATTAAACAACACTACAAATCAACTAAAGCTATGATACTAAACTCTTGCAAAAAAAACCAACACGATCACTGGGCCGGGAATAAATTTGGATGGGAATTAAATAACACTACAAATTAAATAAACTTATGATACTAAACTCTTGCAAAACCCCCAAACCGATCACTGGCCCTGGAATAAATTTTGATGGGAATTAAATAACACTTAAAATTAAAAGAACCTATGATACTAAACTCTTGCAAAAAACCGCACACGATGACTGGGCCAGTGATAAATTTGGTGTGGAATAAAATCACACTACAAATTAAATAAACCTATGAAAATATCTCTTGCAAAACACAAAACACAATTACTGGGCCGGGAATAAATTTGGATGGGAATTAAATGACACTACAAATTAAATAAACCTATGATACTAAACTCTTGCAAAAAACCTCAACACGATGACTGGGCCCGGAATAAATTTGGATGGGAATTAAATAACACTACAAATTAAATAAACCTATGAAACTAAACTCTTGCAAAACACCCAACACAATGATTGGGCTGGGGAATAAATTTAGATGGGAATTAAATAACACTAAAAATTCAATAAACCTATTAGATTAAACTCTTGCAAAACACCCAACACGATGAGTGGGCCGGGAATAAATTTGGATGGAAATAAAATAACACTACAAATTAAAAAAAAACCTATGATACTAAACTCTTGCAAACCACCCAACACAATTATTGGGCTACGAAAAAAATTTAGATTGGAATTAAATAACACTAAAAATTAAATAAACCTATGATACTAAACTCCTGCAAATCACCCAAAATGATAACTCGGCCGGGAATAAATTTGGATGGGAATTAAACAACACTACAAATCTACTAAAGCTATGATACTAAACTCTTGCAAAAAAAAAAAACAACACGATCACTGGGCCGGGAATAAATTTGGATGCGAATTAAACAACATTACCAATTAAATAAACTTATGATACTAAACTCTTGCAAAACCCCCAAACCGATCACTGGCCCGGGAATAAATTTGGATGGGAATTAAATAACACTAAAAATTAAAAGAACCTATGATACTAAACTCTTGCAAAAAAGCCCAACACGATTACTGGGCCGGTGATAAATTTGGTGTGGAATAAAATAACACTACAAATTAAATAAACCTATGAAATTAAATCTTGCAAAACACCCAACACAATTACTGGGCCGGGAATAAATTTGGATGGGAATTAAATGACACTACAAATTAAATAAACCTATGATACTACACTCTTGCAAGAAACCTCAACACGATGACTGGGCCGGGAATAAATTTGGATGGTTATTAAATAACACTACAAATTAAATAAACCTATGAAACTAAACTCTTGCAAAACACCCAACATGATTACTTGGCCGGGAATAAATTTGGATGGAAATTAAATAACACTACAAATTAAAAAAAACCTATGTAACTAAACTCGAGCAAAACACCCAACACGATGACTGGGCCGGGAATACATTTGCATGGGAATTTATTTACACTACAAATTAAAAAACCTATGATACAAAACTGTTGCAAAACACCCAACAGGATGACTGGGCCGGGAATAAATTTCGATTGGAATTAAATAACACTACAAATTAAAAAAAACCTATGATACTAAACTCTTGCAAAACACCCAACACGATGACTGGCCCGGGAATACATTTGGATGGAAATTAAATAACACTACAAATTAAACAAACTTATGATACTAAACTCTTGCAACACCCCCAACAGGATGACTGGCCTGGGCATACATTTGGATGGGAATTTAATAACACTACAATTTAAATAAATCTATGATACTAACCTCTTGCAAAACCCCCAACACGATGACTGGGCCGGGAATAAATTTGGATGGAAATTAAACACCACTACAAATAAAACAAACTTATGATACTAAACTCTTGCAACACCCCCAACAGGATGACTGGCCCGGTAATACATTTGGATGGGAATTAAATAACACTACAAATTAAATAAACCTATGATACTAAACTCTTGCAAAACCTCCAACATGATGACTTTGCCCGGAATACATTTGGATGGGAATTAAATAACACTAAAAATTAAATAAACCTATGATACTAAACTCTTGCAAAACACCCAACACGATGACTGGCCCTGGAATAAATTTGGATGGGAATTAAAAAACACTACAAATTGAATATACCTATGATACTTAACTCTTGCAAAACACCAACCTCGATGCCTTGGCCCGGAATAAATTGTGATTGGAATTGAATAACACTTCAAATTTAATAAACCTATGATACTAAACTCTTGCAAAACACCCAACACGATGACTGCGTCAAGAATAAATTTGGATGGGAATTAAATAACACTAAAAATTAAAAAAACCTATGATACTAGACTCTTGCAAAACTCCTAACACGATGACTGGGCCGGGAATAAATTTTGATGGGAATTAAATAACACTACAAATTAAATAAACCTATGATACTAAACTCTTGCAAAACACCCAACACAATGACTGGGCCGGGAATAAATTTGGATGGAAATTAAATGACACTACAAATTAAATAAATCTATTAGACTAAACTCTTGCGAAGCACTCAACACGATGACTGCATAGGGAATACATTTTGATGGGAATTAAATAACACTACAAATTTCATATATCTATGATACTAAACTCTAGCAAAACGCCCAACATGATGACTGGACCGGGAATACATTT
>NC_136527.1:207226391-207283891 GCF_053919585.1 Euprymna scolopes | reverse complement strand
ATTCAATGCGAAAAAAAATCGAGTTAAATTCTTTGTTCTTTTGTGTTCAAAACATAAAATTTATTTTGATGTTTTAGGTTCTCTTTAGTCGATGAATACAACTTTTGTTTTGTGTGTCCAATTCATTAAGGAATGAAATATTTGAAAATATAAAAGAATCAAAATTTGAATATGAAAAACACGATTTAAACGTGAAATTATTTAAAGAGAAAATCCACTGCTAAAGATTTAGGTCATTGTAAAACGGTGTAATCATTATTTCGTTCCTCGTGTAAAAATGTCCGTTACTTAGACCACCGAATTGTTTCTTATCAAGTTTAGATTATATTTGTCAATACTTTGGGTATTTATTTGGTAAATTTCTCTTTTGCGTGTCCAATTCATTAAAAAATATATTAAGATCAAAAATGAGTTTTTAAAGACTGAACATTTCATTATTATTTGAATTAGTCGAACTATTGTTAACATCCAAGATGAAAACAGTAGTTTGAATAATCCAAATAATTCTCATATTAAAAATTGACAAACTAAATATTTCACATAAAAAAAACTCAAATAAAGAATAACACAAACAATGAAATATTAAATTTAGCCAATGCATTTTTTTTTACTTGAGTCATCACTTATCAAGGTCCGAAGGCAACGCGAGGATAGGAATTAATGAATAAGGCCGTATAACAGTGATCATTAATTGTGTAAATTTGGTAGAATTGGCTTATTTATTGTGACGGCTCAACAAGAACTTGTTTACATTTGATTTGAAGGCTACCATTTTTTTATCCAACAGTTCAGACCAAGAGTGAAAGAATCTTGCCAAGACAAAGAGCTTCCCCAAGACGAGAGTCACTGATTTAAATTGGGGTCAGGGCGTATATGACGAAAGGAGAGAAGCTTGGTTTTCGATGCATTAAAATTTACCGGCCACCTTTTTCCGCATTGCACAGAGTTCTCAAGATCAGAAAAGAGAATAAAAAATATATTGGTTATTGCTGGCCTTTGAAGTGTTGCCATAAATTGCGGTGTCGTTTGTATAAATGCTTACGAATGATCTAAGAATGCGATTTGGGAAATCCTTGATGAAGATTAAGAAGAGAGTTGGGCCCAGGATGGAATCTTGAGGGACGTCGGTGTTAATACTATGAGTTTTTGATTTCGGCCCAGCGTTAATACTATGGGTGTCTGATTTCGGCCCATCAAAAACTACTCTTATAATCCTATCTAGGCTTATTTACTTATTCTCTTTGGATGCTGAAAGCTATGTGGTCATTGCGGATTACTACAGCAAATACATAGTGATACGGAAGTTATCAGAATAGTTTGCAAGTTCAAAATTGTAGCTTCAACTAAAGAAATAGAGTCTGACAACGTTGCTTATTATAACAGTTTTAAATACCGGAAATTCGAATCAGATTTGAATTGCAGACATGTAACATCATTAAAACATTATCACATTATCACATACTCCGTTGAATTGGTTGAGAGACAAATTCAAATGAAAAACACATTAAATAATTCAAACAATTCAATAAATATATTTAATTTGCTTTGATAATGTTTTTGTTCGTCTGAAAACAGACTTTAATAAGCGAAGTACTTTTTTTTTAAGAAAAAAACAAATTTTACGATTTTTAGGGATAATAAATAAATAAATTGACTTCTTTTAATAAAGCGAATGTGTCTTTTAATAAAGAGAATGTGTCTTTTAATAAAGAGAATGTGTCTTGTAATAAAGAGAATGTGTCTTTTAATAAAGAGAATGTGTCTTTTAATAAAGAGAATGTGTATTTTAATAAAGAATGTGTCTTTTAATAAAGAGAATGTGTATTTTAATAAAGAATGTGTCTTTTAATAAA
Source organism: Euprymna scolopes (assembly GCF_053919585.1). Classification (NCBI taxonomy): domain Eukaryota; kingdom Metazoa; phylum Mollusca; class Cephalopoda; order Sepiida; family Sepiolidae; genus Euprymna; species Euprymna scolopes. The sequence continues at coordinate 207,282,038 of NC_136527.1, read as the reverse complement.
GAGAATGTGTCTTTTAATAAAGAGAATGTGTATTTTAATAAAGAGAATGTGTATTTTAATAAAGAGAATGTGTATTTTAATAAAGAGAATGTGTCTTTTAATAAAGAGAATGTGTCTTTTAATAAAGAGAATGTGTATTTTAATAAAGAGAATGTGGAGGGCAAACCATCGACTATTTTTTTTTTCTTCTTACATGTCGAAAACACTTTTTGGGTTTGTATTACTGTACACATAGATTCGAAAACGTTGTCAAAAACAAATATATAACAAATAAATGTTATCTAATGCAAGTTAAGTTACTTCTAACTGGATAATTTTCTAGTGTTTTTATTTAATGTAACATGTTTATTCAGCTCGAACAAGATACAGTATTTACCGATGTATTGGAGCATTTAAAATGGCGCCCGACTCTCTCTCTCTCACACGGTAAGTTTGGGAAAAGGGGTTATAAATAAACACTAGAAAAAATACTGTTGGAAAGTCGCTAAATATATGTTGCCGTGAAATAGGCTGACATATCCTCGGTGGGTTTTTAACAGTATTTTGTATATTTTAATTTTTTACTCATTTTCCCAAACTTCAACAGAGAAGCCGGCGCCATTTTAAATTAAGAAAAAAAACCCTTGCCTAGAATATTGTATTCGGTTTATTGGAAAGAGCATAGTATTGCACGTTGAAACTGAAAATATTCTAAAAATTGAACCATTAGAAAAATTTTGATAGATTTTTAAAGTTTAAAAATTGAAAAAAAAATTAACTCGTAAAATTAAATTGATTTCATTACGTAAAAAAATATCTGCATGAACGCACGCAGGCACTTTGTAAAAATTTTTTTTTTAATAATATTTCTATTATTTTTAAACAACTTTGTAAACACTGTCTTTTTTTTAAACAAAAATTATATTTCTATTGTTTTTAAACAACTTTGTAAACACTATTTTTTAAAATAAAAATTATATTTCTATTATGTTTAAACAACTTTGTAAAGACTATTTTTTTTTAAATAAAAATAATATTTCTATTATTTTTAAACAACATTGTAAACACTATTTTTTTTTAAATAAAAATTATATTTCTATTATTTTTAAACAACTTTAATAGTTTATTTTGGAAGTATATTCCATTAACAACCTAATTTAAAAAGAGAAATTACGAGTGTTTTATATTTTATTCGAAGCATTTTGTTAGGGATGTAACCCCCCCCCCAAATTCTGACAGACCTAATGGGCCGTTCATGGTATTTTTTTACAGAAGCTGTGACAGAGGGAGTATATTTTTAGATTAGGATAATGTGAGTTATTTTCAATAGATTACAATAGATTATGTTGTTTTAAAATAATATGTGGTTATTTTCAATAGATTACAATAGATTATGTTGTTTTAAAATAATGTGAGTTATTTTCAATAGATTACAATAGATTATGTTGTTTTAAAATAATATGTGGTTATTTTCAATAGAGTACAATAGATTATGTTGTTTTAAAATAATATGTGGTTATTTTCAATAGATTACAATAGATTATGTTGTTTTAAAATAATGTGAGTTATTTTCAATAGATTACAATAGATTATGTTGTTTTAAAATAATGTGAGTTATTTTCAATAGATTACAATAGATTACGTTGTTTTAAAATAATGTGAGTTATTTTCAATCGATTACAATAGAGTATGTTGTTTTAAAATAATGTGAGTTATTTTCAATAGATTACAATAGATTATGTTGTTTTAAAATAATATGTGGTTATTTTCAATAGATTACAATAGATTATGTTGTTTTAAAATAATGTGGGTTATTTTCAATAGAGTACAAGAGATTATGTTGTTTTAAAATAATGTGAGTTATTTTCAATAGATTACAATAGATTATGTTGTTTTAAAATAATGTGAGTTATTTTCAATAGATTACAATAGATTACGTTGTTTTAAAATAATGTGAGTTATTTTCAATAGATTACAATGGATTATGTTGTTTTAAAATAATGTGAGTTATTTTCAATAGATTACAATAGATTATGTTGTTTTAAAATAATGTGAGTTATTTTCAATAGATTACAATAGATTATGTTGTTTTTAAAATAATATGTGGTTATTTTCAATAGATTACAATAGATTATGTTGTTTTAAAATAATGTGAGTTATTTCCAATAGATTACAATAGATTATGTTGTTTTAAAATAATGTGAGTTATTTTCAATAGATTACAATGGATTATGTTGTTTTAAAATAATGTGAGTTATTTTGAATAGATTACAATAGATTATGTTGTTTTAAAATAATGTGAGTTATTTTCAATAGATTACAATGGATTATGTTGTTTTAAAATAATGTGAGTCATTTTCAATAGATTACAATAGATTATGTTGTTTTAAAATAATATGTGGTTATTTTCAATAGATTACAATAGATTATGTTGTTTTAAAATAATGTGAGTTATTTTCAATAGATTACAATAGATTATGTTGTTTTAAAATAATATGCGGTTATTTTCAATCGATTACAATAGATTATGTTGTTTTAAAATAATATGTGGTTATTTTCAATCGATTACAATAGATTATGTTGTTTTAAAATAATATGTGGTTATTTTCAATAGATTACAATAGATTATGTTGTTTTAAAATAATGTGAGTTATTTTCAATAGATTACAATAGATTATGTTGTTTTAAAATAATATGTGGTTATTTTCAATAGATTACAATAGATTATGTTGTTTTAAAATAATATGTGGTTATTTTCAATAGATTACAATAGATTATGTTGTTTTAAAATAATGTGAGTTATTTTCAATAGATTACAATAGATTATGTTGTTTTAAAATAATGTGAGTTATTTTCAATAGAGTACAATAGATTATGTTGTTTTAAAATAATGTGAGTTATTTTCAATAGATTACAATAGATTATGTTGTTTTAAAATAATGTTTTCAAATGCGTATCATACACTTACATTGACTTGAATTATTTAAATTTTTCAAAAGGAAATATCATTTTATTTCAGGTTACCGGGTATATTTGGCAGGTAGTTTTCCAATTTGTTGTCACCGGGTATATTTGCCAGTTAGTTTTCCAATTTCCTGCCACCGGGTACATTTGCCAGGTAGTTTTCCAATTTCCTGCCACCGGGTACATTTGCCAGGTAGTTTTCCAATTTCCTCTCCCCGGGTATATTTGGCAGTTAGTTTTCCGATTTCTTGTCACTGGGTATATTTGATAGTTAGTTTTCCAATTTCTTGTAACTGTGTATATTTGCCAGCTACTTTTCTATAATTACGATATAATTACATCATTTACGCATGATTAAGATCTTCCTAAGATTGCAATTTCTAATTTCATGTCGTACAAACGACTTTCGTATTTTATTATCTTTCCCTTTCATTTCTGTTAAACGTTGCATCGTTGTAGACACTCATTTCTATTAAGGTTGTTTCATATTCTTTCGTGTTTCATATAACGATGCCAGCTTTAGTAGATCAATTTTTTAATACGTAGCTGTAGGAATTACACAGTCATAATTGATTGTATGACTTATTTCAACTGCTCTTTCTGTATACATTCGCAACACTTACTGAGGCATTCAGTATTTAACTTTTTACAGATCGTCTAGTGAACATATTTACATTCATCTTCTTAAAATCATTAGTAAGTCTTGATTTTTGTCAGCAATTATAATCCTCATCATTAGACATTGATCCTTATTGAATTCACCCGAAATATGATTAGTCCGTTCTTCTATTTTCACTGCAAGTTCTTGTATACCTGGTGTCTTTTTTGGGATATTTTTGTAGCAGATTTATTTTCTAGTTCTTTCTCATTTATAAGAAAATCTTGTTCAAAATGGATTTTATTAAGTGATGTTGGCGTAATATTCTGAGGTTTGGATTTTGAAAGACATTATCCAGTACTCACAATAGCGGTACACTGCAGATGACTCCCTATCTCATGCCAATATGGACAGATAAAACCAAGGCCGTGTTCTCCATGTGAGTTCTCATATGTCTGTTTTTATCGTTGCAATTGTTATTTATTATCGTTTCATTTATGATTGTTTTTATTGTTTTTAATCAAATCATAGATTTATTTGCTCTCCTCATTCTATGTTCCATCATTCATTCTCTAATATATAACTTCAGTAATCCTCGACCTCTTGATTTTCCGATAACTTTTCTGTGTCCATTATTAAATTTTAAGATCAAGTAAAGATTAGATACCCCGTAGCAGACGACAAAAGTAGGCGAACAATTCAAGGGGCACCGTTGGTTCGACATTGACATTGCCGTTAGTTGTTTCTAAACAGGTCAAATAGCAGACATATTCGAATGTTCGCGAGCAAGATTTTTAAGCATATTTTACGTCCCTGCTAGCTAAATTAAAAAAAAACTACAATAATATCAGAGCGTCTCCATTTACACTGAACATCCACAAAAATGCCAACATCAATATATTACATATGAAAAAGTCCACTGTGGAATTCGCACAGGTCCAGCTAGTTATTATTATTATTATTATTATTATTATTATTATTATTGATATTATTATTATTAGTTTGCTTATAAATAGGCGTCACATGCCGCTCGAAGATAAGTGTTAAAGAGTGTACAGTAGTCAATCGGGCAAAATCGTAGTAATCGTTAGTCATGGAAATTTTGTAAATTGGATTACTGAAGGGAGACGGCTCATCAAGAACTTGTTTACGTTGGACTTGAAGATGATCATATCAGTATGTGGTCTATTTTCTCAGATATGCTCTTAAAGATAGTAACTCCGCTGTTGTGGGGCATATAGAGGGCAAATATAAATACAGTGGTGTTAGCAAGTGCAACCCTGAAGCACATATGGGGTAAATTAGGATCTTCTCTAGAGATATCCCTGCCACACGGGAAGCCATCCTTAATGTAGGCACATATTCTATGCCCATGGCGATCTTGGGTGTCAGGTTTAGCAGTTAAATTAGAATATCCGTTAATTATGAACTCATCTAGGGAAGTGGTCGGCCTTATTCCAGTTTCACTTAGAAATAATATGTCCGGTTTCGACTCCTGAAATTGGGTTTCAACCTCTGGAAGGTTTGAACGTAGACCCCTGATGTTGGAGAAGGAGACCTGGTAGTAGGGGTCTACGTTGGAAGATGGGGTTCTAGGTTTAGTCGAGTTTTTATTCTAGAGATATTTCATGTTGAGGTTTTGGGATTTGTGGAATAGGTCGGCATACTTGGTTAGAGCAGTACAGAGAGGGACATAAAATAAAAAAAACAATAAAGCGGGGGACCATGGATTGGAGGTCATACGAGCACCTGACATAAAATAGAAAACAATAAAGCAGGGGACAATGGATTGGAGGTCATACGAGCACCTGACATAAAATAAAAAAAACAATAAAGACGGGAACCATGGATTGGAGGTCATACGAGCACCTGACATAAAATAAAAAAAACAATAAAGCAGAGACGTGCTCACAACGAAGTCTATTTTGAACTCTGTCAAAGCAGAAATAGGTCTTTTTAGAAGCTCCGGCATACATGTGACAACTTGATTTTTATAAAGACGATTTATTATCAATAATTGTCAATTTATATAAACATTTGATGTTCATAAAAATGATTATTTATTAATAACTATCAATTTATATAAACATTTGATTTTCATAAAAATAATTCATTATTAATAACTATCAATTTATATAAACATTTGATTTTCATAAAAAATGATTATTTATCAATAACTATCAATTTATATAAACATTTGATTTTCATAAAAATAATTATTAATAACAATCAATTTATATAAACATTTGATTTTCATAAAAATAATTATTTATTAATAACTATAAATTTATATAAACATTCGATTTTCATAAAATAATTATTTATTAATAACTATCAATTTTCATAAACATTTGATTATCATAAAAATATTATTTATCAATAACTATCAATTTATATAAACATTTGATTATCATAAAAATAATTGTTTATTAATAACAATCAATTTATATAAACATTCGATTTTCATAAAATAATTATTTATTAATAACTATCAATTTTTATAAACATTTGATTTTCATAAAAATGATTATTTATTAACAACTATCAATTTATATAAACATTTGATTTTCATAAAAAGTATTATTTATCAATAATTATCAATTTTTATAGACATTTGATTTTCATAAAAATAATTATTTATCAATAACTATCAATTTATATAAACATTTCATTTTCATGAAAAATGATTATTTATCAATAACTATCAATTTATATAAACATTTGATTTTAATAAAAATAATTATTTATCAATAACTATCAATTTATATAAACATTTGATTTTCATAAAAATAATTATTTATCAATAACTATCAATTTATATAAACATTTGATTTTCATAAAAATAATTATTTATCAATAACTATCAATTTATATAAACATTTCATTTTCATGAAAAATGATTATTTATCAATAACTATCAAATTATATAAACATTTGATTTTCATAAAAATAATTATTTATCAATAACTATCAATTTATATAAACATTTGATTTTAATAAAAATAATTATTTATCAATAACTATCAAATTATATAAACATTTGATTTTCATAAAAATAATTATTTATCAATAACTATCAATTGATATAAACATTAGATTTTCATGAAAAATGATTATTTATCAATAACTATCAATTTATATAAACAATTGATTTTAATGAAAAATGATTATTTATCAAAGGCTATCACTATGAATGAAAAACGAATAAAATTATATTGGTGTGTTCACGAAAACCAAATGAAAATTTAACAAAACAATAATTTTTTGATATATTTTTGATCATAGAATGGTAAAACCTTAATCTGATTTTAATCAAAAATAATATCGTTTAGTTGTTTGGAATGTTTTAATTTTACCAGATTAGACATAATAAAATCATATGAACACTTGATTTACATACACAATGATTATGAATCTATAACTATGAAGTCTGGATGAATAAAAGAACAGAAATATGTTACTCATGTGTAAACGTTATTTAAATTAAAAAAAGCTGAACACTTAATTGAAAAATTAAGAAAACAAAAAATACAAAACGTTGGAAATATGTAATAAGAGTCATCTAGGCTTCAGCTTCAGTCCCATCGACGAAATGTTGCAACCCTCTGCCTGTTCTACAAGTACTTTAATTGTGAATGCTCTGACGAACTAGAGGCACTTGTACCCCCTCGACGTGAATACCCCCAACAAACCCGACAAGAAGCTAAATTCCACCCCTTCACAGTAGAGATCCCTAGGTGTAAGAAAGCCTTCTACCTTAATGGTTTCTTCCCTAGAACTGCTAGACTTTTGAACTCCCTTCTGGGAATCTGCTTTTCCAACTGTACTGACATGCAGAAGTTCAAGTGTAATGTGAACAGACATCTTACTGCTCATCTCTATTCATAATATCCTTGTAACTTATGTCGCCAATAGTAGCCCCTACTTCAAAGTGGCACTGTGCCATGTTTGGTGTGAAAATCGAATAAAAAATCTTAGATGAAACAATAACTAAAAATATAAAAAAAGACAGATTTCATGATGAAAATTCTATCCCTTGTGTTATTATGTGGGTAACTAATATTTCTTAGTTTAAAAGGCAAAAACACTCTACATATAATGGAATTTATCTGCAAAAGATTTCCTGCAGCTTCTTCTTGGAGAGATTCTAGATAATTTCATAGACTTTTCTTTCATTACGACATCGTTTTGCTAGAGCTTTTTCTAGCGATATATTTTTTCATTAGGAGAACACGTATATTTCTTTCTTGATAGTTTACTTTGTTTTCAAGCTATTCCAATATATAAAGAGTACACTTGATTCACTCACTAATAAATTTATATCCGAGGGGCAACTTACCTTTTCTCCATGTTAAATACATATTATTGTATATTTGTAAATGATATTATGTTGACGTAGCATTTTACAGGTATTTGTGTCAAAGCAATTTATGTAATTTTGTTAAATTACTGATTGCAATATAAAATGAGGTTCATATTGTTGACTTCATTCAGACTTCATAAAAAAGCAATATAAAGGCAAAAGCACAATACATTGTGTATTTGTAAATGATATGTTGAAACATCATTTGTAAGGTGTTTGTGTCAAGGCAATTTATGTAACCCGATTGCTAATCAATCATGAAACATCCATAAGAAACGACAGCTTGTGTTGATGGCAGTTATTTTAATTGATATTGTTACATTGCGTGTATGAATATGATGTGAGAATTTTATTACGACCTTTGATTTATTCTCATTGAACCTTATCGCTCATCATTTGATGCTGATATATTATGTTTCATCATTTGATACTGATATATTATGTTTTATCATTTGATGCTGATACATTATGTTTCATCATTTGATGCTGATATATTGTTTCATCACTTGATGCTGATATATTATGTTTCATCACTTGATGCTGATATATTATGTTTTATACATAAGAACTTCCTATTTCGTTATTTTTTCATGTCATACGTAAGAACTTCCTATTTCGTTATTTTTTCATGTCATACATAAGAACTTCCTATTTCGTTCTTTTTTCATGTCATACATAAGAACTTCCTATTTCGTTACCTTTTCATGTCATACATAAGAACTTCCTATTTCGTTATTTTTTCATGTCATACATAAGAACTTCCTATTTCGTTATTTTTTCATGTCATACATGAGAAATTCCTATTTCGTTATTTTTCATGTCATACATACGAATTTCCTATTTCGTTATTTTTCCATGTCATACATAAGAACGTCCTATTTCGTTATTTTTTCATGTCATAAATAAGAACTTCCTATTTCGTTATTTTTTCATGTCATACATAAGAAATTCATATGTCGTTATTTTTTCATGTCATACATAAGAAATTCATATGTCGTTATTTTTTCATGTCATACATATGGACTTTCTATTTCGTTATTTTTTCATGTCATACATAAGAAATTCATATGTCGTTATTTTTTCATGTCATACATAAGAAATTCATATTTCGTTATTTTTTCATGTCATACATAAGAATTTCCTATTTTGTTATTTTTTCATGTCATACATAAGAAATTCATATGTCGTTATTTTTTCATGTCATACATAAGAAATTCATATGTCGTTATTTTTTCATATCATACATAAGAAATTCCTATTTCGTTATTTTTTCATGTCATACATAAGAACTTCCTATTTCGTTATTTTTTCATGTCATACGTAAGAACTTCCTGTTTCGTTATTTTTTCATGTCATACATAAGAACTTCCTATTTCGTTATTCTTTCATGTCATACATAAGAACTTCCTATTTCGTTATTTTTTCATGTCATACATAAGAAATTCATATGTCGTTATTTTTTCATGTCATACATAAGAACTTCCTATTTCGTTATTTTTTCATGTCATACATAAGAACTTCCTATATCGTTATTTTTTCATGTCATACGTAAGAACTTCCTATATCGTTATTTTTTCATGTCATACATAAGATATTCCTATTTCGTTATTTTTCATGTCATACATAAGAACTTCCTATTTCGTTATTTTTCAGTCATACATAAGAACTTCCTATTTCGTTATTTTTTCATGTCATACATAAGAACATCCTATTTCGTTATCTTTTCATGTCATACATAAGAACTTCCTATTTCGTTATTTTTTCATGTCATACATAAGAACTTCCTATTTCGTTATTTTTCATGTCATACATAAGAACTTCCTATTTCGTTATTTTTTCATGTCATACATAAGAACATCATATTTCGTTATTTTTTCATGTCATACATAAGAACTTCCTATTTCGATATTATTTCGTGTCATACATAAGAACTTCCTATTTCGTTATTTTTTCATGTCATACATAAGAAATTCCTATGTCGTTATTTTTTCATGACATTCATAAGAAATTCATATGTCGTTATTTTTTCATGTCATACATAAGAACTTCCTATTTCGTTATTTTTTCATGTCATGCATAAGAACTTCCTATTTCGTTATTTTTTCATGTCATACATAAGAACTTCCTATATCGTTATTTTTTCATGTCATACGTAAGAACTTCCTATTTCGTTATTTTTTCATGCCATACATAAGAACTTCCTATTTCGTTATCTTTTCATGTCATACATATGAACTTTCTATTTCGTTATTTTTTCATGTCATACGTAAGAACTTCCTATTTCGTCAGATTTTCATGTCATACATAAGAAATTCCTATTTCATTATCTTTTCGTGTCATACATAAGAACTTCCTATTTCGTTATTTTTTCATGTCATACATAAGAAATTCATATTTCGTTATTTTTTCATGCCATACATAAGAACTTCCTATTTCGTTATTTTTTCATGTCATACATAAGAACGTCCTATTTCGTTATTTTTTCATGTCATACATAAGAACTTCTTATTTCGTTATATTTTTCCTTTTCAACTCTGTTTAACACAACATCATTGGGGACACTAACTTCTACTAAGGTTGCTTCTTTCTGTTCCTTGTGTCATATCACTGTGTCAGATTTTATGGATCCGTTTTCTAGATACATGGCTGTAGGAATTGAATAATCATAGTGGATTTTACATAATATTTCCGACTATTTATTCTGGTATAAGTTCCCAGGATTTACTGCTGCATTCAGCTTTTTGCAGATCATCCAGTAGAGATATTTACACACTCCATTATGTTGCGTTTTGTAATAGCCTAGTCATAGCAAAACGTTACTGCCAAGTAATACTCCACAAGTTACAGAATTTTAGTGGCCTTTTTTTCTAGTGTTTTACTTATATATTCTGCCATTTTTCTCCGTGCATAAACATCACAATCTGGGAGATTCTCTGAAGGTTTTATGTTTATGCCTTCAAATGTATTCGGTGACTTTATAATATCAGCAGTATTGTGGTGTTCGAGAATTTTATGCCGGGTTTCTAAGTCGCGACAGACGGTTTTTGATGAATCATACTTTTTAAATAATAGACTAAGCCATTGGCTTTAATAGCAATTAGGGTATATCAATTGTCATTTATTGAGCGTTACCCTTGAAAGTACATATCCTCTGTGGATATTGAGTTACGTGATACCATGTTAAGTAGGTTTGTCATGCTGGAAATCGGTTCCATGGAGAAATATGTAAAGTAGTTGAAGTGAAGTGATTTCTGGTGTGATGTCTTTGGAAAGAGGGATGATAAGGTTTATCATGTTGGAAATCTGTTCCATGGAGAAATATGTAAAATAGTTGAAGTGAAGTGAGTTCTGGTGTGGTATCTTTGGAAAAAGGGGAAATAAGGTTTATCACGCTGGAAATCTGTTCCATGGAGAAATATGTCAAGTAGTTGAAGTGAAGTGAGTTCTGGTGTTGTCTCTTTGGAAAGAGGGATAATAAGGTTTATCACGCTGGAAATCTGTTCCATGGAGAAATATGTAAAGTAGTTGAAGTGAAGTGACTTCTGGCGTGGTGTCTTTGGAAAAAGGGGAAATAAGGTTTATCACGCTGGAAATCTGTTCCATGGAGAAATATGTAAAGTAGTTGAAGTGAAGTGACTTCTGGTGTGGTGTCTTTGGAAAAAGGGGAAATAAGGTTTATCACGCTGGAAATCTGTTCCATGGAGAAATATGTAAAGTAGTTGAAGTGAAGTGATATCAGGTGAGGTGTCTTTGGAAAAAGGGATGATAAGGTTTATCACGCTAGAAATCTGTTCCATGGAGAAATATGTAAAGTAGTTGAAGTGAAGTGACTTCTGGTGTGGTGTCTTTGGAAAGAGGGATGATAAGGTTTATCATGCTGGAAATCTGTTCCATGGAGAAATATGCCAGGTAGTTGAAGTGAAGTGAGTTCTGGTGTGGTATCTTTAGAAAGAGGGGAAATAAGGTTTATCATGCTTGAAATCTGTTCCATGGAGAAATATGTCAAGTAGTTGAAGTGAAGTGAGTTCTGGTGTGGTGTCTTTGGAAAGAGGGATGATAAGGTTTATCATGCTGGAAATCTGTTCCATGGAGAAATATGTCAAGTAGTTGAAGTGAAGTGAGTTCTGGTGTGGTATCTTTGGAAAGAGGGATAAGGTTTATCATGCTGGAAATCTGTTCCATGGAGAAATATGTCAAGTAGTTGAAGTGAAGTGAGTTCTGGTGTGGTGTCTTTGGAAAGAGGGATAATAAGGTTTATCACGCTGGAAATCTGTTTCATGGAGAAATATGTCAAGTAGTTGAAGTGAAGTGAGTTCTGGTGTTGTCTCTTTGGAAAGAGTGATAATAAGGTTTATCATGATGGAAATCTGTTCCATGGAGAAATATGTCAAGTAGGTGAAGTGAAGTGACTTCTGGTGTGGTGTCTTTGGAAAGAGGGATGATAAGGTTTATCATGCTGGAAATCTGTTCCATGGAGAAATATGCCAGGTAGTTGAAGTGAAGTGAGTTCTGGTGTGGTATCTTTAGAAAGAGGGGAAATAAGGTTTATCATGCTTGAAATCTGTTCCATGGAGAAATATGTCAAGTAGTTGAAGTGAAGTGAGTTCTGGTGTGGTGTCTTTGGAAAGAGGGATGATAAGGTTTATCATGCTGGAAATCTGTTCCATGGAGAAATATGTCAAGTAGTTGAAGTGAAGTGAGTTCTGGTGTGGTATCTTTGGAAAGAGGGATAAGGTTTATCATGCTGGAAATCTGTTCCATGGAGAAATATGTCAAGTAGTTGAAGTGAAGTGAGTTCTGGTGTGGTGTCTTTGGAAAGAGGGATAATAAGGTTTATCACGCTGGAAATCTGTTTCATGGAGAAATATTAGGAATGTTTTGCTTGAAGTCTTTACTTTTTGCTATTTCCATCGGCATTTGCCCTCCCTACTTCAATTAAATTGATTTTAAATTCACGTTTGTCCCTTTGTCCACAGCCAACCTTCGCCTAATCAAAAGCTTTTAACTCTATTACAACTTTACGTCTTTTTTTGTGAAATAATTAAATATCTGAGACGATCCAAAGTAAATTCTTGACCATTGTCCCTTATACATTTTCTTCTTGTGAGGGAGAAGCTCACATTTGAGAATCGAATAAATCATTTTTGTTTTCCACGATTTATTATACATTTAGTAACCGAAGCAGACAAAATGATATTTTTATCTCTACTTCATATGATTGTAGTTTTTTTTTCCAACTTAGTGTTGTAACATCACTAGAAGGTGCCCCGTTGCTTTCCTCAGATGACCGGGTGCATAGCACTGCTAAGGGGACGTTTTTATTTCTGTTTGTAAATTTTGAATGTTTTTCTTTTTCATTTTAGTTTGAATGTTTTTTTAGTGTTTAAAACTTGAAGTATCTTCATATTAGATGTGCTAGGTGTATCAGAAATTTTGTAGGAAGTGTTGACACCCCTAACACGAAACTGCGAATAGAATATTTTTAAAAAACTCGTAATTTCTCTTTTAAAAGTGGGTTGTCTATTTTCATTATGGAATATACTTCCAAAATAAACTATTACAGTTGTATAAAAAGTAAGAAAATGTTATTTTTTATTTTTTAAAAAACAGCAATTAAATTAATTTAATTTTACGAGTTCCGTATTTTTCAATTTTTAAACTTTAAAAATCTATCAATTTTTTTTTATTGATTCTATTTTACGATATTTTCAGTGTCACTGTGAAATTTTATGCTCTTTCCAATAAACCGAATATAATATTGTAGACAAACGTTTTTTTTTATTCACCCCCCCCCCATTTTGAAATGTCTATTAAAAAGTAAATAATTAATTTACTCACCAAAGTTTTATATATCACAAATTGAAGAGAAAAGATCAATAAATAATATATTCAGATTTAAAATAAAAAGAAATGTTTTTTAGACATTTACATGTAAAGTCCGAAGTTTAACACCTTTTTTATAAACACGTTGTTTTTTTTTTGTTTTTTTTTTGCAAATGAAACATTGGTCATTGCTCCTTTAATTGAAAACAAAAAATAGGGGTTAAATTACATTTTTCGAGTAGTTATAAGCTTGGAAAGACAGGGAAGTCGAATTAATTCACCCCCACCCTCATTTTAAAGATAAAAGATCAATAAATAATATATTAAATTTTAAAACAAAAATAGAAGTGTTGTTTTAGAAATTTACCTATAAATTCCGAAGTTTAAAACTTTTTTTTAATCCCGTTGTTTTTGTTTTGTTTGTTTTTTTACTGAAACCTTAATCCTTGTTCCTTTTATTGAATTATATTTTTCGAGTAGTTATAAGCTTGGAAAAAAGAGGGTCGAATTAATTCACGCCCCCCTCCATTTTGAAATGCCTTATTAAAAATTAAATAATTAATTTACTCACCAAAGTTTTATATATCACATATTGAAGATAAAAAATCAATAAATAATACATTCAATTTTAAAACAAAAATAGAAGTGTTTTTTAGGAATTTACCTGTAAAGTCCGAAGTTTAAAACCTTTTTTTTAATCCCGTTGTTGTTTTTTTAATGAATCCCTGGTCCAGGCTTCTTTAATTGAAAAAAAAATTAGCGTTTGAAGTACATTTTAGTAAGCATTCAGCTTCTCTTTCTTTTTCCCCATGGTGAGTTCTCATATATTTATCTTTTTTTTTGAAGAATTATCCAATTTTAGAATCAAATACAATACTTTTCTTTCCTCACGATTTCTTGTACCTTGAGTAAGCGAAGCAAACAAAATATTTTTATCTCTAACAGATGACTTTATTATCCAACTTAGTGTTGTTACTAGTAGTAATATCACTAGAAGATGCATCCTTGTTTTCCACAGATGACTCAGTGCATAAGCATTGGACATTGATATATGAAGATTGTTTTGCCATCCTTGACATCTTTCCTTAGGTTTGGAATGTTTCATTTTTCATTTCGCTTTTTCCAACGCCATATGTTTTCGCTGTTCAGTTGAATTTGTATAAATTTTCTTGTGTCGCTTTGACCAAAATCAACTTTCATCAAAAGCTTTTAACTCTTTTGTGAGATATTTATCTGTGACAAAAGATGAAAAGTAAATTCTTTGCCATTCTCTCTTATACTTTTCTTTTTCTGAGGATAAAGCTCGAATTTGAGCATTAAATACATTATTTTTTCTTCACGAGTTCTTGAACCTTGAGTAAGCGAAGCAGACAAAATAATATTTGTAGCCATAACTAGTAGATTAAAGTGTATTTTGTCGTGGTCTTTGTTTAGTTTTGCCGAATTTCAGGACTACATTTAGTCTAATTTCGTGTACTATCCAACTGTCGTGTTGTTACTAGTAGTAACATCACTAGAAGAGAACCCGTTGCTGTTACATTATTTTTGATATATAATGGGGTATGATCCCACAGTTGGGCGATTCTATTTATAGACGATGCTGCTAGGAAATGACGAATCAGATTAATTCACGTTCTGCTACCAACCAATCAGAAACCAGAATTGCTCCATAAATATCAAAACTTTTCTGTAGCAACTTCACATGTTTTTTTCCGTCTCGACACAGTAAGACTCTTTTGCTCTGCAAACCAGTCACTTCTCAGGACTTGTGTAGAACACAGCACCATCGGAACTATTCTGTCTACTGCAAACCAGTCACCTCTCAGGACTTGTGTAGAACAACAAACCATCGGAAACTGTTCTGAAACGAAATATGGCTTACACTTGTAGAGTTGCTTTCCTCAGGTAACCCAAAATATAGCCATGCTAATGGGCGTCTTTATTTTTGTTTCTAATGTCTCAATTTCTTTTGATTTTAGTTTGAATGTTTGTTAGTGTTTTCAAACTTTAAGTATCCTCATATCAGATATTCTGACAACCCCCTGTATAGGTTGGTCTCTTGTAGGCGTTCAATTTCTCTCTCTTTTCCCCAGTGTGAGTTCTCATATGTCTCACTAATGTTGATTTTTGAGAACTAGAATAACCACATACTTGACAAAAATGGGGCTTTTCCCCAGTGTGAGTTCTCATATGTGTCATTAAGTTTGATTTTTGAGAACAAGAATATCCACACACATCACAAGAATGTGGTTTTTCCCCAGAGTGAGTTCTCATATGTCTCACTAAAGTTGATTTGTCAGAACTAGAATATCCACATGCGTCACAAAAATATGGCTTTTCCCCAGTGTGAGTTCTTATATGTACAAGTAAGTGTGGTTTTTGAGAACAAGTATATTCACATGCGTAACAAAAATATGGCTTTTCCCCAGTGTGAGTTCTCATATGTACAAGTAAGTGTGCTTTTTGAGAAAAAGAATGTCCACAAACTTCACAAGAATGTGGCTTTTCCCCAGTGTGAGTTCTTACATGTATCACTAACTTTGATTTTTCAGAACAAGAATATTCACACACTTCACAAGTATGTGACTTTTTCCCAGTGTGAGTTCTCATATTTGTCACTAACTTGTATGAAAACAAGAATATCCATGCACTTCACTCCTGCGTGAGTATCTTTATGTTTTAGTTAATCGTATCTGACAAAGCAATTATATCCACACACATCACATGCCCTTTGATAATTTTATTTTCTTATCAAATTGTTTAAGCTGAGGATGAAGCAGCTTACGAGATGACAAATATTTACTAGCAGTCTTATGTATTCCAACTGATAGCCAGTTATAATGCTACTTAATAAAATCATATAACATTTAAAAAGTGTTTTATTTTTACAAATACTTTTCTACAAGATATTTTGAATGTTATATTTTCCAGTACTTCAAAAAATATTGTCGTTTATATATTATATTTTAATTAAAAAAATATTCAAGTAGTGTTATACTCTCATCTTAGTTTCCCTTATAATGTTCCAAATGACGTAATAACAGTTTACAGATTCATGTTTATAAATCATGACAGTCCATTACATTTACAGGATATGGTTCAATCAGGAACATCTGCAAAATAATGAAATTAAATATTCTTATAATTTGCATTCGCATATAAGTATTCTGTTTGTTTAATTTTGTCAATATTATTGGAGTGAAATCACAATTACTAAAAATCATATAAAACATATTTAAAAACTTTCAACTTGACCGATAAATGGGTTGCTTTAGGTTTAATTTATATCTAACACTTTTAATAGATTTTTTTTTAAATATAATTATCCACAACTCGTATTTAGGTAAAAATGCACTTTCATATTCGGTGGGTTTCTGATAGTATTTTGTATAGTTTTTTT
The DNA here is from genome assembly GCF_053919585.1 of Euprymna scolopes. NCBI lineage: Eukaryota > Metazoa > Mollusca > Cephalopoda > Sepiida > Sepiolidae > Euprymna > Euprymna scolopes. The sequence continues at coordinate 207,264,911 of NC_136527.1, read as the reverse complement.
AGTTTTAAATCATTTTCTCAAACTTAACATCATCAACAGTGTGCGTCACCGTTTGTATTTTTCAAATACACTGATAAACACTGTTTTTCGAGCCGACTAAATGTTATAGTAAATAAAACGGGTTTGTATTACTAAACACAGAAACGAAAAAGTTGTTAAAAATAAATATAACAAATAAATGTTAACAAAGGCAAGATAAGTTACTATTCTACCTAACTGGATAAGATTTTAGTGTTTTTTATTTAGTGTAAAATGTTTAATTGGTTCGAAAACATGCAATGTTTATCTGTATATTTGAAAAATACAAATGACGGCAAACTGTTGAACACGTTAAGTTTGGAAAAATGAGTTAAAATTAAAAAACTATACAAAATACTGTCAGGAACTCACTCAATATATGTTACCGTGACGTAGGCAGACATGTATTCGGTGGTTTTTAACAGTATTTTGTATAGTTTTTTAGTTTTAACTCATTTTCCCAAACCTAATGTGTTTAACACAGTCTGCCGCCATTTGTAATTTTCAAATATAGCAGTAAACGCTGTGTTTTTGGAGCCGAATAAACATTTTACATTAAAAAAAGAAAGAAATTATCCATTTTGGTAATAAAGTAACATATCTTGCCTTTGATAATATGTTATACATTTATTTTTGACAACTTTTTCGAATCTATATGTACAGTAATGCAAACCCAATAAAAACAGTAAAAATTATCCAATTAGGTAGAAAAGTAACTTATCTTGCCTTTGAAAATATTTACTTGTCATATATGTTTCTTTTTGTTGACAACTTTTTCAAGTCTTTGTGCAAGTACAAACCCAAAGGTGTATTTTTCTGTCTAATTTATTTTAAGTACTGCACTTAAATTTAAATTTCATGATATCTTTTTTGGGGGGAGGGCATTTTATTTACATTAGGTCCACCTCCACAATTTTCGACTATGCTGACAAAGAAACTCTCATTTAAAATTTGCAGAGTAAATTAGTTTTCGAGATATAAAGACCTGTACTATGCACTATACTTCACTGACGGCCATGAATAAACACTCCCAACCTCCCCATATTTAGAACGGCTTTCGGAATAAACAAACCCATGCCTAACCACATGTTTTAACCTTTTACCTGTCTTTCGTCTTTTAAAAACGGCTTTTGGAATAAATACCACCATTCTCTCCATGTTAAGAACGGCTTTCAGAATAAACATCCCCCAACCTACCCATGTTAAAAATTGTGGAGGTGGACCTAATGTGAAAATTTACCTTTTTTTTTTTTAATAAATTGTTAGTTGATAGCAAAGAATAGTGACAAAACACCATCCCCTCCCCTTGGTAAGAATAGCAAAAAAAAAAAATGGTTTTCTTGGTAGAAACTTTTCTGTATTTCACCTAACAATTTCTGGTGCTAATGAACTTACTGCTCCACGCTATTTTTTAAATCGTATTTCCAGGTTTAATTAAAGTGTTATGATATGTTTTTTTTTATTTAATTGTAAGGTTAAAGTACAGGATAGATACAAAATACCTTCCCCTCCCCATGTTAAGAATGGCTTTTTAAATAATAACGTTATTATTTCAGCACGGATCACTCTACATGAGTACCTTATATTTTTTTCAGCCATTCTTACCATAGAGAGGGGATTGTGTTTTGTAACTATTCTGTGCTTTTTAACTAAATTATTAAAAAAGATTGTGTGAAATTATAAAAAAAAATAAAAATATATTGTGATCGTTGAATTTAACTTGAAAAAACCCCCCAAAAAAACAATGTGAACGGCGCGTTCAACATTGTAGCCGGACCTTATTTGGCAATAAGGTCAGACTAGTCGATTAATGGGTGCTAATGCACTTACTGATCCGCGCTATTTTTTTAAATCGTATTTCCAAGTTTAATTAAAGTTTTATGTTTTTTTGGTATTTTTTTAGATTAGGTCCACCTCCACAATTTTCTTTTAAATGACGACTTTTAAAGGTTTCCGAATATGCTGAATACAGAAATCGCATTGAAATTTTGCAGAAATAAGTAGTTATCGAGATATAAATAGCTGTGTTATGCATTGTATTCTTTGGCGGCCATCTTTGTTAAGCGCGTAGATTTGTTTATGACGCGCGCAATCGTGTAAAAAAGATTGCTGCCAGAGATTACAATGCATTATACAAATTTTTAATATCTCGATAACTACTTATTTCTGCAAAATTTCAATGCGATTTCCGTATTCAGCACAGTCAAAAACCTATAAAAGTCGTCATTTAAAAGAAAATTGTGGAGCTGGACCTAATCTAAGAATTTACCGTTTTTTTTTTAATTCAATTGTACAGAATAGGTACAAAACACGCTCTTCTCCCCATGTTAAGAATGGCTTTTTAAATAATAACGTAAATATTTCAGCACGGATCAATAAGTTCACGAGTACCCAATTTCTTTAAAAGCATTCATATTTTCTTATATAAAAACAACTTCTGTAAAAAAAAAGATAAAACGTGCACTTTCAATTTTTGTTAAAAAAAAGGTTTTCTTAAAAAAAACAATAAAATACGGTAATAAAAGGCAAATAAAAGATTAATCGGTATTAATGCAGAGAATCGTCCGTGCCGAAATAATAACGTTATTATTTAAAAAGTCATTCTTAACATGGGGAGGGGAGGGGGTTTGTACCTAATCTGTACTTTAACCTTACAATTGAATAAAAACATATCATAAAACTTTAATTAAACGTGGAAATACGATTTAAAAAATAGCACGGATCACTCTCTGTATTAGCACCGAAAGTACAGAATAGTTAGAAAACATCCTCCCTCCCCATGTTAAGAATGGCGTTCTAAATAATGTTAATGTTTCAGTACTGTTCCTTGTCTGCTTAAGTTTAACTTTTGTTTATTAATTTGTTAGGTGAAATTCCAGAATAGTTACAAAACACCCCTATTCCCATGTTAAGAATGGCTTTCTAAATAATAACGTCATTATTTCAGCAGGGTAGCTTCTCTGCATAAGTACTATTTTTTGTTTATTAAATCGTTAGGTGAAAGTATAAAATAGTCACAGAACACTCTCCCTTTCCCATGTTAAAAATGGCTTTCTTAATAGCATTATTTCAGCATGGTACCTTCTCTGCATAAGTACCATGTTTTGTTGATTTAATTGTTAGGTGAAAGTATAGAATAGTTACAAAACGTCCTCCCCATGTTAAGAACGTCTTTCTAAATAATGTTATTATTTTAGCACGGTACTTTCTCTGCATACGTACCATGTTTTGTTTATTACATTGTTAAGTGAAAGTCTAGAATAGTTACAAAACACCCCTATTCCCATGTTAAGAATGACTTTCCAAATAATAACGTCATTATTTCAGCAGGGTAGCTTCTCTGCATAAGTACCATGTTTTGTTTTTAAATTGTTAGGTGAAAGGACAGAATAGTTACAAAATACCATCACCATGTTAAGAATGCCTTTCTAAATAACATTATTTCAGCACGGTATTTTTTATGCATATGTACTATCTATTTTTTGTTTATTAAACTGTTAGGTGAAGGTATAGAATAGATGCAAAACTCCCTCCCCATGTTAAGAATATCTTTCTAAATAACGGTAGTACTATCTTTTGGTTATTAAATTGTTAGGTGAAAGTATAAAATAGTTACAGAACACTCTCCCTTTCCCATGTTAAGAATGCCTTCTTAATAGCATTATTTCAGCACGGTACCTTCTCTGCATAAGTACCATATTTTGTTTATTAAATTGTTAGTTGAAAGTATAGAATAGTTACAAAACGCCCTCCCCATGTTAAGAATGGCTTTCCAAATAACGTTATTATTTTAGCACGGTACTTTCTCTGCATAAGTACCATGTTTTGTTTATTAAATTGTTAGGTGAAAGTACGGTACTCATGCAGAGAGCGATCTGTGCTGAAATAATAACGTTATTATTTAAAAAGCCATTCTTAACATGGGGAGGGGAGGGTGTTTTGTACCTTACCTGTATTTTAACCTTACAATTGAATAAAAAAACATATAAAAAAACTTTAATTAAACCTGGAAATACGATTTAAAAAATAGCGCGGACCACTCTCTGCATTAGCACCAAATATTATTTAAGCTAGTTACCAAGTGTTAATAATTAAAAAAAAGTTAATATTTTCTTATATCGAAAAAAAACAAAACAAAAAACAACAAAAAACGACTCATAAAGCAAGCGACAAACTTTTTTTGCCTGATATAATAAAGAAAAAATGTTAAAATTAAAAAAAATTGGAAGATAAAGAAATGAATTGTTTTTTTTCTTTTGTTTTTTTTTACTTATCGAGTAAACAGAAAATGAAATCTTCTAATTCGTTTCGTCAATTCGTGGGTATGAAATGAATCGAACCGGAAGTTCAGTTTTATTAACAAAACAGATTCGCACTGATGGCTTACGAAAATATATTTATTTTATTTGATATTTTAATAATTGGCGATGTAAATTTATTTTAATAACATAAAAACATCCCTTTATTGCATACACGTTTTTGCCTTCTTCAAACACATGCATATGATATCATATATGCAAAATTATTACAAATATTGAAACATTTTCTTACTATTTTCATAATACGTTCTTGTTTAGTATTCAAACGGACACTAATTTGGTAAGAAAATAGTGAAATTCTTAACAATTTAATTCTTATTTATTCCTACTGTTTTTTGTCAATTTCTCAATCCTTTTCGTCCAAGGTTTGTTTAAGAAAATATATACGTCCATTCATTGTCAGTAAAACAAAATAATCAAATGATTATAAACAGATAATGAACATTTATCGTATAATTTAGATTTTAGCCAAACATTTCACACCAAAACAATACAACTAAAACATGTCGATTGATGCTGGCATTTGCGTTTGGCAACAACATTTTCTATCTCATGTATGATTTCACAGTTAAATTTTTGACAAGAAATATCCAATTCAGCTTAACTTAAATCAATTGTAGCTTTACAGCGTTTTAATTTTACTATTTTTAAATAATTTTTTTCATATATTCCTTAGTAGATTGGAACAAGGTATTTCCTTCAATCAAGAGATTATTGCATTTTTAGATTCGTCTTCAATCGATTAAATTAAAATTGTTAGTTTGTTTATATGGAAGTAGCTGCAGATAAGGTATGAAATCATTTGCTATAAGTATTAAAAAGTAAAGAGTGATAAGTGCAATGCCAGCCGATACCTATTTGCTATAGTTTAAAAAAGACTATGTAAGAAAAACAGTAAGAATAGTTGTTATAAGGAATAGAGTTCCACAAAGCATACTGTTTTTAAAAAGGAGGTACTAGAAAATGATAGTGTATTATAATGAGGTACCGGAACAGCAGAATGATGAAGAGCACTAGGTAAACAAGTCGTGATGAGCAGCCCTCTTCAATCTACCCACAGTTGACACCTCTATTAATCGCTATATATATCTGTGATCTCAAATATGTGGATAAATATGTAAGAAAAATAAATAGCGAGTAAATAGTTTGGATTATATGATTCAGCCTTTTCTAGTGACTTTCGGAAAGAGGGTTAGGGTTGAGACGATTATAAACACCAGGGTCGTCACACGTAATGTTTTTATAGCATTTACATTGACATTGTATTAAAACAGTTCTGATTTGTTGCTAACAATTTTGCATGTGGTTTATTAAATGCAGACTTAGATGGAATGACGTCATAGTATTATCAGTAGAATAAAAGTAGTTCAGAGGAAGTATACTTTAATGTGCAAAAAGTGTGTATCAATTTACCTGGTAAATCGACTTCACTTAAAATGGGCTGGAATGATAGAAGATGACAGGATGATAAGGATTTCACAAACTAATTCTCCTCACTCATCATCCCTTAATCGAAAGTATGAAATTATTCAATTGCCAGTGAAGCACAAGTTGTTATGGGTAGATATCAGTGCTATGAACAGAGGTGTTGCCAGAGGTGTCACTATAATATTGCAAGACAATTTTATTGATACTCTAATTATTCAACAAACACTGATGAACATATTGTAATTAATTATACTCTTTGCTCTTTTATAGAACATTTTAGTCATCCATTAAATTGACGTTATGTCACTTTCAATTGTATGTGCTTCACAGATCATGTCTTAATGTTCCAAGTACATTTGTGATACCAGTCATTAGTTTTTTTAGAGTTATATTTTAAAGATAGTCAAAATTTTATCAAATTGAAGACAATTGTAAAATTGATATATTTTTTAAAAGTAATTTGTTTTTTGAATTGCATGCATTTTTTAGACCTACGTTATTTATTTTCATATATTCCTGCATATCTGCTCCTGTTTACAATTTGTTTTATCATGTAATGCCAATTAACTCTTGATCTATGAACTAAAACTGAAATTGTGTATTAATTTTAAACTCAAATACTAAATAACAATTGTTCACTAAAATTGCACATCCTCTCACACCTACAAAATATCCTACTGTTATACAAAAAGTCGAAATAAAACAAAACATAACAAACCAATCATAGTTTATCACATAAGAAAAAGAAAAATCTACTTTTCTTTGCTATTACATTTCAACAGGAAAATGATCGCCACTCTAAAATCTTAAATATGTATTAATATGTTTCATTCCTTTAGCGAACCTTTTACAGGGTGTTGAAACGTAATAGCGAAGATGCAGTTATTGTTTTGTTTTATTTAGGAGAAAATTACGCTAGTTTAGATTGTAAAGATTTATCAATATTTTTTCTAATTACATTTAATTAGTGATGGCCAATAAATAGGTGTTTATTTTATGTAAACTTTATCGAATAAATGATCTCCATTCTAAAATCTAAAAAGTCAAATGAAATTCTACAGCGACATAAGAGAAAATTGTTGACAGAAAAAAAAGATTTTTTATTTGAATATCAAAACAAATACCGAAAAAAAAAGCAGTGTTTGTGTTCAGAATATCAAAACAGTTCAGTTGTGTAATAATTCAACAAACTTCGAATGAAAGTATTTTGTTCATGCAAAAAATAACCATTTTCCAAAAAAAAAACACAAGTTTTAATAAAATATCGAAACATTTTTAACAAAAAAATCGGAATATCATGTTGCATAATATATTTTTAAGATAATTTTTTAATCGAAAATTCATGTTTTTATGGTTTTTTATATGTTTTATTGGATTGCAACTAAAATGAACTAATTTTAATGTTTAAAATTTTGTAAAAATGTTTCTGAATGAAAAAAAGAAAAGAAAAAAAAACTTACCTTTATTCTAGGAAGTCAATAAAAAGGGATGAATTCGTTTTTTTTATTTCGTGTACAAAACAAAAACATTAGTTTGTTTGTTATGATTTCTTTAGTAAATTGATACAAATTTTGTTTTGTGTCCAATTCATTAAAGAAATAAAATATATGAAAATATAAAAGAATTACAATTAAAAGATGAAAAACACGATTTAAACGTGAAATTATTTAAAGAGAAAATCAACTTCTAAAGAACAATTAATTTAGTTCACCGTAACACGGTGTAATCATTATTTTGTTCCTTGTGTAAAAATATTAGTTCATTAGTTAATTGTGTCGAATTGGCTTTCTGTCAAGTTTAGATTATATTTGTCAATGTGTAAGACTAGTTAGAATTTTTTTTATTAATTTTCTCTTTTGTGTGTTCAATTCATTAAAAATAAAATAAAATATATGAAAATATGTATATAAATCAAGTTCACTTTTTAAGACTGAACATTTCATTATTATTTAGATTAGTCGAACAACCACAAGATTATTACATACAATCCAACATCCAAGATAAGAACAGTAGTCCGAATAATCCAAATAATTTTCATATAAAAATTACAAAACTGAATATTTCAAATAAACAACTGAAAGTAAAGGAAGGAATTGTAAACACGGTGAAGTCGAGCAAATTACAAAAATATATTTGCATCAAGAAATTAAACTATAACCACATGATTACATTATGGAACTTCACATTTATTTGTTATCAAACTCGATTCGGTTAAACTTACTCTGAAACAATATATAAGGTACATAACTCCCAGAATAGTCCTAGAATAGTTACCTTCCCCTGAAACAATATATAAGGTAAATAAAAAAGCGTTTGAACAAGTCACACGGCGAGCAGTAGATTGTAAAGTATTGATTTGTGTCGTTTTCTATTCTCTACCATATTCACACCCGGGAGCCGGTGCATCATTTTACAACATTAAACTACTGCTCTATCAAAGAAGGTGTTAATGCATGGGAGGAGGGCACAAACAACCCATGACAAAAAAAGCTTCTCTTGAACTAGCTACAATGATGATAACGCAAAACATGGATGAAATGAACAAACAAATTAGAAACAGGTACTACACTTTCATCGTTGTTTGTTTAACTCTGATTTTATGTAAAACAGGCAGACTAATAAGCAGGTTTAAGTCTTGAACAATGAGTGAAGGTCATGGTAAGTTTAACCGAATCGAGTTTGATAACAATAAGTTGCAAGTCCCATTACGTAATCATGACGTCATAGTTTAATTTCTTGGACCAAAATCTATTTTTGTCATTTGACTGATTTCATTTTTATTTTTGTGTGTTTTTTTTAATAGTTGATGATGTACCATTTGTTTATGAAGTTTTTGGAGAAAGTACAAATTAGCTAGCAGGGATCTCCTCTCTTGGTAAGAATAGCTTTCTAAATAATAAGGTTTTTATTAATGAAGAGTGTTTTTTTATTATTTGAAACAGAACACAAAATACAATAAACAAGTAAGAAAAATGCTTTTTCTGTGAATCTAAATAATAATAAGAAATTGAATAATGACATTTTTATAATATCTTTGTTTAATCATTTGTTAGGTGAGAGTACAGAATAGTTAACAACGTGTGGACTCTAATCCCTAAAAACGTAACAAACGTATCTTGTGTTTATTAATTTGTTAGGTGAAAGTACAGAATATTTTTCATGTAGAGTCTAATCCACAAAGCATAAAAAAGCCACAAGCGATATGTTCCTCTCACTTCTGCCACAATCATCGGAAACTGCAAATGATGACGTGTCTTGCTGACTGCCAACTGGTCATAAAGTTGTTATCATTTACATTAATTTTTATTTAGGAAACTGATCTCTAAATCTTAAATCTTAAATCTTATTCCTTTTTTGCAGATATTTTTTAAGACTGTTTAAATATAATACTATTAAAAAGTAAACTAAAATTTTTAAACTTGTAAACTATGCTGGATTAGATTATGAAAATTTACCAAAATATTTTTGGACATTTTTTATAACATTTTTGTGTGTTGTAAACTATGCTGGATTAGATTATGAAAATTTACCAAAATATTTTTTGACATTTTTTATAACATTTTTGTGTGTGTGTTAAAGAGCAATAATTTTTTATAACATTTTTGTGTGTGTGTTAAAGAGCAACATTTTTTATAACATTTTTGTGTGTGTGTTAAAGAGCAAAATTTTTTATAACATTTTTGTGTGTGTGTTAAAGAGCAACATTTTTTATAACATTTTTGTGTGTGTATTAAAGAACAACATTTTTTATAACATTTTTGTGTGTGTGTTAAAGAGCAACATTTTTTATAACATTTTTGTGTTAAAGAGCAACATTTTTATAACATTTTTGTGTGTGTATTAAAGAACAACATTTTTTATAACATTTTTGTGTGTGTGTTAAAGAGCAACATTTTTTATAACATTTTTGTGTGTGTATTAAAGAACAACATTTTTTATAACATTTTTGTGTGTGTGTTAAAGAACAACATTTTTTATAACATTTTTGTGTGTGTGTTAAAGAGCAAAATTTTTTATAACATTTTTGTGTGTGTGTTAAAGAGCAACATTTTTATAACATTTTTGTGTGTGTATTAAAGAACAACATTTTTTATAACATTTTTGTGTGTGTGTTAAAGAGCAAAATTTTTTATAACATTTTTGTGTGTGTGTTAAAGAGCAACATTTTTTATAACATTTTTGTGTGTGTGTTAAAGAGCAAAATTTTTTATAACATTTTTGTGTGTGTGTTAAAGAACAACATTTTTTATAACATTTTTGTGTGTGTGTTAAAGAGCAACATTTTTTATAACATTTTTGTGTGTGTGTTAAAGAGCAACATTTTTATAACATTTTTGTGTGAGTATTAAAGAACAACATTTTTTATAACATTTTTGTGTGTGTGTTAAAGAGCAACATTTTTTATAACATTTTTGTGTGTGTATTAAAGAGCAACATTTTTTATAACATTTTTGTGTGTGTATTAAAGAACAACATTTTTTATAACATTTTTGTGTGTGTGTTAAAGAGCAACATTTTTATAACATTTTTGTGTGTGTATTAAAGAACAACATTTTTTATAACATTTTTGTGTGTGTGTTAAAGAGCAACATTTTTTATAACATTTTTGTGTGTGTGTTAAAGAGCAACATTTTTTATAACATTTTTGTGTGTGTGTTAAAGAGCAAAATTTTTTATAACATTTTTGTGTGTGTGTTAAAGAACAACATTTTTTATAACATTTTTGTGTGTGTGTTAAAGAGCAACATTTTTTATAACATTTTTGTGTGTGTGTTAAAGAGCAACATTTTTATAACATTTTTGTGTGTGTATTAAAGAACAACATTTTTTATAACATTTTTGTGTGTGTGTTAAAGAGCAACATTTTTTATAACATTTTTGTGTGTGTATTAAAGAACAACATTTTTTATAACATTTTTGTGTGTGTGTTAAAGAGCAACATTTTTATAACATTTTTGTGTGTGTATTAAAGAACAACATTTTTTATAACATTTTTGTGTGTGTGTTAAAGAACAACATTTTTTATAACATTTTTGTATGTGTGTTAAAGAGCAACTTTTTTTATAACATTTTTGTGTGTGTGTTAAAGAACAACATTTTTTATAATATATTTGTGTGTGTGTTAAAGAGCAAAATTTTTTATAACATTTTTGTGTGTGTGTTAAAGAGCAACATTTTTTATAACATTTTTGTGTGTGTATTAAAGAACAACATTTTTTATAACATTTTTGTGTGTGTGTTAAAGAGCAACATTTTTATAACATTTTTGTGTGTGTATTAAAGAACAACATTTTTTATAACATTTTTGTGTGTGTGTTAAAGAGCAACATTTTTTTATAACATTTTTGTGTGTGTGTTAAAGAGCAACATTTTTTATAACATTTTTGTGTGTGTGTTAAAGAGCAAAATTTTTTATAACATTTTTGTGTGTGTATTAAAGAATAACATTTTTTATAACATTTTTGTGTGTGTGTTAAAGAGCAACATTTTTTATCACATTTTTGTGTGTGTGTTAAAGAGCAACATTTTTATAACATTTTTGTGTGTGTGTTAAAGAACAACATTTTTTATAACATTTTTGTGTGTGTGTTAAAGAGCAACATTTTTTATAACATTTTTGTGTGTGTGTTAAAGAGCAAAATTTTTTATAACATTTTTGTGTGTGTATTAAAGAACAACATTTTTTATAACATTTTTGTGTGTGTGTTAAAGAGCAACATTTTTATAACATTTTTGTGTGTGTATTAAAGAACAACATTTTTTATAACATTTTTGTGTGTGTGTTAAAGATCAACATTTTTTATAACATTTGTGTGTGTGTGTTAAAGAGCAACTTTTTTTATAACATTTTTGTGTGTGTGTTAAAGAACAACATTTTTTATAACATATTTGTGTGTGTGTTAAAGAGCAAAATTTTTTATAACATTTTTGTGTGTGTGTTAAAGAGCAACATTTTTTATAACATTTTTGTGTGTGTATTAAAGAACAACATTTTTTATAACATTTTTGTGTGTGTGTTAAAGAGCAACATTTTTATAACATTTTTTTGTGTGTATTAAAGAACAACATTTTTTATAACATTTTTGTGTGTGTGTTAAAGAGCAACATTTTTTTATAACATTTTTGTGTGTGTGTTAAAGAGCAACATTTTTTATAACATTTTTGTGTGTGTGTTAAAGAGCAAAATTTTTTATAACATTTTTGTGTGTGTATTAAAGAACAACATTTTTTATAACATTTTTGTGTGTGTGTTAAAGAGCAACATTTTTTATAACATTTTTGTGTGTGTGTTAAAGAGCAACATTTTTATAACATTTTTGTGTGTGTGTTAAAGAACAACATTTTTTATAACATTTTTGTGTGTGTGTTAAAGAGCAACATTTTTTATAACATTTTTGTGTGTGTGTTAAAGAGCAAAATTTTTTATAACATTTTTGTGTGTGTGTTAAAGAGCAACATTTTTTATAACATTTTTGTGTGTGTGTTAAAGAGCAACATTTTTTATAACATTTTTTTGTGTGTGTTAAAGAGCAACATTTTTTATAACATTTTTGTGTGTGTATTAAAGAACAACATTTTTTATAACATTTTTGTGTGTGTGTTAAAGAGCAACATTTTTATAACATTTTTGTGTGTGTATTAAAGAACAACATTTTTTATAACATTTTTGTGTGTGTGTTAAAGAGCAACATTTTTTATAACATTTTTGTGTGTGTGTTAAAGAGCAACTTTTTTTATAACATTTTTGTGTGTGTGTTAAAGAACAACATTTTTTATAACATATTTGTGTGTGTGTTAAAGAGCAAAATTTTTTATAACATTTTTGTGTGTGTGTTAAAGAGCAACATTTTTTATAACATTTTTGTGTGTGTATTAAAGAACAACATTTTTTATAACATTTTTGTGTGTGTGTTAAAGAGCAACCTTTTTTATAACATTTTTGTGTGTGTATTAAAGAGCAACATTTTTTATAACATTTTTGTGTGTGTATTAAAGAACAACATTTTTTATAACATTTTTGTGTGTGTGTTAAAGAGCAACATTTTTATAACATTTTTGTGTGTGTATTAAAGAACAACATTTTTTATAACATTTTTGTGTGTGTGTTAAAGAACAACATTTTTTATAACATTTTTGTATGTGTGTTAAAGAGCAACTTTTTTTATAACATTTTTGTGTGTGTGTTAAAGAACAACATTTTTTATAATATATTTGTGTGTGTGTTAAAGAGCAAAATTTTTTATAACATTTTTGTGTGTGTGTTAAAGAGCAACATTTTTTATAACATTTTTGTGTGTGTATTAAAGAACAACATTTTTTATAACATTTTTGTGTGTGTGTTAAAGAGCAACATTTTTATAACATTTTTGTGTGTGTATTAAAGAACAACATTTTTTATAACATTTTTGTGTGTGTGTTAAAGAGCAACATTTTTTTATAACATTTTTGTGTGTGTTAAAGAGCAACATTTTTTATAACATTTTTGTGTGTGTGTTAAAGAGCAAAATTTTTTATAACATTTTTGTGTGTGTATTAAAGAATAACATTTTTTATAACATTTTTGTGTGTGTGTTAAAGAGCAACATTTTTTATCACATTTTTGTGTGTGTGTTAAAGAGCAACATTTTTATAACATTTTTGTGTGTGTGTTAAAGAACAACATTTTTTATAACATTTTTGTGTGTGTGTTAAAGAGCAACATTTTTTATAACATTTTTGTGTGTGTGTTAAAGAGCAAAATTTTTTATAACATTTTTGTGTGTGTATTAAAGAACAACATTTTTTATAACATTTTTGTGTGTGTGTTAAAGAGCAACATTTTTATAACATTTTTGTGTGTGTATTAAAGAACAACATTTTTTATAACATTTTTGTGTGTGTGTTAAAGATCAACATTTTTTATAACATTTTTGTGTGTGTGTTAAAGAGCAACTTTTTTTATAACATTTTTGTGTGTGTGTTAAAGAACAACATTTTTTATAACATATTTGTGTGTGTGTTAAAGAGCAAAATTTTTTATAACATTTTTGTGTGTGTGTTAAAGAGCAACATTTTTTATAACATTTTTGTGTGTGTATTAAAGAACAACATTTTTTATAACATTTTTGTGTGTGTGTTAAAGAGCAACATTTTTATAACATTTTTGTGTGTGTATTAAAGAACAACATTTTTTATAACATTTTTGTGTGTGTGTTAAAGAGCAACATTTTTTTATAACATTTTTGTGTGTGTGTTAAAGAGCAACATTTTTTATAACATTTTTGTGTGTGTGTTAAAGAGCAAAATTTTTTATAACATTTTTGTGTGTGTATTAAAGAACAACATTTTTTATAACATTTTTGTGTGTGTGTTAAAGAGCAACATTTTTTATAACATTTTTGTGTGTGTGTTAAAGAGCAACATTTTTATAACATTTTTGTGTGTGTGTTAAAGAACAACATTTTTTATAACATTTTTGTGTGTGTGTTAAAGAGCAACATTTTTTATAACATTTTTGTGTGTGTGTTAAAGAGCAAAATTTTTTATAACATTTTTGTGTGTGTGTTAAAGAGCAACATTTTTTATAACATTTTTGTGTGTGTGTTAAAGAGCAACATTTTTTATAACATTTTTTTGTGTGTGTTAAAGAGCAACATTTTTTATAACATTTTTGTGTGTGTATTAAAGAACAACATTTTTTATAACATTTTTGTGTGTGTGTTAAAGAGCAACATTTTTATAACATTTTTGTGTGTGTATTAAAGAACAACATTTTTATAACATTTTTGTGTGTGTGTTAAAGAGCAACATTTTTTATAACATTTTTGTGTGTGTGTTAAAGAGCAACTTTTTTATAACATTTTTGTGTGTGTGTTAAAGAACAACATTTTTTATAACATATTTGTGTGTGTGTTAAAGAGCAAAATTTTTTATAACATTTTTGTGTGTGTGTTAAAGAGCAACATTTTTTATAACATTTTTGTGTGTGTATTAAAGAACAACATTTTTTATAACATTTTTGTGTGTGTGTTAAAGAGCAACATTTTTATTACATTTTTGTGTGTGTATTAAAGAACAACATTTTTTATAACATTTTTGTGTGTGTGTTAAAGAGCAACATTTTTTTATAACATTTTTGTGTGTGTGTTAAAGAGCAACATTTTTTATAACATTTTTGTGTGTGTGTTAAAGAGCAAAATTTTTTATAACATTTTTGTGTGTGTGTTAAAGAGCAAAATTTTTTATAACATTTTTGTGTGTGTATTAAAGAATAACATTTTTTATAACATTTTTGTGTGTGTGTTAAAGAGCAACATTTTTTATAACATTTTTGTGTGTGTGTTAAAGAGCAACATTTTTTATAACATTTTTGTGTGTGTATTAAAGAACAACATTTTTTATAACATTTTTGTGTGTGTGTTAAAGAGCAACATTTTTTATAACATTTTTGTGTGTGTGTTAAAGAGCAAAATTTTTTATAACATTTTTGTGTGTGTATTAAAGAACAACATTTTTTATAACATTTTTGTGTGTGTGTTAAAGAGCAACATTTTTATAACATTTTTGTGTGTGTATTAAAGAACAACATTTTTTATAACATTTTTGTGTGTGTGTTAAAGATCAACATTTTTTATAACATTTTTGTGTGTGTGTTAAAGAGCAACTTTTTTTATAACATTTTTGTGTGTGTGTTAAAGAACAACATTTTTATAACATATTTGTGTGTGTGTTAAAGAGCAAAATTTTTTATAACATTTTTGTGTGTGTGTTAAAGAGCAACATTTTTTATAACATTTTTGTGTGTGTATTAAAGAACAACATTTTTTATAACATTTTTGTGTGTGTGTTAAAGAGCAACATTTTTATAACATTTTTGTGTGTGTATTAAAGAACAACATTTTTTATAACATTTTTGTGTGTGTGTTAAAGAGCAACATTTTTTTATAACATTTTTGTGTGTGTGTTAAAGAGCAACATTTTTTATAACATTTTTGTGTGTGTGTTAAAGAGCAAAATTTTTTATAACATTTTTGTGTGTGTATTAAAGAACAACATTTTTTAACATTTTTGTGTGTGTGTTAAAGAGCAACATTTTTATAACATTTTTGTGTGTGTGTTAAAGAGCAACATTTTTATAACATTTTTGTGTGTGTGTTAAAGAACAACATTTTTTATAACATTTTTGTGTGTGTGTTAAAGAGCAACATTTTTTATAACATTTTTGTGTGTGTGTTAAAGAGCAAAATTTTTTATAACATTTTTGTGTGTGTGTTAAAGAGCAACATTTTTTATAACATTTTTGTGTGTGTGTTAAAGAGCAACATTTTTTATAACATTTTTGTGTGTGTGTTAAAGAGCAAAATTTTTTATAACATTTTTGTGTGTGTGTTAAAGAGCAACATTTTTTATAACATTTTTGTGTGTGTATTAAAGAACAACATTTTTTATAACATTTTTGTGTGTGTGTTAAAGAGCAACATTTTTATAACAT
This sequence comes from Euprymna scolopes, assembly GCF_053919585.1. NCBI lineage: Eukaryota > Metazoa > Mollusca > Cephalopoda > Sepiida > Sepiolidae > Euprymna > Euprymna scolopes. The sequence goes on along the minus strand of NC_136527.1, from coordinate 207,248,675 downwards.
TTTTGTGTGTGTATTAAAGAACAACAGTTTTTATAACATTTTTGTGTGAGTGTTAAAGAGCAACATTGATTTATAACATTTTTGTGTGTGTGTTAAAGAGCAACATTTTTTATAACATTTTTGTGTGTGTGTTAAAGAGCAAAATTTTTTATAACATTTTTGTGTGTGTGTTAAAGAGCAACATTTTTTATAACATTTTTGTGTGTGTATTAAAGAACAAGATTTTTTATAACATTTTTGTGTGTGTGTTAAAGAGCAACATTTTTTATAACATTTTTGTGTGTGTGTTTTAGAGCAAAATTTTTTATAACATTTTTGTGTGTGTGTTAAAGAGCAACATTTTTATAACATTTTTGTGTGTGTATTTAAGAACAACATTTTTTATAACATTTGTGTGTGTGTGTTTAAGAGCAACATTTTTTATAACATTTTTGTGTGTTAAAGAGCAACATTTTTTATAACATTTTTGTGTTAAAGAGCAACATTTTTTTATAACATTTTTATGTGTGTGTTAAAGAGCAACATTTTTTATAACATTTTTGTGTGTGTGTTAAAGAGCAACATTTTTTTATAACATTTTTATGTGTGTGTTAAAGAGCAACATTTTTTATAACATTTTTGTGTGTGTGTTAAAGAGCAACATTTTTTATAACATTTGTGTGTGTTAAAGAACAACATTTTTATTGAACAAAATTTTCATAACATTTTAAGTGTCATTAATTTTTTAGGGATGTATCAACCACCTTTTCCTTAGAAAAAACTCTACTCTAACCAAGTCTGTCCACCTGTTCCACAAACTCCAAAAACTCAACATGAAATATCTAAGAAAAACAACACACTAATAAACCTAGAACCCCATCCTCCAACGTAGACCCCTACTACCATGTCTCCTTCTCCAACATCAGGGGTCTACGTTCCAATTTTCCAGAGGTTGAAACCGAATTACAGAAGACGAAACCGGACTTACTCTTTCTAAGCAAAACTGGCATAGGGCCGACCACTTCCCTAATTCATAATAAAAGAATACTCTAACTTAACATTTAAATCTGACCCCCAAGATCGCCATGGCCATGGAATATGCATTAAAGATGGCTTCCTGTGTGGTAGAGATATCTCCAGAGAAGACCCTAATTTACCTTATATGTGCTTCCGGGTTGCACTTGCTTACACCACCACATTCATATTTCGCCCCCAGAACAACGGGGTTACTGTCCTTAAGAGTATATCTGAGAAAATTGACCTCATCCTGTCTGCTCATCCTTCAGCTAACATTCACATTTGCGGTGACTTCAATATCCATAATGTGGAATGGCTGACCCATTCAAATAAGACAGATGATTTTGCCATTGCCTATGACCTCACTCAGATTGTTCACGAACCCACACGTGTGCTCGATACTACTGGTCAGTATGCAAGCCTTCTAGACCTTTTTCTCACAACTTCCCCGAGCTATGTTCATTTTCCGTTCTATCTCCGCTGGGATCCTCCGACCACACAGTTGTATCAGTTAAGATAAAAATGGAATAAAATAAGTCTTCAGATGTACCTTTCCACCGTACTTTATGCCGATAGTCTATGACTGACTGGAATAGCTTCCGTACATTCATATCTGATCTACCTCTGCATTCCATGTTTAAAAAGGATGTGTCCTCTATATTATTAGACCTGACGGAATGGTTAATTGTAGGCATAGACCGATTCATACCATCCAAAAAATTCCAACAAAAACCTAACAGCCAGCCATGGTTCGCCCCAGAATGTGCTGCTGCCATTGCGCACAGAAATCACTTTTTTCATAGCTACCAACGTAATAGATGTACTGAGACTACAGCTGCTTTCAAGAAATCCAGCAACCACTGTAAAAGAGTAATACAAAATGCAAGAGAGCTATATGCTCAGTCCGTTAAATCCAAAGTAGCTGAGCAGCGGCTTGGTTCCCACCAGTTTTGGCAAATAGCAAACAGGATCCTGAACAGATGCGTACGTTCTTTCCCAACCATAATCAATGGACCTGAGGTCATCTCATCATCATCAGACAGGGCCAAACTATTTGCAAAGAACTTTGCAGCTAACTCTACCCTATCCGACGAAGGTAATCAACTCCCCATATTTCCTCCTACAACAGACAACACACTATCCAACATACAAATATCTGTGCACGAGGTTGCCAAACTAATCAAGAACCTTGATTCCAGTAAAGCAACTGCCCCAGACGGCATTCCAATTATAGTGTTGAAAAAGCTTCGACCAGAACTTGCCCCTATACTTACAAAACTGTTTAAGCGTTGCTTTAAGGAGAAGTGCTTTCCAACACCCTAGAAAACCACGTCAGTATGCCCTGTATTTAAGAACTCAGGTGATAAGTCATCTCCCTGTCAGTACAGACCAATAAGTCTCTTGTGTGTCATGAGTACCTTACTGGAATCCATATTAAATAGTTTACCACCTCAGCAGAAATAACCTCCTTAGTGACATACAATATGGTTTCCATTTGTTAGATCTACAGCTGATGGGCTAACAGTTCTATCCCATAGGATTAATGAATCTCTCGACAAAGGCTTTCTTTCTAGGGCAATTGCTCTTGACATATCAAAGGCCTTTGATAAGGTTTGGCATAAGGGCCTACTTCACAAAATTTCCAGCTACGGTATAACTGGAAATGTTTTCTCAATAATTAAATCATTTCTCTCTGATAGGTTCATAAGAGTTGATGGGCAGCAATCAGAGGCCCACAGTATTAATGCTGGAGTCCCTCAGGGGTCCATCATGGGCCCAACTCTCTTCCTGATCGACATAAATGATCTCCCAAAACACATACGTAAATTATTCGGTGACATCTGATCTGTGCGTGGTTCAGTGAGAGAAAAGATGGCTGCTTACTTTTAATGCATCTAAAACCAAGCTCCTACCTTTACATCCTTAACGCTCTGTTCCTCATCTAGCATCAATTGAAATGGATGGCTCTCGTCTTGGGGAGGCTTCATGTTTTGAGAAGCTCCTAGGTTTGACCTTTACTTGTGATCTGAAATGAAACATGTATATCAAGTTGCCCTGGCCGCTGGTAAAATGGTGGTATCCTTCTACCGCTCCAGAAGATATCTCACTACTGATGTAATTCTTTATCTCTATCTATCCTGCATTGACAAAGTACAAAATAGACTTCGTGGCTTAGTGGGGTGTGTTCTCTTCTCTTCCCTGCAACCTCTCTCCCACAGAAGAGACGTTGTGAGCCTTTCTTGTTTTATCGTTATTTCCATGGCAAGTGCTCGTCCGAGCTCCAATCTCTGGTTGTAAGCTGGTTGTAAGGACACATTCACTACAATCAGAAGTGCCTGCCACTCTGTCTACACAAACCACAGCCGACAATTAATGCGCATTAAATATCGGCAAGATACAGAAACAATGATTAACTTGTTTGACTTGTTGATCTAGTGTTACTCTTTGTCAATTCTCTGTTCAGATATTTCGTTATAATACATCATCATATTCCAGTACCTTTCTATTCAAAACTGTAAACTCATGAGTTTTTTTTATCTCCATCTGACTACTGTACACTCTTAACCCTTATCCTCGAGTGGTCACTGTGCCTTGATAAGTGGTTATGTCTATGTAAAAAGGTACCTCGTTATAATACATCATCGTATTCCAGTACCTTTCTTTCAAAGCTGGTCAGATACCTCATTATAATACATCATCGTATTCCAGTACCTTTCTATTCAAATCTGTAAACGTGGAACTCTATTGCATGTTTTTATTGCCTATAACAATTCACTATCAAATCTCTAAAACTATAAAAATAGAAAACAATTCTAAATATAAAACCATTTTTAGAGATGTATTATTAAATGTACTGATCTTACATGTGATTAAGTTTAAAAAAAATGATAAACTTAATTAGAGATGAACAGGTATTTTTCTTCATTGGTTTGGAATAATAGGATTGACACATTGAGAAATACACAAGAAGAAATAGAAAATGTAATTGTCCCAAGCAACGAAAATATCAATCTATATGTGGTAGTTGTATTGTTATAAAATGTTTAGTTAAACACCAAAATAATATAATTAGGTTAAATGTTTGTTATATGTTAATAATAGCTTAAATATTTTGTCTTACTAATATTTAAATATAAAACATTAAACTCGCTTATAAGTTAAACGTCTATGATTACAAATAATTTTAACGTTCAGATGAATTTTAAGATAAAAGAAATCAATCCCAATTTTTAAATTTCTTTGCCACAAGCAGTAGAAACCTTAAAAGCATAAACAGATGTGAATAATTGGATTTTGATGTTTGTCCGATTGATCAGGAGCATGTACGTTGAGAGGATACACTATATTTCTATCATTATAACAATGACAAATATTACATTAAGATTGTCACATACACGCACATGCACATTTTCCTTAAAACAGAATACGTTTATAATGTATATATTCAATAAAAAATATCTTAAAATTGCAACGGTTTATAAAACTCAATGAAAATGATTTACACTTTCACGTGTTTCATTGCATAAACAAATCAAATAATTAGACTTTTCATTAGTTCATCAAAGAAAAAAGATGTTCACGTTTTCTTGGTTCAAAAAGGAAATTTAATTTTAAAGCTCATTAAAAAGGTTTGAAAGGAATAAAAATTCAAAATCCAGTTTAAAAAATAAGTAAAGGAAACGTAATTTTAAAGCGAATAAAAAAGATTAAACAGACACTAAAATTTCTACTGGTAATTTTAAAGCGAAATAAAAAGATTAAACAGACACTAAAATTTCTACTGGTTATAGATACAACATTAATATGCAGAAGAAAGTAGTTTAGTTCGTAAACCATGAGTTGAATAGACTCATTTTACAGGTCATATTTAAATTCATACTAACCTTTCAGTATTAATACTTTTTAATAATTTATACTATTAGAAGGTGAATTCAATTAATATGCAGAAGAAAGAGAGAAGATTAGGTCGTAGACGATGAGTTGAAGAGTTTAATTTCACAGGCCATATTTAAATTCATACTAAGCTTTCAACATTAATACATTTTAATAACTTATACTATTAGAACGTGAAAATAATTAATATGCAGAAGAAAGAGAGAAGATTAGTGCGTAGATGATGAGTCGAAGGGTTGAATTTCACAGGCCATACTAAAATTCATACTAAGCTTTCAACATTAATACATTTTAATAATTTATACTATTAGAAGGTTAAAATAATTAATATGCAGAAGAAATGGAGAAGATTAGTTCCTAGACGGTGAAAATAATTAGGATAAAAATTCATAAAGAAACTAAAAAATATATGAATAATAAAAATACGCTAAAAAAAGTTGAATGAAATAATTCGTTGAATGCTTGTAAAAATTTGTTGGATTTCAAAAATAAAAAATATTTTAAAATAATTAAAATAACTACTTACAACATCAATTCTGTAATCTTAGGTAAGGTAACCAATTATTATATTTCAATTAGTAGCTTTATATATTAGTTTATTATAAAGAGTAGTATTCTTATGGATATATAGAAAGGTGAACTTCCATTTTGCTTTTCATATAATAAATTATTACATTTTTAATCTTTGCAGTAGCAGCTATAGTTATTGTTCCTAAAATTCCTACTATATTATTGTTTATTTTAAAATGATAAGGATAAAACACCAGAATGTCAATTTTGTAATGTTGGGTAAGACGTTAATTTAAAAAGAAAATATTTTTTGGTATAGATAAGATACTCAATTCACAGCTTGTCGAGAGTTTTTTTGGTATACAGATATGTATTATTAGACGTTAATTAAAAAATAAAATTGGGATAACAATGTATTCAAAAGTGTTGTATGAAATAATTCGTTGAATGGACAAAAACTGTGTCATTCTTAAAATAAGAAGTGAAAAAAATGAGAACCTAATTCTGCTGTATAAAATTGAGTACTATGAGCATGTGTAATGTTAGAAAAATACACATTTTAATACAGATATTAAGAACATTATAAATAAACAACAATATATTTTCACACGTATTACTTAAAATGAGAGCTACTTTAAAAGACCATATTATTATCAATTGCTAAGTAACTAGATTATTAACTGATTTGGATGATAAACTTAAAAGTATTTAAATTCACTTTCCTGTATTATAAAATTATCATATTTCCATTGGTAACAATATATACATATATATATTATCAGTAAAAACTATGATAGTAGTGTGCTTATTCTGTCTTAAAACTCTTACTATTTTACTTTTTTATTTTTATTAATTGTATAATTCGTCTATCTATTACACAATACTATGAATAGTATTTAACATTTAAACAATATGAATGTGAATTAAGTGTTTATTGCTGTGATGTTTAAATGTTTTATAAAGTTATGTTGTTTGTTTTGTTTGCATGATTAAAATAAACGATGATATTAAAATATTATATTACATTTATTTTTTATTTGCAGATGTTCCTGCTGGAATGTTTTTAATGAATATTAAGAGATCATATTAAGGAACCATTCTTCTCCGTAAACAGTATTCTATATACAATTATTTCCTTATGTGGTAGACAACAATGTTTTTAATGAATATTAAAGGACCATCATTCTCCTTAAACAGTATTTTATACACAATTATTTCCTTACATGTACGACAACAAAAACGGCAGCACACAACTTTATTAGACATATATGTGTGAAGAGTTATTTTATCTGGATTGTTTAGCAAATAGTGATAAGAACATCACACATATTTAAATTTGAGAAATTTTTGTTTAATGTTTTTATTAATCATACGATATCGAATTTAACATTTCATAAAATCTGCGAATTTCAAATTTACAAAAGGGAAAATTTTTACTTTTACACTACGAAATATTTCTTATCAAATAAACTAAGTGACGCACAATTCAGTATAAAATCTAACTTGCGACAACAACTCCAGATTAAAACTGAAAAAGTCAGGATAACATCTTGTATTGTTTATAATGTGATAGTGATAATTTAATTGCTCCAGGAGCAATTAAATTTTAATATGGATATGCACACTAGGGAAAAGTCACATTATTATGAAATGTATGGATATTCTTTTTCTCAAAAATCAAAATTAGGGAGACATATGAGATATCATACTGGGGGAAAAAGGGAAAAACCATATTTTTGTGAAGTGTGTGGATATTCTTTTTCTCAAAAAGCACATTTACTGACTCATATGAGAACTCACACTGGGGAAAAAACACATTCTTGTGAAGTGTGTGGATATTCTTGCTCTCAAAAATCAATGTTAGTCACACATATGAAAACTCACACTGGGGAAAAGCCACATTCTTGTGACGTGTGTGGATATTCTTGTTCTCAAAAATCAAACTTAGTGACACATATGCGAACTCACACTGGGGAAAAGCCACATTCTTGTGAAGTGTGTGGATATTCTTATTCTCACAAGTCATCATTAGTTAACCATATGAGAACTCACACTGGGGAAACGCCACATTCTTGTGACGTGTGTGGATATTCTTGTTGTACAAAATCATCATTAGTGAAACATATGAAAACTCACACTGGGGAAAAGCCACATTCTTGTGAAGTGTGTGGATATTCTTGCTCTCAAAAATCAATGTTAGTCACACATATGAAAACTCACACTGGGGAAAAGCCACATTCTTGTGACGTGTGTGGATATTCTTGTTCTGAAAAATCAGTATTAGTGAGACATATTAGAACTCACACTGGGGAAAAGCCACATTCTTGTGACGTGTGTGGATATTCTTGTTCTCAAAAATATTCATTAGTGACACATATGAGAACTCATACTGGGGAAAAGCCACATTCTTGTGAAGTGTGTGGACATTCTTGTTCTCGAAAATCATCATTAGTGAGACATATGAGAACTCATACTGGGAAATGATTTATATACCATACATTACGACCATGTAATCCCTACAGCCACCTACCTTGAAAATGCTGCTGTGAAACCTGCCATAGTTATATGGAATAAGTCAGTGAGAGTTGCAACCTAGATTGAAGTGAGTGTTCCTAATGATGGCGGTCTTAACAGAGCTGAAAGAGAGAAACAGAACAAATACCAAGGTCTCATGTATGATATGAAAAGAAACTGGAACCTAAAGGGGATATCGATCATACCAGTTATCATAGGTGCCACAGGACTTATGAAGAAGAACCTGAAGTCCTACCTAACTAATAATCCTGGTGAACCAAGTGCAAAAGAGATTCAGACAATTGCACTTAAGGGAACAGCGAGGATACTAAAAAGAGCTCTCGGTTGGTGTCAATAAAAAAGCGGGGCAATGTTGGCAGCTGGATTGGCTACCCCATACCCGGCATTACAATCTTCAAAGGGAGAAAAATAAAAATAAAAATTTAAAAAAATATAAAAAAAAAAGGGAAAAGTCACATTCTTGTGAAGTGTGTGGATATTCTTGTTCTCGAAAATCATTATTAGTTACACATATGAGAACTCACACTGGAAAATCGAATGTCTACTAGACACCAAACTCGCGTGTCTTCGGTCTCACTCTACAGGGGTTTACCAGGGACTCTGGTATGAGGATACTTTCAATTTTTAATTTAAAGTAAACCCTGACCAAATATTTTAATTTAAATGAAAATGAAAAATAAAACCAAATCAACAAACTGGCAGTATGTCGCCCGAGATAAAAAGATCTCCTCAGCACTGCTATGCATTGGGTCATAGGAAAATACTGGTGCACCTTCTCCTAGGTGTGTTGCCACAAATAACATTCCTGTGAAGTGTGTGGATATTCTTGTTCTCAAAAATCAGTATTAGTGAGACATATAAGAACTCACACTGGAGAAAAGTCACATTCTTGTAAAGTGTTTGGATATTCTTATTCTCACAAGTCATCATTAGTTACACATATGAGAACTCACCCTGGAGAAAAGCCACATTCTTGTGAAGTGTGTGGATATTCTTGTTTTAAAAAAACAAACTTAGTGATACATATGAGAACTCGATTGCACTGAAAGGGACGGCTAGAATCCTGAAAAGATCTCTTGATTGGACTTACTAAAATAGGGGTAAATGTCAGACATCTGGTTGGATGTCCCATCCCCTAGAAGAAAAAGTTTAAGAAAAAATGAAAAAAAGGGAAAAGCAACATTTTTGTGACGTGTGTGGATATTCTTGTTCTCGAAAATCAGCGTTAGTGAGACATGTGAGAGCTCACATTGGGGAAAAACCACATTCTTGTGAAGTGTGTGGATATTCTTGTTCTCAAAAATCAACATTAGTGACACATATGAGAACTCACACTGTGGAGAATTGAATGCCTACTGGATACCAACCTCGGATGTCTTCGGTCTCAATGTACAGGGGGTTAGCAGGGTCTCTGGTATGAGGATACTTTCAGTTTTCAATATAAAGTGAATCCTAATCAAATATTCAAATGAAAATGAAAGATAAAACTAAATCAACAAACTGGCAGGATGTCGCCAAGAATAAAAAGATCACCTCAGCATAGCTAATCACTAAGTCATAGGAAATTAACGGTGCATCTTCTACTAGGTATGTTGCCACAAATAACAGCACTAAGCTGGGCACTCTATGACATTATTCAAATTCTGGTCCTGTAATCCGTCTAGACCAAACAAAGACTACGAGGAAAAGACAATATAACAAAAAAAAAAGAAAATTATTTTTTACTGTTTCGTATACTCAAGGTATGAGAAATGGGAGAGGAAAAAGCTACAGTATTTGAGTCTCTAGTTAAATCTTCAACCTTAGCAAAAGAGAAAACATCACTAACTACAACTAAAAACTTACTTTCAATTGTATCCCAAGTACATAAATATCTCCCAAAAGATGTTGGAGAGTCAATCAAGAAGAAAGCTTTTAGTTAAGCAGCGATTGATTTTACCAAATCTAACACTGCTGAATGTGCACAAACCCAGTGGAGTAGAGAGGAAAAATGGACATTGATTTGGTCAATGGAATATGCTAAAATAAAATATAAAAAAACTAACATAAAGTTGTAAGCAATGGAAATAGATTTTTAAACATCACTTCCCAAACAAGAAAGAGATTGAGAAGGAAAAGTTAACATGTCAGAAATCTTATTTTCTGAGGAACGTCTTTCTGTGAAGCAAATATCCCAGCTAAAAAAATATCCAGGAAATGGCTAAAAACAATATTTGCCCAATTACTAATCCTCTCCCTATAGCCAAGATCTGCCAAACCCAACAGGGAAACACTACAACACATTCTCACCTGACACAGCTCCCTGAGACAATGCCACCAAGTCCCAGTCTACTAAAAACAAACCAGAAATATACCCTACGTGTCACTCTATATTATAATGCAACATCTCCCCAGGAATCACTCCCAACAGACCCAACACAATTTAAATATGGGCAGACAACACTATGTCCCACTTGAACATGTGACACTGGACTGGGAACAGGTGGAACTAGAGCAATAAAGTCTGACTGTTGAAGATCGGCAAAGACTGTTAAAAATTAAAATGAATAAAGCCTACAAGATGTGTGTTTCAAAAGTCAATCATGCCCTCACAAGAATCACTCCAATCACACATTGAGTGAAATAAATCATACACGGGACAGCATGATTTATTCAGTTAAAACTGTTACTCCAACACATATAAATAAAAACAAAACGCAAAACTTTGAAGCAAACAGAATAAATAAACTGTTTGCAATAAACCCAAGAATGGTTTATAGGGGCCTTGTTAGAGAAGAAATAAAGGTGAGCTCCCCACCAACTCAAGCGGAATTTGAAAACTTCTGGAGGCCACTCTATGAAGACACTAAAGTACATAAAGAACACAATTGGATAAACACCATAAAAGAGTCGAATAAGGATAAAGAAAAGATGCCAGCTGTAAAAATTACCTAGGAAGCTGTCTGCAGGAAAGTAGCTTGATACAGTAATTTTAAAACCCCAGGAATAGACAACATACCAAATTTCTGGCTGAAAAAAACTGATCGCACTTCATCATCACTATGCCAAGGCATTCAGTAGAATCATCAGTGGTGAGGAAGAGCCGCCTAATTCGCTTACTTTAGGCTGTATATCACTTATTGCCAAAAATGAGGACACCCACATGGCTAACAAATATCGACCACTCTGCTGCTTCACAACAACTAAGGATCTTCTAATATGGATAATCGCTGATGCAACATACGACCATCTGATTGCTGGTGATTACTTCGAAAGTGATCAGAGGGGTATACGAGGAAAAAACTAGGCACAAAAGACCAACACCTTGTAAACAGAACCATATTAGAAGACTGCAGAAGAAGACAAAGAAATCTGTCAATGATTGATTACAAAAACCCTTTAACAGTTTATCGGGATACTTCGCTGTTTGGAGCTGTACAATGTGCACACTGATCATTCCTTCAAAAACAAAGATCATGCGAGGAAAGAAGACAAAGAAATCTGATCATCACTTACTTTAGGCTGTATATCACTTATTCCCCAAAATGCGGACACCCACATGACTAACAAATATCGACCAACCTGCTGCTTCGCAACAACTAAGAATCCTCTAATATGGATAATCGCTGATGAAAAAACTAGGCACAAAAGACCAACTTTTTGTAAACAGAACCATATGTGCTCACTGATATTAAATCATTCCTTCTAAAACAAATGCCCAGATGATGCACATCAACTACGCTACAGCACATGGAAGGAAGGACCCAGACCCCCAAACATAAAGATTAAGCAAGGAATATTCCAGGGAGACAGCCTCTTGGCGCTCCTTTTCTGCCTCACAATGGATCCACTAAGTAAGCTACTTAAACGATCCAATTTATTTTTGAACAATAAGCTTTAAGAGTAAAATATTCAAAGCAATATGTTCTCCAAGAATACTCGAAAATTATCTTACCTCTAGGATTATATTTGATAACATGACTTCGCATTGAATAATCGATCGATAATTGATTTTCAGAAAAAAAACAAAACACAGATCACTCTCTAATGAACATTTCTGGAAATTAAATCATTATAGGGCAGACAAGTATGTTTTAATATAGGAATGTTACGTGTTGAAGTAGAATAATTATAATGTCCGAATTCGGACAAAATCTCTTGCTGCAAGTTATTTTCCTCGTACCAAAAACAAATGGCCAGATGGTGCACCTCAATTACGCTACAGCATGCGGATGGAAAGATACAGACCGCAAACATTTAGATCATGCGACGAATATTCCAAAGAGACAGCCTCTCCCCGCTCCTTTTCCTTCTCACAATGCATCCAGTAATAAGCTACTTAAATGATCCAATGCTAGGTACAATCTCAGCATGGACAGAAGGAAGGAGGAAAATAAAAGAGTAAACCAACTACTCTTTATGGACGATTTGAAACTCTATGCAGAATCCGAGAAACAACTTGTCTCTCTGATAGACATTGTTAAAAATTATACAGAAAACATCTGCATGGTTGACAAATGCACTAAGTGCATCAAAAAGAAAGGAAAAAGACAGCATCAGAACATCTTAATCTTGAAAATGGTCATATTGAAAACCTTGGAGAAGATGGTGTCTATAAATACCTAGGAGTAGAGGAGAATGCGACACTTGAACATGAAAAGATGAGAGAAAAGTCGCAGGGAGAATACTTCAAATGACTTTAAAAAATCCTCTTATCAGAATTATCACCAAAAAACAAAATTATTGCATCAATCAATTGCAAAACCCGTTGTTTCTTATGCATTTGGTATAATCAATTGACCACATAACCATATCAATAGCTTTGACGTAAAAACTCGGAAAATACTGGTCCTTCATAGAATCATTTACAAACATCAGCGCATGGACAAGCTGTACTTACCACTGAGAGAAGGTTGCTTAGGGCTCACTGAAATAAACCATGCATACCGTGCTTCAATAGTAAGCATAGGCCAATATATAAAATGTTCTTCTGTTCCCAAAATAAAAACGGTGAATTAACATCACACCAAATATTTGCCTCAGCAGACGTCAACTACCAAGCGGAATGTTAGAGTTGCATCGATTCTTGTATTGTTTCACTATATTGGTTATTGATAAAGTTGTCACAGAAGCATGGCTAGTAAAATGTAATATAAATTTCATAGCCACAACGAGGGAGAGACAAACAATACAGGTTAATATACTGTCTCACTACCAAATATTGTTGAATTTTGTGACTCCTTGGTAGCGGTTGATAAAGCGGGAGAACACTGCGATTGTTATATGTTATTCAATATGAAATATTTCAATAAAGGAAAATGTTACAAAATAAATTATAACAGTTGGAATTTGATTCAGAAAAATAAAGATAATAAAATTCGTACAAATAGATTGTTTAAACTTGGAAATAAAATACTATATACAATAAACAATACGATGACCTGATTGGTGACGTACGAGCTGAACAAAGAAACGCGTTATTATACATCATCTAGTTAGAACGAACCTCAGTCAGAGTTGGCCTAACCAGAGTCTGGGTTAACCAGTAGGCGTGGATACAGATTTTGTGTCTGCAATTCATGTAAGCAGATAGACTAATTAGAGACTAATCGTCATAACAAATTCATCTGTGTTTAGACTAATTAGTAAGGATGTAGAACACACAGAGAATTGTCTGCAACTGAGACAGAAGTATCAGCCATGGAATAAATTTATATGAAAATATTACTGCAGAGGAAATGTATTCCTTCTGCATGACAAACCACCAAGACAGCAAGAGTATGTTATTTGTTCCAGTTGTACACAGGGTTAATATGTACAGAGAATGCCATAAATGCTGTATACTAACAAAACAGAAAGGAGAACACTATACATACATCCAGAGACATATTAACATGAACACGGTTATGTACATGCTATACAATTTGACACATATATATGCATGTTATATATATGGATGACTAAAAAAAAAAAAATATATATATATATATATATATATATATATATATATATATGTGATTTTCAGAATGTGAGAGAGTGTATATAATAAATTCCACAGCCAAACAACGTCGCAGCCCACAAGAGCAATGACAGTCAAAGAACCGGAAGTCCAAGACTCGAGTTTCGCCTTCATGTGGGCTCATCAGTTAGACACATCCAAACGCAAGAGGCTTGGGTTTCGAATCCTGAGTTCGGATGTGTCTAACTGATGGGCCCAAATGAGGGCGAAGCTCGAGTCTTGGACTTCCGGTTCTTTGACTGTCATTGCTCTTGTGGGCTGCGACGTTGTTTGGATGTGGAATTTATTATATATATATATATATATATATATATCAGTATACTACAACACATACTCTTTTGGGATGAAGAAGCATTTGATTAACAAGATCATTATTTATGTTTGTAGAAGACAACAGACAAATCTAAGCATGGATTGGATTAATTACCAATACACGTTTTTAGATTGAACAATAGTAACCCCCGATGTCAACATCCTAAAATTAATCTTTAAAATCGACACCTTACTGCCCGGAGATAAATTAGCCATTAAATAAATGCTCGAGTGCTTAAAATTTTAACCAATGAATTTGCTATTCAAAATATTGAATAAATGTTCGAGTGCTTGAAATTTAAACCAATGAATCTGCTATTCAAAAATATTGAATAAATGCTCGAGTGCTGGAAATTTTAACCAATGATTTTGCTATTCAAAAATATTGAATAAATGCTCGAGTGTTTGAAATTTGAACCAATGAATCTGCTATTCAAAATATTGAATAAATGCTCGAGTGCTTAAAACTTACCGCTATAGGAACACACCCTATCAAATCTAACAGGCATTCATCAAACTGCATACACATCTATATATGCACCTTCTATATGCACCGGTTACCGTCCTTGCGGTAATCTTAGCTTTGCCAACAGGTGGCATTCTATGTTACCTCTTCCATTTTTTCTCTCTTCTTCATTTTTGCATTCGAGATGTCGAGATGACAACATGTCTCATTGTTCCCTCGCGTGCCTACGGCATGACATCATGTTTCTTATTGTTCAGGTAAGGGACACATCCCCTTAAACACGACTTGACAGAATTGTTTCCCTTCCACAAGGTAGAATTAAACATTTATGTATAATTAAAACTCCAAAACATACAATGGACTTCCAACATATACTATGAACTCTTGCATAAATTCACGCACACAAGCATGCAACGGATATTTTATCTACGTTCATGTTAGTTCACATGCATACAAACACTCTGTAACGTTCGTTATATTCTGTGTAAATAAATATTCCTTGTATATATGTAATGTTTGTGATATTCTGTGTAAATAAATATTCCTTGTATATATGTAATGTTTGTAATATTCTGTGTAAATAAATATTCCATGTATATATGTAATGTTCGTAATATTCTGTGTCAATAAATATTCCTTGTATATATATAATGTTCGTAACCTGCTTTTTGGCGTGCTTCCTTTTAATGTGTTAAATGTGCTCATAAAACATGCTCTTATCATTGATCGTTTTCATTAAGCTGTACGATCTGCAGATGACGCTCTTCTAGACGTTACCTACCACAATAATCAGTCAGACAATTAACAGCCTTCTGATAAAGGGACTCCATCTACAATATGGGATGACCCACTCCAACAACAGAACCAAAACAAAAGAGTCAGACTTGCTCTCACATCTTATTGTTTACAATTTGTCTTAATAAGAAAACAGGTAGGTAACGTATTCTTTTGCTATAGATGGCAAATGATACATAGTCATAAAAACTTCCTCCGTCTTAAGAATAGCAGGTATGTTCAAAATTTTTCTCATTGTCTTATACGATCTCAATCTACTCCGGGTATCCTTGCTAGTATTGAATATGTGACGAGCATGCGCAAAAGCGCACAAAAAGTATGAGTTTTGGACCGAAAGCCATAATAGCCGAGATAGCTTTCTCCTCCCTCGTGCTGCGACAAGCTAAGTAATTTGTGTTAAGTGATATAAACGCCAGAAATTATTTTCAAAGTTGAACGAATCAGTTCTTTCTTCTCGCAAACGTCGCACTCTTAACACGCAAGTTCTTTTCAACCGTCGTATTTAGTAAAATAGAGTTACTTCCCTTAGAGGAATTGCCTCTTCTTTTAAAACTCATCTGCATTGCCTCTTTTTAAAATTACCGTTTGATATCACTTTGAGACTGATACCGCTCAAACCTAAGAGACATTCCCTCTGCTTGCAGAGAGAAGGCTTCCTCAAGCGAACGTGAATAGTCTCCAAGATCTTCAGGTGATAGGTCGAATGAGTATGACTCAGAATTGTGAATAAGTCAGTGCTAAAATTCGTGGCATATGCCGGTTTTTTAAGCAAATGCTCAGCTATAGAACCGGTAGGTGTGTCAAAAGTTTCGTGAAAAATAGTGAATAATTCCACCCCGTATTTCCAAGCTTATAACTCCTCGAAAAATGTAATTCAAGCCCTAATTTTTTTTTTCACTTAAAGGAGCAAGGACCAAGGTTTCATAATAAAAACACGTGTTTTTTTTATTTTAAAGGTTTTAAACTTCAGACGTCACAGGTAAATTTCTAAAAAAAGAACACTACTTTTTTGTTTATAATTTGAATATATTATTTATTGAGCTTTTCTCTTCAATTTGTGATATATGAAACTTTGGTTAATATATTAATTATTTACTTTTTAATAGACTCTTGAAAATGGGGGGGGGCGTGAATTAAAAAAACGTTTGTTTAAAATATATTCAGTTTATTGGAAAGAGCATAATATTTCACATTGACCCTGAAAATATCGTAAAAATAAAATCAATAGAAAAATTTTGATAGATTCGTAAAGTTTAAAAATTGAAAAATATTGAGTTCGTAAAATGTATTTAAAAAAATATTTTTATTACTTTTAAAACAACTTTAATAGTTTATTTTGGAAGTATAATCCATAAAGAAAATAAGCAACCCACTTTTAAAAGAGAAATTACGAGTTTGTTTATAGTTTATTCGCAGTTTCGTGTTAGGGGTGTCAAAAATTCCTACAAAAATTCTGATACACCTAAAGACCTGGTTGTGTTTATAAAAAATGTATGTTGGTAGAGAAGTTCTATTCCTGATTTTGCTACGTACGTACGGTTGGACTCTACTATAAAGGCATAACGACATCCGACCCACGTAGTCTATACTGCAACTACAATGAAATTTATAAATTACATTATTATTATGGTGGGGGTAGATTATGATCAATAAAAGAACAAAGTTATACAATGATAAATTTCTTTATTTTCAAAATATTCAAAATGGTTGAAATAAAATCTAAATCAAATGGCATTAAATAATTGACTAAGAATGTTATTAAAATATTGATGATATTTATAAGAAAATTCAATATGTGTTTGTTAAAATAAAATCAAAATCAAATAGAATTAAATAATTGAATAAAAATTTTATCAGAATATTGATGATATTAATAAAACAATTCAATATGTGTTTGTTAAAATAAAATGCAAATTACAATGCTTTAACGCTTTATCAAATAGTGATAAAAATATTTAATTTCAAAAATATGTGCAACTAAGGTCACATATTAAATTATTGAAGAAAATATAAAATACTTAGTTTTGATAAGTTTTATAATATACCAAATTTCCAGGTTGAAAACTTAATGTCATGCCTAAACTAAATGTTAAAGTTAATATTAAATGAGGTTAATTCATTTGTTATCAGTTGATCTAAGGTTTAAAATTAATAATGTTTTGGTGGGGATATTGTGTTAGAATAAATGATTCTTGAAGGGGGAATGCGTTATTAATTAAAGCGTTAGTGAGGATATCCTAAATAAATTACAATGCTAAAGTCAATTTTTGGTAAGTTGCGTTATTCAAGCATACCTTTGAAAATACCATGAATCCCATGATTGGCTTCAATGGTATCGTGCAATTTCAATGTAAAAATTTCATCTATAAGAAAGGCATTTCAGAAAATCTAACTTTTGATATTTAGATTTCATATTAAGTAATTTCTGAAAATATCCTTGTTTGAGCCTGTTTTTGTTTTATCGTTATTTCTATGGCAAGTGCTCGTCTGAGCTCCAACCTCTGGTCCCCCCTCGCCAATCTTTCACGAAAAGCACCCGTCTTACTGAAACCACTGTCAATAATTTTCCCCATTCTTAATCTGTGCTTAAATCAAAACGAAGATTCCATGAACAAATCTTTTTTAGAAGTACATGCTTGTGCAACTCTTTTCCGTTTGCCTGTTTCCCATCTGACTACAACTTGGACGTCTTCAAGTCAAACATAAACAAATTCCTGATAGACATCCCCCTTAAGTAAGACACATTATCAAATCTCCATTACTAACAATTACTACGATATATCCCAGTGATTACTGTACACGCAATAACCCTTATCTCCGAGTGGCTTCTGGGCCTTGATAAGTGGTGACTACCTTGTAAAAAATATCGATTTGGTAATCGAGATAACATTGTCTTTTTTATATCAAGATGTGAAAAAACTGTAACACAATATTTCATTAAGCAACGATAACAATCTTAGATGTCAATATATTAAAAGAAATTTTCCAAGTAAAAATCTTTTTTCCTTTAAAGCTTTATGCCACCTGAAATACAAAAATAGTCAAATTAGTACGAAACAAATTTCAAATCTATAATCTGGCAATGTCTCTTCAGGATTTTGTTTATGTTGGACTTGAAGACATCCAGGTTGTAGTCAGGTGGGAAACGGACAAACGGAATAGAGTACCACAGGCGTGCACTTGTAAGAAAGTAGCTTTGTTCATGGAATCGACATTTTGGTTTTGGCACAGATAAAGAATGGGGAAAATTTTTGACAGTGGTTTCAGCTAGACAGGTGTTTATCGTGAAAGATTGGCGATAGGGGACCAGAGACTGGAGCACAGACGAACACTTGCCATGGAAGTAACTATAAAACTAAGACAGGCTCGCTACGTCTCTCCTTTGGGAAAGAGGTTACAGGGAAGAGAAAAGGACATCCCCCACTAAGCCTATTTTGTACTGTCAAGGCAGGATAAGCTGTTTTAGCAACTCCAGTCCAGATGTGGCCACAGGACTCCATCCTTGAACGTACTAAGCTTTTATATAGATAGAGAATCGCAGCAGCAGTGAGATATCTTATGGAGCCGTAGACGGATCCTACCATTTTCCAACGACCGTCGCAACTGATTTTATGTACGTGTTCCATTTCAAGTCTAGAGTAAAGGTCAGGCCGAGGAGGTTATCGAATTTCAATTGACGCCAGATGGGGATCATAGCGTTAATGATAAAAGTTTGTCTTTGCAGAGATTTTTCCAATTTCTGGCATTTTAGCCGTGTTTTACTTACATTGAGATATAGTCATTACTCTTTTTTGTTTATAATTGTTCAATTATTTTGTTCTAGCTGAGGATGGTGCATGCTACTGGATGATTTAAATTTACCTGCTTTCTCATACATTCCAACCGAGATACGTAAAGATTCTGTTCATTCTTTTAATTGCAATTGTTCGAATTTCTCTTTAAATTCACCAATTTTTGAAATTCTTACATTTAAATGTCTTTGCATTTTCCTCAGTGTAAATTCTAAACTTTATTACAAGAATAAAGATTCGTCTATTTTTATATATTTTCAATAACAACACTTTATACCTGCTATTTTGTATAACAGCTTCTTCTGATGTACTATATTCTCTTCTTCTACTTAGAACGATCAATTGACATGGTTTGAATGAAAATGTTTTTATTAATAGAGTATATTTCTTATAGGAATCACTAAAATTAAGATTTTAGAATATGACTAGTCATTTAATTGATTGTGACTAATTATTTCTTAATGATTTATGAGTCCATTTGGTAAAATGTTTATATCTTTTGAAGACTTCATAGTTTTAAACCAATTTTTGCTTCTTCTTATGTACTATATTCTCTTTTCCTACTTACTTGACTTGAATTACTTGGTTTGAATGAAAATGAATTTTTATTAATTTTAGAATAAGAATATTCACATGTTTTACATTAATATGGTTAACAACAATTTATACCTGCCGTTTTGTATAACAGTTTCCTCTTCTGATGTACTATATTCTCTTCTTCTGCTTTGAACGATCAATTGACATGGGTTGAATGAAAATGTTTTTATTAATAGAGTATATTTCTAATATATATCACGAAAATAAAGGTTTTAGAATAAGAATAATCACATATTGTACATTATTATGGCTTTATCAGTGATTTCAATAGTTTGAATGAAAATGTTTTTATTAATAGAATATATTTCTCATATGTATCACTAAAATTAATGTTTTGGAATGAGAATATTCACATATTTTACATTAATATGGCTTTTGCCAGTGATTTCTCATAAGTTTGACTAAACTTGATTTGTCATGCACTTGACAAGATTATGGCTTTTCCTATTTTATATTTTACTTTTGTTAGTTAGAAGAGATCAAGGGGCTCCTTCCTGGGGCTAACGATTCTATTATCGTTTAAATTTATATCCGGGGCTAACACTTGATTCTATTAGAGTTTAAATTTAAATCTGAGGGCTCTTTTAAGAATAGATAGTGTTCCCTTTATGGCTGCTATCTGTATTTCCTTACAGCTTAATTTTCCAGGGATTGTTTCCAAGTATTTTTGAAGGTTCTTTTTTATTAGGCCAGTTACTGCCGTCACAACTGGTATAATGTTTATTTCTTTCAGAGACCATTTTGTTTTAGATCATTTTTTAGGTCCTGATATTTTGTTACCTTTTCCGGTTCTGCTCTATTAAGACCAAATTCGTTTGGAACTGTGACGTCGATAATGAGTGCAGTTCTTTCGGGCTTGTCCCATATTATTATATCTGGCCTTTTATGTATTGTGTCTCTTTTCCATTTCGATGTTTATTTGACTTGAATTACTTGGTTTGAATGAAAATAAACTATATTTCTCAAAGCACAAAAATTAAGGTTTTAGAATAAGAATATTCACATGTTTTACATTGATATAGGTTTCCCAATGATTTCTCATGGGTTTGACTAAACTTGATTTGTCATGCAGTAACAAGATTGTGGCTTTTCCTTTTTGTTTTATTTTACTTCAGTCGAAGTTCTCAGAAATCAAGGGGCCCACAACCTGGGGCTAACACTTGAACTCTATCTGAGATACATAGATATTCGAATGTTCCATTTAAGTTCTTTATCTCTCAAACACTGCGTTAGTAAAGAAGTTGAGAACATAATTTTCCTCTCCCCAATTAATAATTTCCATACGGTGTAGTATATCTTTCATTTTGGTCTCTTGGTCTTACTGGATTCCAGAACAAGAATATATCTAGTCTGGTGGAGTATCCAGCTTCGTGCACTTACTCGAGGTAACATGCATGGGGAAGTGCACCATTCCTTGTCAAAGCTAATGTGGGTTAGCCATAGTGAGGAGATCTTATTTGGGCAGTGAATACTATGTGATTTTTAATATTTGGTCAGGGTTTACTTCTATTGAACAAGTATCTTCATACCAGGTTGTTCTGATAAACCTTTTACAGAGAGACCTGAGACACTCGAGGACATATGTGTAATTAAATCTGATTTTGAAGGGGAAGAAAATCCACACATTTCACAAGAATATGGCCGTTCCCTCATTTTTTTATTTAACTTCAGTAAGTTTTAAGATATAAAGGGGCTCCTTTCTGGAGCTAACACTTGATTCTGTTATGATTCAAATTTATATCCGAGGGCTCTTTTAAAAATAGATGCTGTTCCATTTATGACTGCTATTTGGATCTCATTACGGCTTGGTCTTCCAGGGATTGCTTCTAAGTATTTCTGAATGTTCTTTTTTATTAAATCAGTTGCTCCTATCACAACCGGTATAATGTTTATTTCTTTCAGAGACCATATCGTTTGGAGATCATTTTTTAGGTCCTGATATTTTGTTATCTTTTCCCGTTCAGCTCTAGTAAGGCCAAAATCATTTGGGACTGTTACATCGATAATGAGCACAGTTCTTTCGGGCTTACTCCATATTACAGTATCTGGTTTGATAGCTTTGTCTTTATGTATCTGCCCGTCTGTATGTCTTTGTCATAGAACAGGATCACTTTTCCATTTAATGTTATCGGTGGTGGTTCATGTTCCCAGATGTCCATTGCTCTGTCAAGTTGCATCTCTCCACAGATCTTCCAATATAGGTACTTACATACTTTGTTGTGACGGGCAGTCTAAAGGCCATCTGCCAATGAGATTGGGCATGCAGACATTAGGTGGCTTGGGCTCTCAATTGCTGAGTGGCAAAACCGGCATTGGCGTTCCTCAGTGTGAGTTTTCATATGTCTCACTAAACTTGATTTGTGAGAAAAAGAATATTCACATAGTCCACA
>NC_136527.1:207108891-207218891 GCF_053919585.1 Euprymna scolopes | reverse complement strand
AATAAATAAATTTAGGATAATGAGCCTGCAGGATATCTTCTCCAGCGGTCTCAGCATTGTAAGATGCGATAAATTGTTTTATCTGAAACAAAAAATTCAGCCGATTCAGCAGCTTCCATTTTCAATATGTAATTTTGTTTTTGCAATTGAGAGACACATAATTTAAAGTCCTGCAGCATAAGATATCTAGTTAAGCTCCAGAGGGAGTGTGTTGCATGCTACAACCCGGAATAGCAACAGTAACTCTTTATTTCTGTCGTTGCAATTCTTGTAGTTTGACATTTCATAACGGATCTCTTCCCTACATTTCCAGCTATGGCAGTAGCCTTTTCATTGATAGTAACGAGCAAGAACGAGCGGGAGATGGTGTAATAGTTTTACATTATTAGCTGTTGATGATAAGTGACGTATAGGGGAGTCAATTCACGAATAATATCATGGTTATAATTAACGAGTATTTGATTAATAGCTGACTTTATGATGCAAGTATCTTCGTTGCAGGTCCCATCAACCCCCTATAAAGAGAGACTGGATGCCAAATAAGCATTTCAGTTATTTCCAGTAAACATTTTTTTTTCAGAATAAATTTTTATGTTTCAGTAAATATGATGTATAAAGACAATAAGCCACGCGTTGTTTACAAGTTTACTACGTGTGAGTTCTGAAATGTGTAGAAAGATTTTGTTTACGAGAATTTTAATATTGTTCACATGAATATGGTTTTCACATTTTATGGTGTCTCATTATGTAGTGTTAGATGTTGTTTAGTAAAACATGAAAATACACATTTTTCACAAGAATATGGGTTTCCACTTACGTGAAATCTCATGTGGTACGTTAGATGTTGTTTCTGTGTATATGAATAATCACATAGTTCACAAGAATATGATTTTACTCGAGAGTGAGTTCTTCTGTGTCTCCTTAGGTCTGATTTATTTGAAGTTGAAAATTGACATTCTTTACAAGAATATGGCTTAGCTCGAGTTTGAGTACTCGTATGTATCGCTAGATTTTGTTTCTCAGAACGTGAATATTTAAATTGTCCAGGCGAATATGGATCTTCTCCAGTATGCGTACTCATATGCATCGCTAGATTTGGTTCCTCAGAACGTGAATATTGAAATTGTTCACGAGAATATGGATTTTCCCCCAGTGTAAGTACTTATATGCATCGCTAGATTTGGTTCTTCAGAACGTGAATATTGACATTGTCCAGGATTATATGGCATTCCTCCAGCGTGAGTACTCACATGGATCGCTAGATTTGGTTCCTCAGAACGTGAATATTGAAATTGTCCAGGAGAATATGGCATTTCTCCAGTGTGAGTACTCATATGCATCGCTAGATTTGGTTCCTCAGAACGTGAATATTGAAATTGTTCACGAGAATATGGCATTTCTCCTGTGTGAGTACTCATATGCATCGCTAGATTTGGTTCCTCAGAACGTGAATATTGAAATTGTTCACAAGAATATGGCATTTCTCCAGTGTGAGTACTCATAACCATCACTAGATTTGTTTCCTCAGAACGTGAATATTGACATTGTTCACGAGAATATTGATTATCCACAGTGTGAGTACTCATTTCTTTTCTCCAGTGTAAGTACTCACATTCATCGCTAGATTTGGTTTCTCTGAACTTGATTATTGATGTTGTTCACGAGAATATAGCTTTTCCCTCATTTTTTCATTTTTCTTATCATTTTGTTTAAGCCAGGGATGGGACATCCTACCAGATGCCAAACATACACCTGCTATTTTAGACACTCCAACCGAGAGATCTTTTTAAGATTCTAACCGTCCCTTTAAGTGCAATTGTTTGAATCTCCTTTGCACTTGGTTTACCTGGTATATTTGTAAGATAGTTTGTAAAATTCTTTTTCATAAGTCCGGTTGCTCCTATAATTACTGGAATGATAGAGATCTTCTTAAGGTTCCAGTTTCTTTTCATGTCATACATAAGACCCTGGTATTTGGTAACTTTTTCCCTCTCAGCTCTGTTTAACCCAGCATCATTCGGGACACTAACTTCCACCAAGGTTGCTTCCTTCTCCTTCTTGTCCCATATTACAATGTCGGGTTTTATAGCTCCGTTTTCTAGGTACGTGGCTGTAGGGATTGCATAGTCATAGTGGATGGTATATGACTTGTTTCCGACTGTTCTTTCGGGTATATGTTCCCATGACTTCTTGCTGCATTCGATATTTAACTTATTGCAGATCGTCCAGTGGAGATATTTGCATACTTCATTGTGTCGCATTGTATAGTAGCCGTCCCCTAGCAGAACCTTACAGCTAGAAATCAGGTGGCTCACACTCTCTACTTCTGTGTGGCAGAACCTGCATTTGTTGTCTTTGCTGAGACCACTCATTTTTTTAAACGCATTGGTCATCAAGCCTTGATCTTGGGCAGCTATTATAAACTTCTCCTGGTCATAGTGGATCGATCCATCCTTTAGCCAGCTTATAGACCCTTCCTTATCAATATAGTCTTGGTTATATTCATCCAGAAAATACTTGGCCCGTTGTTGGTTGGCCCATTCTTCAACTTTCTTGTCATGGAAAGCTTTAGTGTATTTCTGGCGACTTTTTCTGGCTATTTCAGTCGCAGGTATCTTTTCTGTTTCTGTCTCACTTGTAAGACAGTCTTCCCCAAAATGTTTGGCCAGTTTTGTGATGGATGTTGTTCTACTGGCTCTTGATTCCTGATGTTGGTGTACCATCTTGAGAGTTGGGTTTTTAGAGCTCATCAGATATTGTCCAGTGCTCACAATAGTTGCACGATGTTGATGGTCAATCTCCGAGAGCCCCATACCTCCTTTCCATCTGGGCAGATACATTCTAGACAGACACTGGTTTCTGTATATTACTTTATACATTGTCAGCATTTTACGTGTCTTAGTGTCTAGTCTATTTATGTCTTTTTGTGGCCAGTCGACAATACCAAAACTGTATGTTACCACTGGCATGGCTAGTTGGTTAATGGCAGTTATTTTGTTTCTGGCTGTGAGTTCTGTTTTGCATACCTTCTTGACTCGGCGTATGTACTCACTTCCAATTTTGTTTCTCATCTTGGCATGCTGGATGGTATCATTCTCTTCTATGCCAAGGTATTTGTATCCTTCCTGCCCTTCTAGGTCCTTGATGGTGGTATATTCATCAAGCTATATATTTTCAGTTTCGATCTTTTTCCCAGATTTGATGGAGCACTTGGCACATTTGTCCAGTCCAAATTTCATGCCAATATCTCTGGAGAAGTTATGTACGACTTGTAAGAGTTCATTTAAGTCGGCATCAGAACTGGCATACAGCTTGAGGTCATCCATGAAGAGCAGGTGGTTAATTCGTTTGTTTGGGTCTTGTCGGCGGTCCTGGCTTAGATTGTAAGCACATTTGTTTTTGTTTAAAAGTTTGCTTAACGGATCTATTGCCAAGCAGAAGAGTAAAGGGGATAAACTATCTCCTTGGAAGATTCCTCGCCTGATGTTTACGTCCGTGCCCCTTATATTTCCTTTTGTGTGGCTTAATGTCATGTTTGTTTGCCACATTTTCATTTGTGTAGCTATGGCCTGTTTGATTATCGGGTGTATCTTATATAGCTCTAGACAGCGTAGAAGCCACATGTGTGGTACACTGTCATAAGCCTTCTGATAATCAATCCAAGCCATACTTAAATTTCGCTGTCTCTTCCAAGATAGTTTTATTTGTTAAGAGCTGGTCTTTGGTACCTAGACAGTCCCTCCTACAGCCTGCTTGTTCTTTTTCAAGATATGTGGCGCAGGAGAGGTGTTGGTATATACTGTCCGCAACAAGGCCAGTGAAGAGTTTGTAGGTGGTAGTGAGACAGCAAATGGGCCTGTATTTATTAGGGCGTTGCGTTTCTTTTGTCTTTGCTATGAGGGTTGTATCTCCTCTTAATAGCCATTCTGGTGTGGTTTCTTCACCGCTCAATATTCTGTTGAAACAACTGCTATAATGCCCATGTAATGATGTTAGTTGTTTCAGCCAGAAATTGGGGAGATTGTCTATGCCAGGCTTTTTGTAATTTGAGACGCCATTTAGCTTCGTTTTTATAGTGCCAGCTGTTATTTTTGGCTCCGGCATCTCTGGCTTATTTTCTAGGCTCCTCTCAATGGTATGGATCCATTGAGCCTCTTTGTTATGGGTGATCTCGTTCTCAAAGAGAGGCCTCCAATAATCCTCCAGCTCTTGCATTTTGGGCGGGTTATTCACCGTTATAGTGTCCCTTATTAGGTTACGGTAAAATAACCGAGCATTCTGCTTAAATGTTTTGTTTTCATGCTTTGCCCTATTCTTGCTTTCTCTTTTCTTAATGCGTTTGGAAAGTGCTGGGATTTTTCCTTCTAATTCTCTAGCTACGTTTTGTAGCTGTCCTGCTTTTGTACCATATTTCCTGCTGAGTTTGCCGATGATGTTCTTCAGTCGTCCCTGTACAGCAGGGGCGGCTAGGAATTGTTTAATCTGGGACAATTCCCTTCGGCACAGGTTTAGCTGGTTTTGGATCTTTTGTTTCCAGCGTGGTATTTTGTCTTTTGCCTCTGGTTCCCGTTGTTTTTGGAATGTTGGCATTACTTTCCTTACAATGTAGAGTCCTGATGCATAAGACACCTGATTTAACTCAGTCAGGGTTGTGCTATATGGCACTAGTCTCTTGAGAGCAACATTAACCCTTTTTACTGCTACCTTTGTTGCTCTCGTGGTTGTTATTTTAGGCAGCATTTGTCTTTCTTGAAGTCCCATCCGTTGGACCTCCTCTATGGTCTTACATAGTTCTTCTTCCAAGACTAACTGGTCATCATCCACCTCGGGCATTTCCTGAGGGAGTGTTGCTGGTGTTTGTGGTATTTCACTTGTCAGCATTGGTGCCGAAGTATCAAGGTCTCGTGTGGGACTATTTGTGGTTCTTTCATTTCCATTCGTAGATATGGGTAGGTTATTGGGTGGTATTTCTATGGGGTTTTGAAGTGGGTTCTGGTTTGTTTTAATGAGGGATGCGACTGCTGTTTTTAGATGTCTTATTTCTTCCTCATTCATCACCTTTAGGCTATTGTACCTTTGTGACCTAATTTTTGGAGATGGGACATTCCGTTTGCCTGGACAGAAATGGAAGAATATTTCCCTCCAAGTCTCTGTCCTTTGTTTTTGTTTGGAATATTTTGCCTGAGCATATTCCATTGCCCACATCAGTATCCACTTTTCTTCCCAGGTCCATCTTGACTCCATTCTTCGAATGTTCTCCTCTTCCATAATAGGAATGTAGTCTTTTTCTGCCTCCTTTAGAGCTGTAGTCTTAATTTCATTTTGCTCTTCCTCTGATACATAGTTTCCTATCTGCGAAATAAGTGATCGCAGGCGGGCAATAGGTGTAAATTTTTTCTCTTCAGGTAGGTTAGTATCTTTTATTTTCTCGGTAAGAATGTCAGTGGATGTTTTGCTCCACTTTTCGAACTTCGAGTAGTGGTAGCAAAACAGTAGCACCTTCTTTTCTGCAACAGACCACGGCTGAGCTTTTAAGCCTCTTGCGTTTTTCTTTTTTCTTGTTGCTGAATTTGATGTTTGGGGGCCAGGACCTCTGTTATCAAGGCCTGATGGCTGACCCTGGTTATCCTCTGTCATGGTTGGAGAGCCACTTCCAGAGTTCGGAAGGTTTACACCATTGTTTGCATCTTCCCGCCTGGCGTATGAACGGGTTGAAGGACCCTTTTTATCCTGGGTGCCGACCTGCCAGTATGAGTTTTTATTTTCTTTCATATGTTGTTTTGATTTCCCCATTGTCCACGGCTTTTTATTTCTTATTCAAAGCTGCCCTTTATTGCTAAAGGGGGTGCCCCCGTCTGCAAACTGAGGGACGTGCTGGATGGCTTGAGGAGATAGCACACCATTTCTTTGAATATTTAGTCAGGGTTTACTTCCAATGAAGTGTCCTCATATCAGAATTTCTGACAAACCCCTGTACAGAGAGACCTTAGGCACTCGAGGATAGTGTCTAGTAGGCATTCAGTTTCTCTCTTGTAGGCATTCAGTTTCTCTCCAGTGTGAGTACTCATATGCATCGCTAGGTTTGGTTTATCAGAACAATAAATTTCGCACCAATCCTCAGTGTGGTTTATCATATACCGTATCCTTGAATTTTTCAGTAATTATTATTTTGAGAAACAAGAAGAACAATATTTTTATGACAAATATTTCGATTTTCTTCTGACAAATATAATATAGTTTTGCCACAGATGACAGTTTATGTCTTCAAACACGAATATGATTTTCTCTGGAGGAAATATTAAGGAAAATATAGACTCGTTCATATTCAATACAAGCTTTCAAGCACGAACATCTGCAAAGAAAAAATTAATGAAATTTATTTTATTATATATTTTAAGTTATTTGTATTAAAATATTTTTAATTTTAATCGTTATTGAAGTTGGACTGCTTAAGAAAACTTATTTAGCGATTTGGCTTTTATATTAATACAATCATAACTACGATTAATGTCTTTTATATTGATACAATCATTACTGTGATGAATATCTTATATTGATACAATCATCACTATGATGAATATGTTTTATCTTGATACAATCATAACTGTTTTATATTGATACAATCATAACTATATCTTTTATATCGATACAATCATAACTATGATGAATATCTTTTATATCGATACAATCATAACTATGATGAATATCTTTTATCTTGGTACAATCATAACTATGATGAATATCTTTTATCTTGATACAATAATAACTATGATGAATATCTTTTATCTTGATACAATAATAACTATGGTGAATATCTTTTATCTTGATACAATCATAACTATGATGAATATCTTTTATATTGATACAATCATAACTATGATTAATATCTTTTATCTTGATACCATCATAACTATGATGAATATCTTTTATATTGATACAATCATAACTATAATGAATATCTTTTATATTGATACAATCATAACTATGATGAATATCTTTTATATTGATACAATCATAACTATGATGAATATCTTTTATATTGATACAATCATAACTATGATGACTATCTTTTATATTGATACAATCATCACTATGATGAATATCTTTTATATTGATATAGTCATACCTATGATGAATATCTTTTATATTAATACAATCATAACTATGATGAATATCTTTTATATCGATACAATAATAACTATGATGAATACCTTTTATATTGATACAATCATCGCTATGATGAATATCTTTTATATTGATACAATCAAAACTATAATGAATATCGTTTTGTGAATGGTTTGTGTAAAGGTAAATTGAGTAAATTCTGATAAAATGAAGCAACCTTTCATGCTTATACAATCATAACTGATGAACATCTCCATTGTTGTCGTCAAAATTGGAAATATTGTCAAATTGTCACTAGCTATAGTGGAATAGATCAACTGCTTTGTGGATGCTTAAGTAAATGCAAGGGAAGTATATTCTGACAAAATATCCGTTGTGGAATCTCGAAAATTGAATGGTAAAGAAATGCAGCATCTTTCCAAAACATTTAGATTAATATAATGTATGAATAATTCAATCATTGTATGAAATAAGATTTAATAAGACAAGATAGTAACGAAGAAATATATATATATATTTCTTCGTATATATCTTTATGTCAAAATCAAAAATATCAATAAAAGTTCAATAGTTGTTGCTGTCACAAGCGCTTTCGATTCGTTCACTTTGCTGCTCTTTCGTTTCAGTAACTTTTATATAGACTCTTTCGTTCCGGTTTCGTGATCTAACTTTTGTATGCACTCACTCATGCGCATAGCAATTAATCGATAAAGCGGGGCGCCATTATTTCGTTCCCTATTTACCAACCAAACACACGTGTTCCAATCTTTTCTTATACATCCATGCACAACACAGCATGACATGGTGGCAAGCGGTATTATCATACAACACACAATCTTATAACGTTACAGACAATTTAAAAAAGGTAAAACAGCGTGTAAATAAGCAACAAAAAAAAACGATTTTTTTAATCTCTTAAACGCTGAACAAATTTTTTTCTAACCTCCCACACCACACAAGTTGTATGTACCTTTTTTCTTCACACTTTCTTATCGTAATGGCCACAATTTCATTACAAGTCCCTAGTTTTTGAATTGCCGTATTGCCGAATCATTCAAACTATTTCGACAACGAATGGAACGACCGGCGAAGAAGGTTTACGCCGGTATAATAGTTGGTCGATGTCGGATGATGATCGCAACGATCCATAAATAATATTTACTGCATTTTTAGAGCAGCTAGAACCAGCGACAAACTACCGCGTTTGTAAACTGGAACTCGGAACATACCAGCAGAGACCAAATGAAACAACAGACATCTTCATCAACAGATGTCGACTGTTGGCAAAGAAATGTGATTTCAGTGCCGACGAATTAAACGAACACCTCGTCGAGTTACTAATTGCCAGCACACCAATACCCGAACTGCAAAAGGAACTGCTAAACACACCGAAAGGTTACAAAATCGAGGAACCTGTTAGATTAGCCCGTTCATACGAGGCTTTAGTGTAACGTGCATCCAGGAGATAAGCGCCCGCGTGTTGTGTTGGAAAAGACGTGGGGAGAGCGACGATTGAGTTGGTGGGGGAATCGTGTTGCTGTTGCTTCTCGTGCCGTGTGAGGATATTTTACCGTTGTTGGGTCCGGTCTGAGTAACCGTTCGCGTCCGTCTAGGCACCTTGCTTGTTGGATTCCGTGCAGAACCGGTGTATAATGGTTATTGAATTGCTGCAACATTTATAACATCTTTTCCTGAACTTACCGTGTTGAAGAGGGGGTCGAGCGCCATCTTGAATTTGTCTTTATATATCTACAGAGGGCGCAGTAATTCTTTTTTCTTTTAAAGGACTTTCCTTACGCATTTTCTTACATTTAGCAGTTTATGTCAACCAACTCCACCAGTTACAACAATCACCACATATAGCCGCAATAAGCCGTGGTACACACCAGTGGCAAGGGATTGACCGAAAACGTGGACAAACCTGCAAAAATTGTGGACGCAGTCACCGTTTTGGCAGAGAACACTGCCCTGCCCAAAATGATATATGCCACACATGTGGCAAAACTGGTCACTGGGATACAGTTTGCATCTCAGGGAAGCAGAAAACCAAGAGACAACAAGGATGGCCTGGCATAACAGTCATAACCAACAACGGGAGTTTGGCAAGAAAATAAACAGCGTTGCTAAACACGATGACCAAGCCATGACTGACACAGGCACGGCAATGGAGAACCTCACCTTTAGCTCCATCACAACTAACAGCGGAAAGTCAGCAAACATGAAAGATCCTCGAAATGAGGCATTTGTTGATCTAAGCATTAAGCTAAGGGACCACCCAGGCACTCATACCTTCAACCTGAAAGTAGATTCAGGGGCACAAGCAAATACATTGCCTATCCGCATATTCCGCAACATGTGCCCTAGCAGTAGAGACGAAGCTGGAAACCCAATGCCTGGATCATTCACCTCAACACAATGTCTGTTAACAGCTTACAACAATACCAGGATAAACTGTTATGGCACCACAACTTTTAGGTGCAAGTATAAAACCCCCCATGGCTGTTTACCCAATTCTATGTGGTTGATGTACCAGGAGCAGCCATATTGGGCATAGAAACATCAGTGGCTCCTAGGGTAGTGACAATGAACTGTGTCATCTCAGCCTAGCACCAACCCATCAATAATGTAGCTGACCTAATACATCTATACCCTATGAGGTTTGACTGTATTGGTGAATTTCGGAACACTCACAAGCTTGTTGTCAACCCCAATGTACCATACCACATAGACCCACAGGGAAGGACATACCACCAAATTCCAACTGTTGAGGTACTCAAACACCGATTTGCAGAAGCAAAATTCTTCTCAAAGTTCGACGCTAAGTCTGGGTGCTGGTCTATAAAGCTCGACCCTGAAAGTCAGCCACTAACAACTTTCCAAACACAATTTGGAAGGTATTGTTTTGAACGACTGCCATTCGGTTTGTGTGTCAGTCAGGACATCTACTAACTCGAGATGGACAGACTACTCGAGAAATGCACTGGTGCTTGTGGTATAGCTGACGATATCACCATATATGGGTCGACAGAGCAGGAACATGACGAAAATCTAAGACATTTCATGAAGGTCGCTACTGAAGAAGGCCTTATCTTGAACTCGTAGAAGTGCAATATCAAATGCCGTGAAATATCCTTTTTTGGAAACCTGTACACACATACCGAATTAAAACCAGATCCGGCGAATGTACCTGTACCTAGAGAAAATGCCTGAACCACATAACAAGACGGAACTACAACAATTCTTGGGTATGATGACATACCTGTCTCGTTTTGTCAAGGACTTCAGTTCCAAGACAGCAGTGTTGCGTGACCTATTACACAAGGACTCTGATTTCCAGTGGGAACCACACCATGAGGAAGCTTTCAAAAAGATAAAAAGTGAAGTATCCGAAACGTCCCTGCTCCACTATTTTGACACTAAAAACCGATATACATGCACTGTGATTCGAGTTTACATGGAATCGGTGCAGCTTTGTTACAACCAGATGAGGATGGCAATCTATCGCCTGTCACATATGCTAGCAAGAGCCTCACACAGACAGAACAGAGATACGCATGTATCGAACTGGAGCTACTGGCCATCGTATTTGGCACACAGAGGTTCCACACATACCCTTATAGCCACAATTTCCAAACCACAAACCCCTCACTGTGATCATCGACAAACCGCTCACCTCAGCCCCGGCACGTCTGCAAAGAATGCTAATAAAACTCCAAGGATACAACTTCAGGCTCACATATAACAAGGGATCTGACAACATCTTGGCTGATGGATTATCGCGCCTACCACCATCTTGTAATGCGGCCCTTATGGAACTTGATGTCCGGGTTGATACAGTTCGTTTTTCCACTAATTACATCAAACAGCTAAGACAGTATACGGCAGCGGATCACCTACTTAACCAACTGAGAGAGACCATCATCACGAGATGGCCAGAGACAATCTAGCAGCTGCCCACTGACACTAGAGTGTTCTGGGGCCTAAGAGATCAGCTCTCAATTGTCCTCAAAGGACAACAAATAGTCATCCCCCAGACACTTGAAAAAGACATATTAGAACAGCTACATGCTTCTCATTTAGGACAAGAGAACACAAAACTCCTTTCCAAGGCCACTGTTCACTGGGTAAACATAAACAAAGACATTGAACAGTTCACAAAGTCATGCAGTATCTGTCAAAAGCATCAGCCTTCCCAAATGCAAGAGCCGCTAATGCAACATGACATCCTAACAAAGCCATGGGACGTAGTTGGCACAGACCTGTTTGATCTCCACAGAAGTCAATGGGTGATCATAGCTAACTTTTACTCAAAGTATCCTATAGTCAAACGCCTACCTGATCATTACCAAGCAGTGTCAGAGTGAACATCACACGCCAGGTTTTGTTGACTTTTATACTGGAGTTAGTCTTCTGGGTGCGCATGTCTGGTTTTCACTTAAAAGGAAGTGACGTCACAGCTCGGGTGTGTGTATACGCATGAATGTGGGTGGGTGTATGAGGCTGTGTATATGCCTGAGTGTGTGCGTGCGTAAGTGCGTGCGTATATGTAAGGGAAAACATGTTCGTTTGTCTATTTCTTTATACTAGTCCATTGGATTATGAATAGTTCGGACTTGTCGTGATGTTTTTGAAATCCCAATCTTTAGCAAACAATTATTTTAAATTCTGATGATGATTCGAACTCAGGTCCATTGTTGCTGATCAAAATTTGTGGAAAACGAAATTTTGCGAAAGTGTTTTTATTTTCTTAATCACTGTGCGTGATTTACAGTCATCAAGTTTGTAGATATCAAAGTATCTCGTTGTGTAGTCTATTATTACTTCATATGTTTTATTGTATAAATAAAAAATGTCTGTCGCTGGTATTTCATGGTGTTACTGGTATTTCATGGAGTTACTGGTATTTCATGGTGTTACTAGTATTTCATGGTGTTACTGGTATTTCATGGTGTTAATGGTATTTCATGGTGTTACTGGTATTTCATGGTGTTAATGGTATTTCATGGTGTTACTGGTATTTCATGGTGTTAATGGTATTTCATGTTGTTAATGGTATTTCATGGTGTTACTAGTATTTCATGGTGTTAATGGTATTTCATGGTGTTACTGGTATTTCATGGTGCATTAGAGATTCTGACGGTTGTTGGTTTCTATGATTTTAAACAGTGTGTGCATATGTGCCTATCATTTCTGTTATCTGATGATTTACGTTGATCCAATATATGACTTCCTTTGCTCGTGCAATGCATTTCTCTATTTCTAAGTGTCCCGTATGGATCTTTTGTAGGACTTCTTTTCTTAAAGAGGTGGGGACCGCTATTCGTGTACCTTTTAGTACTGGTCCTTTGACGACCGATATTTCATCCCGAACTGGCATATACGGCGCTATTTTGAGTCGTACGTCTTTATTTTCTGGCCGACTTGACGTTGCAGAATTTATACGCATCTCGATGGACGTCAAGTTTCTGGTCGTATTGTTTGAGAATCGTGTGGATATATTTGTCCATCACCATATCAGGTATCTCTTGTGTGCTGTCCCATATATATACACGCGCTAATGCATCAGCAATTACGGATTCTCGACCTGGGACATATAACACTTTAAATTCATATTTTTGGAGTGCCATGAGAAATCTTTGTATTCTCGGAGAGTTTTTCGTGATTGATTTTTTTAAATCTGCCTTAATGGTTTATGATCGTTTTCAATATAAAATGTTATTCCATAGATGAATTGGTGAAATTTGTTACAGGCGAACACTATGCTAAGTATTTCCAATTCAATAGGACAATAGTTTTGTTCAGCAGGAGTTGTCGATCGTGATGCGTATGATACGGGTAGCTATGTTTCATTATGTTTTTTTTGTAGAACTGCGTGCACTTCATTGCCAGCATTAGTGGTAACTTTTATTTCTTTAGAAGGATCATAGAATTAAAAAAATTGTTATTATATATTCTAACTTCTCTACAGCCTCTATTTGAGATTTTTCAAATTACCAGAGTGCATCGTTGTGTAGGAGTTTTCTTAGCGGTGTAGTTACCTCCAAATATTCCGCTATGAATTTATATAGGTAATTTGTTCGTCCCAAAAATCATTATGTCTTTTTTTTATTTTCGGGAAGAGGCATGTCTATGATAGCCTGTATTTTGGAGGGGTGTATTCCTCATGAGTGATAAGATGGCCTAAGTACATATAGATCAACTGCTTTCAGAAGCCCACAGTATTAATGCTGAAGTCCTTCTGGGGTCCATCCTAGGCCCAACTCTCTTCCTGATCTACATTAATGATCTCCCAAAACACATACTTAAATCATTCGTTGACATCTATGCTGACGACACGACCATCTATGGCAACACATCAAAGGCCGTAAATGACAAAGTTCTCTCTGATTCTCTCTACTCTGATCTTGAGCGCCTGGTAAAATGGGGGAATAGATGGCTGGCTACTTTTAATGCATCACAAACCAAGCTCCTATCTTTACATCATCAACGCCCTGCCCCATCTGACATCAATTGAAATGGATGGCTCTCGTCTTGGGAAGGCTTTATGTTCTGACAAGCTTCTGGGATTGACCTTTACTCCTGATCTGAAATGGAACATGTATATCGTCTGTTGTCAAGTTCGCTGGGAAAATGGTGGGATCCTTTTACCGCTCCAGTAGATATCTCACCCCTGATGCAATTCTCTATCTATATAAAAGCCAGGTAAGTCCAAGGATGGATATCTGCTGCCACATCTGGGTAGGAGCTGCTAAAAACAGCTTATGCTACCTTGACAAAATAGACTTCGTAGCCTAGTGGGAGTGCCCCTTTCTCTTCCCTGCAACCTCTCTCGCACAGAAGGGGCGTTGCGAGCCTGTCTTTGTTTTATCGTTACTTCCATAGCAGGTGCTCGTCTGAGCTCCAATCTCTGGTCCTTCCACGCCAATCTATCACGAAAAACACCCGTCCACCTGAAACCACTGTCAAATAGTTTCCCCACTCTTTATCTCTGCCTAAATCAAAACGCAGATTCCATAAACAAAGTTTCTTTCTTAGAAGTCCACGCCTGTAGAACTCTCTTTCGTTTGCCTGTTTCCTACCTGACTACAACTTGGATGTCTTCAAGTCCAATATAAATAAATTCCTGATAAACCGCCTCTTTAAGTAAGACATTTGATCAAATCTCCATTACTAACGACTAATACAATATTATCCCATTGATTAAGGTATGTGCAATAGCCTTTATCCCAAACTGGCTTACGGATCTTGATAAGTGGTGACTACCATGTAAAAAAGAAGAATTAAATTATAAATGTCAAACAATCGATTTTTGAATCGAAAATTAGAGACATTTTTTCGATTCCGATACCTCAAAAAGTTCCGATTTTTTTACAACCCTTTTGGCGTAAAATTTCAAATTTGTTTGTTAGCTTTTATTTATTTGTATTTTTTAAAAAATTTCTATTTTATCCTTACAAACTGCCGCCACCTGGTATGTGCCGTTCGTAAAATAGGTAAACATGTTTCCGATTCCAATACGTCCAAATGTTCCGATTTTTAAAAAAAACTTTTCAGTATAAAATTTCAGATATTTTGTTAGCCTTTATTTTTTCTATTTTCTATTTTTACCCCCTCAAAATCCGGCGCCCCCTGACATGGGCCGCTTAGAAAATAGGGACACATTTTTCTGCTTTCGATACCTCCAAAAGTTCTGAGTTTTTACAAACTTTTTCGGTAAAAAAATCTGATTCATTTTAGATTTTTTGTTAGCTTTCATTTATTTTTATTTTTTCGTTTTACCCTCTCAAAATGCTGCCCCCTTGAACGTCTCGCCTGGGGCCGACCGATCCCCGCCCCGCCCTTGATACGCCACTGTGTGAACTACATAATCCCTAACACGAACAGAGGACACTAGACTTTACCGTGAAAGTGAAAACCCCTAAGATACAAAGTTTACATCTGCCGTACGGAAATGAAAGCTTCCAATGATTGACTTGCATTGAATGACAACTTTTGATACTGGACATAGAATGGTAAAATGATAATCTGATAAAAATAACGAAATACAGTTTACGGGTTTAGAAAGTTTACATCTGCACATTTTACACGTGTCATAAACTTGTTCATGTTTCACAAAGATACAACTGAGAAATTTTAATAATCATTTCTGTACTGAATTTTCAAATATAATGTTTATTTATATGTGACTTTCAATCTTGAATGAATAAAAGAACACAAATGTATTTAAAGAAATAATTTTATTTCCAATCTTTTAATTAAAGTAAAGAAACAGTTGAAAATCTAATTAAAAAATGGGAATGAAAAATATATAAAATGTTTTAAGCATTTAATGAGTCAGACGTTGGTAAAAATGTATAATTTTATTTCCAATCTGTTGATTAATTAAAGAAAAGAAACTGTTAAAATTATAATTAAAAATTGGGAATGAAAAATATATAAAACAAAAGAAATTGATTTTTTGCATCTTGAAATTATTTGTGTTGGTTGCCATATGCGTCCTGTGTTTTGCATCTTGAAATTATTGGTGTTGGTTGTAATATGCGTCCAGTTTTTTGCATCTTGAAATTATTGGTGTTGCTTGTAATATGCGTCAAGTTTTTTGCATCTTGAAATTATTGGTGTTGCTTGTAATATATGTGCAGTTATTTGTATCTTGAATTTATTGGTGTTGCTTATTATATGCGTCCAGTTTTTTGCAATAAAAATTATTAATGTTGGTTGTTATATGCGTCCAGTTTTTTCCATCTTGAAACTATTGGTGTTGCTTATCATATGCGTCCAGTTTTTCCATCTAGAAACTATTGGTGTTGCTTATCATATGCGTCCAGTTTTTTGCATCTTGAAATTATTGGTGTTGCTTGTAATATGCGTCAAGTTTTTTGCATCTTGAAATTATTGGTGTTGCTTGTAATATATGTGCAGTTATTTGCATCTTGAAATTATTGGTGTTGCTTATTATATGCGTCCAGTTTTTTGCAATAAAAATTATTAGTGTTGGTTGTTATATGCGTCAAGTTTTTTACATCTTGAAACTATTGGTGTTGCTTATCATATGCGTCCATATTTTTCCATCTCGAAACTATTGGTGTTGCTTATCATATGCGTCCAGATTTTTGCATCTCGAAACTATTGGTGTTGGTTATCATATGCGTCCAGTTTTTTCCATCTCGAAACTATTAGTGCTGCTTATCATATGCGTCCAGTTTTTTTTAATCTCGAAACTATTGGTGTTGTATATCATATGCGTCCAGATTTTTTCATCTCGAAACTATTGGTCTTGCTTATCATATGCGTCCATTTTTTTGCATCTTGAAATTATTGGTTTTGCTTGTCATATGCGTCCAGTTTTTTCCATCTTGAAATTATTGGTTTTGCTTGTCATATGCGCCCAGTTTTTTCCATCTTGAAATTATTGGTGTTGGTTGTCATATGCGTCTAGTTTTTTGCAGCTTGAAATTAGTGGTGTTGGTTGTCATATGCGTCCAGTAATTTTCCTCTTGAGATTATTGATGTTGCTTGTCATATACGTTCAGTTTTTTTTGCAATAGACATTATTGGTGTTGGTTGTCATATACGTTCAATCTTTTTTTTTGCAATAGCAATTATTGGTGTTGGTTGTCATATACGTTCAGTATTTTGTATCTCGAAATTATTGGTGTTGGTTTTCATATGCGTCCAGTTTTTTGCATCTTGAAATTATTGGTGTTAGTTGTCATATACCATCAGTTTTGTGATTAGAATTTACTACTGTTGGTTGTCATATACGTCCAGTTTTTTGCAATATAAATTATTGGTGTTGCATGTTATATACGTCCAGTTTTTTGCATCTTGAAATTATTGGTGTTGATTTTCATATGCGTCCAGTATTTTGCATCTCAAAATTATTGGTGTTTGTTGGCATATACGTCCAGATATTTTTGCAATAGCAATTATTGGTGTTGATTGCCATATACGTCCAGTTTTTTGCAATATAAATTATTGATGTTGCTTGTCATATGCGTCCAGTTTTTTGCAATATAAATTATTGGTGTTGCTTGTCATATACGTCCAGTTTTTTGCATCTTGAAATTAATGGTGTTGCATGTCATATGCGTCCAGTTTTTTACATTTTGAAATTATTGATGTTGGTTGTCATATACGCCCAGGTTTGTTCAATAGTGTTGGTTTTTATATACTCCGGTTTTTGCACCTTGACATTATTTGTGTTAGTTGTCATATACATCCATATTTTTTTGCAATTTAAATTATTGGTGTTGGTGGTCATATATGTTCAGTTTTATTGGATAGAATTATTGGTGTTGGTAGTGATATAGGTCCCGTTTTTATAATAGAAATTATTGGCGTAGGTTTGCATAAATGGCCAGTTTCTACAATAGAAATTATTGGTGTTTTTTTGCCGACTGTTTTGTTTGGGTTCGCAGAAGACATTTTTATGATATTATTTGTTTGACAGTCTTATTGCATAATCTTATTGATGGTGTGTATGTACGGATGAAGTGCATTCTTGTATGGAAGTATTTTAAGATTATCCTTTTTTAAGATAGTTGATTTTACTAAAAATGTCTATAACTTAAAAATATCGGTTTTTATATATTTTTACAAATTTCGGAAATGAAGGTTTTATGTGTTCCTTGTACATCATTGCAATGAACTTCTTTTCAGCATGATTTTCGGATATATTAAACAAATATGTTTTGCGAATATGTTAAACTAATATGTTTTTAGTATATTCAAAAACACATTACTTTAACATATCCAAAAATCATATTAGGTTATCATATTCCAAAAATCATATTAGGTTATCATATTCCAAAAGCTTATTAGTTTAACATATTCCAAAAGCTTATTAGTTTAACATATTCCAAAAAACATATTAGTTTAATATATTTAAAAAAATGTTTTCGAATATGTTAAACAAATATATTTTTTGATATGTTAAACCAATATGTTTTTGGATATGTTAAACTAATATGTTTATAGGATATCTTAAACTAATATGTTTTGGATACGTTAAACTAATATTTTAGGATATTTATCAACTAATATTTTAGGATATGTTAAACTAATATGTTTTTGGATATGTTAAAATAATATGTTTTTTGGATATGTTAAACTAATATGTTTTTTCGATACGTTAAACTAATATCTGCTGAATATGTTAAACTAATATGTTTTCATATGTTAAACTAATATTTTTGGATAAGTTAAACTAATATGTTTTTGGTTATGTTAAACTAATACATTTTTGAACATGTTAAACTTATATGGTTTAATATATTAAAAAAAAATGTTTTCGAATATGTTAAACCAATATGTTTTTGGATATGTTAAACCAATATGTTTTTGGATATGTTAAACTAATATGTTTTTGGATACGTTAAACTAATATGTTTTTGGATACGTTGAACTAATATTTTAGGATATGTTAAACTAATATGTTTTTGGATATGTTAAACTAATATGTTTATAGAATATGTTAAACTAATATGTTTATAGGATACGTTAAACTAATATTTTATGATACGTTAAACTAATATTTTAGGATATGTTAAACTAATATGTTTTGGATATGTTAAACTAATATGTTTTGGATATGTTAAACTGATATATTTTTGGATATGTTAAACTAATATGTTTTTGGATATGTTAAACTAATATGTTTTTCGATACGTTAAGCTAATATCTGCTGAATATGTTAAGCTAATATGTTTTAATATGTTAAACTAATATTTTTTGGATAAGTTAAACTAATGTTTTTGGATATGTTAAACTAATACATTTTTGAACATGTTAAACTTATATGGTTTTAAATACGTAAACCTTATGTTTTTCTGAAAAAATATCCTTAGATAACAAAGTGTTGGGTTTAAACTGGTTATTTTTTATGTAATTATTTCATTAAATTTAATGCTGAATCAATTTGTGAAAAAAAGTTATTTTTTTAATTTATTTATCCAGTTATCCATGGTGTTACTCTTAGTTGTTTTATTGTAGAGTGCATGAACTCTGCTTTGGATCTTATTTCAATTATTTTGGGAAAAGTTTTCCTTATGCTTTATGTCGTAAAATTATTTTTTATTTGATCGACTTGTAGAAGTGCAAGTCCTCATATGTCTCACTAAGGTTGAGTTTTTAGAAATAGAATATTCACGATATACAAGACTATTTCTTTTCCCCACTGTGAGTTCTCATATGTTTCATTAAATTTTATTCATTAGAACAAGAATAATCACATATTTTACAAGAATATGGCTTTTCACCACTGTGAGTTCTCATATGTCTCACTAAACTTGATTTATCAGAACAGGAATAATCGCATATTTTACAAGAATATGGCTTTTCACCACTGCGAGTTCTCATATGTTGAACTAAACTTGACTTTTGAGAACAAAAATAATCACATATTTTACAAGAATATGGCTTTTAACCAGTGTGAGTTCTCATATGTCTCACTAAATGTGACTTTTGAGCAAAAGAATAATCACATATTTTACAAGAATATGGCCTTTCACCACTGTGGGTTCGCATATGTCTCACTAAATTTGACTTTCCAGTAAAACAATAATCACATATTTTACAAGAATATGGCTTTTCACCACTGTGAGTTCTCATATGTCTCACTAAATGTAGCTTTCGAGTAAAAGAATAATCACATATTTTACAAGAATATGGCTTTTCACCACTGTGAGTTCTCATATGTCTCACTAAATCTGATTTTCGAGAAAAAGAATATACACACATTCTACAAGAATGTGGCTTTTCTTTTGTGCTAGTTTTCATATGTGTCACTAAATTTGATTCATCAGAACAATTATATTCACGTATTTCACGAGAATATAAATTTTCTGCACTGTGAGTTCTAGTATGTGTTATTAAATCTGATTCATCAGAACAATTATATTCACATATTTCACAAGAATATGAATTTTCTGCACTGTGAGTTCTAGTATGTGTTATTAAATCTGATTCATCAGAACAAGAATATTCACATATTTCACAAGAATATAAATTGTCTGCTCTGTGAATTCTCATATGTGTTGTCAAATCTGATTCATCAGAATAAGAATATTCACATATTTCACAAGAATACATCTTAGCT
Source organism: Euprymna scolopes (assembly GCF_053919585.1). Taxonomy (NCBI): domain Eukaryota; kingdom Metazoa; phylum Mollusca; class Cephalopoda; order Sepiida; family Sepiolidae; genus Euprymna; species Euprymna scolopes. Next base: position 207,198,667 of record NC_136527.1, on the reverse strand, counting down.
TTTCATCAGTAAATGCTTATAAAAATAATGATCAGTTCAAATACATTCTTTTCACCAGTAAATGTTTATAAAAATAATGATCAATTCAAATACATCTTTTCACCAGTAAATATTTATAAAAATTATGATAAGTTAAAATACATTCTTTCAACAGTAAATGTTCATAAAAATAATGATCAGTTCAAATACATCTTTTCACTAGTAAATGCTTATAAAAAAATGATCAGTTAAAATAAATCTGTTGAGCAGTTAATGTTTATAAAAAATAATGATCAGTTCAACTTCAGCAAAATTGTTCAACCATGAATATCTGCAAATAAAAAATAAATGAAATTCAATTTTTATAGTATTTGCATTCAGTTTGTTTTATCTTAAATAGTAAAATATTTCATTAACATCCAGACTCTTAATTGATTCATTCTTTTACGTTTTAATTATTTGAATAAAATTGTCTCCGTTCACATGGTATTCGTTATCACATGTTAATACGTTTTACTTTGAATGAATTTCAAACTGAGATTTGATGCATTCTTTTGAGTGCCATTATCATTTACATGAACGTTTTCTACCCAAATAACGAAAGCCTGGTTTAATTCATAATTTGATTCATAGAGCTGCCAGGAGTTATTCACCTAGCAGACTCTACTCTGAAAAGAGGTAAGTTCAGGAAAATAGTCATTAAAAATGGGTATCCAGAAGATCTTATTAAAAAATAAAGATTTTAAATTATCAAAATTATTATGTTTAAAATGTATTCTTTATTTAAAATTACTTTTTGAGAAAAGCATAAAATTGAAAAACACATTGTTAGTATGATTATAACTTGTTTCCTTAGGTTCGGTGTATACTATTAGACCTATCTGTTTTTTTTTTGCGCAAAGTCAATTTGCTGTCTTTTGCGCAATGTCAGTATACTATTAGAGCTACCTGTCTTTTGTGCAAAGTCAATTTGCTGTCTTTTGCGCAATGTCAGTGTATACTATTAGACCTACCTGCACGACATTTATTTCCTCATTCTCCCGCCACATGTGACTTCTCGTTACGGCTGTGACATCACTCACGTTATCGTTTTCTCGAACGTGCTTTCGAACGTCATCCACGTCTCTAACGAACGTGCTCTCCTTTTTATAGTCTTCTTTTTCTTTATAGTGACTTCATTTCACTCACGGTACTGTATTTGCATGTAACCGTCTGCGCTATGTTAAACCCAGTCATATGGATATCCTGGACAGAAGGGCTAATGACAGGTTTTTGTTGTTCTTGCAGGGAAGTGTCCAAGTCCTCCTACATACAGCGCCTAGTATTCCCAAATTGTCACCCATCTGGTACTGACCGGGTTCAACAGTGCTTAACTTCGGTGGTCTGACAAGAACTGTTGTATTAATGTGATTATGCCCTCGTTGTGTACGCACTACAATGTGGCTGAAGTAAATATGTGAAAGATGAGCTTTATGACAGGCTTATTGCAGTAACTAGTAAGAGAAGCTTTATGACAGGCTTATTGCAGTAACTAGTAAGAGAAGCTTTATGACAGGCTTATTGCAGTAACTAGTAAGAGAAGCTTTATGACAGGCTTATTGCAGTAACTAGTAAGAGAAGCTTTATGACAGGCTTATTGCAGTAAATAGTAAGAGAAGGAAAAAGTATATAATTGAAAAACACATTGTTAGTATGATTATAACTTGTTTTCTTAGGTTTAGTATATACTATTAGATCTACCTGTCTTTTGCGCAAAGTCAGTGTGCTTTATGTCAACTGCGGTAATGTTGTTTATCAGTTTAAATTCAAATGTGATGCTGATTTTGTGGGATGTGCTTTCATGTATTTAGAGATCCGGATAAAGCAAGACAATCCATTTAAAATTAAAAAGGGAAAGATAGGATTTGGAGTCTCCCTTCCTCTTCATGCCAAATCACACTTTATTTCTTTGACGGATTGATTGTTGCTATTTCTTCTGACGAGTTAGGGGCATAATAGATTCACTGATTTACATAATAATTGAGTGATTGGTTTTGCGATACGAAACAAATGCTCTCAAAAATTGTTAATTGTCTACTGAATAAAAGGAATAAATTATAAGATGGTGACATCATGAATTTTGGAATATATTTTTGTCATTTATTCACTATATTCCTATGTAATTATATTAAGCTTCTTAAATAAGGTTTGGTATATATCATAAGAAAATATATTTCTCCAAATTATATATATATTATATATATGGAAATATTTTTTATTCACATATATTTCTTTTTCATATATGCAAATCCTTATTTAAGAAGGCCAATATAATTACAAACAACATAATGAAGTCTATATTACAAATTCCATAATTTTTACAATTTTACAATTTATTACTTCAATTCAGTTGACAGTTACAATTCCTAAAGTATCTGTTTTGTAGCACAAAATCATTCACTTAATGATTATATCAATCAATGAATCTCTTTGACCTTAACTCATTAGAAAAAATATCAACTATCAATCTACCAAAATGGAAATAAAATACATTTGGGCATGATTCAAAATCCGAAAACTTGGAAGAGAAGCCGCTAATTACCATATACTTTTATTTACATTACGCCATTTATATATATATATATATATATATATATATATATATATACATTACATATACACATACACATTATATATATACACACATTATATATATATACATACACATTATATATACACATTATATATACACATACACATTATATATATACACATACACATTATATATATACACATTATATATACACACATTATATATATACACATTATATATACACACATTATATATACACATACACATTATATATATATATACGTAGTATATATATATATATATATATATACATACACATTTTATATATATATACACACATTTTATTTATATATATATATACACATACACATTTTATATATACACATACACATTTTATATATACACATACACATATATACACATTATATATATACACATATATACACACATACACATTATATATATATATATATTCAATAAAACTAGGTTGTTACCTCATCTTTCGTTTATTAAAATGTTAAACAAAAATGGTCCATACACGTTATGTTAATATTTTTTGTAGATTTAATAAAAAAAAATTAAATAACAATTCTTTATTAATAAAATCTATGATTTTATAAATTGTATTTTTCTCAGGTTAAAATTTTCTTAATTTATTTTTATTAACAGCTCAGATTAATGCCGTATCACAAATAAATGTTTTTTCCAGGTACGTGCAAAAATGAATGAGCGATGCCCAAAATGTATTAACATTTTGACCCCCTTCACTCATTTTAAAAAGCAATAAGAAAAATAGTACAGAATACAGACTGGTCTATTTAAAAATAAATTAATTAAATTAAGTTATTGTCGTATTTTTTGTTTATTAAAATATAAGATTAACGTACAGAATATTAAAAATTGTCCTCGTCATGTTAAGAAGGAGTTTTGTAGATTTTAGTTTTAATCGCAGAACAATAAAAATTTATATTATTTTAATTGGAATTCATTGAGATGAGTATTATTTATTAATTTTTATTTATTTAACATTTATTTATTAATTTTTATTTATTTAACTTTTATTTATTATTTTTTATTTATTTAACGTTTATTTATTATTTTTTATTTATTTAACTTTTATTTATTATTTTTTATTTATTTAACGTTTATTTATTATTTTTTATTTATTTACCGTTTATTTATTATTTTTTATTTATATAACATTTATATATTATTTTTTATTTATTTAACATTTATTTATTCATTTTTATTTATTTAACTTTTATTTATTCATTTATATTTATTTAATTTTTATTTATTTTACTGTTATTCATTAATTTTTATTTATTTAATTTTAATTTATTAATTTTTATTTATTTAACTTAAATTTATTCATTCTTATTTATTCAACTTTTATTTTTCATTTTTATCTATTTAACTTTTATTTATTCATTTTTATTTATTTAACTTTTATTTATTCATTTTTATTTATTTAACTTTTATTTATTAATTTTTATTTATTTAACTTTTATTTATTAATTTTTATTTATTTAACTTTTATTAATTAATTTTTATTTATTTAACTTTTATTTATTAATTTTTATTTATTTAACTTTTATTTATTAATTTTTATTTATTTAACTTTTATTTATTAATTTTTATTTATTTAATCTTATTTATTAATTTTTTATTTATTTAATCTTATTAATTTTTATTTATTTAATCTTATTTATTAATTTTTATTTATTTAACTTTTATTTATTACTTTTTATTTATTTAACTTTTATTTATTAATTTTTATTTCTCTGGCCTTCGTCTGAATTTCCTGACTGCATTCTATGCAATTACTGCCTGCCGTAGTGGCTGTCGTCTCACCAGCTTTAACCCAGGGCCCGTGGCGCAGTTGATAGAGACGTTAAATCTCTACGGTTCCAGGTGAGAATTGTCTGAAGATAGCGGTTTCAATCCTATGAAAATCCGGCCAGAGGCATACTTGGCCAAAACGTGGTGAGCCGACAACAACTACGGATGGTAGTAATTGCAGAGAATGCAGCCAGGAGATTCAGAGTTCCTATCCGTCGCGGTTACCACCTGACGAAGGCCAGAGGAATAGTTGGCCGAAACGTCGTGAAAAACTAAGAAAAAGATGAGGATAATAGTCCGCAATAAAAATTAATTAATAAAAATCCATATTTTTTTAGATTTTCCAGTGAAGAAAATAAATAATTAAGAAAAAAACAACAAATATACAATAAATAAATGTTATCGTTGCGAATAAAATTTACTTTAGTTAAAAAATTTAATTTACTGGTTCATTTCTTTCATTTGAAAGTAGTTTTAAATGCTTTTTTGCAGTTTTTTTTTATTGCATAACGAAAAATGTTTTTAGTAGGAACATCTATTTATTTATAAACTGTATATTTTATTTTTAATTGCAGAAAATACAAGCTTTTTTTAAAATAAAAAATCTACATTTTTATAAACGTGATAATTTATTTTCAATTGCAGAAAAATACAAGTTTATTATAGTAAAATCTATATTTTATAAACTCTATGTACTTTTTTAATTGCAGAAAAATTGTATTGCCCCTTTTCCTTTAACGGACACAATCATATCATTTTAACGGGATATGCTCTGACAAACTCATCGCACTTGTGACCTCTTGACGTACATACAGCCGGCAGGCGTGTTTAGCAATGAAATCCTGCCACTTAATTGCAGAGATCTCTAGATGCTGGAAAGCCTTTCACTCTAATCATTTATTCCTTCAAGATGCCAGATTTTGGAATTTCCCAAAGTCTTTCTTCTTCATTTTTGGATATGTTCATAATTGCGACATGGCAATTAACTGATTTTACTTGGAATTCATTTTTTCTATTTCAGGTTTTTAATTGCTTTCTTAATATTAACCGTTATTTTAATTAACAAATTTAATAAATATTTTTTTTTCAATTTATATAATATGAAAATTATTAGGAAATAAAAATATTTTTATAAAAAAATATTGTTCAGCATTAAAAACTTACGATTGACTATCTTTATACACATTATATTTATGCCGTATAACAGAGTATATCCGTGAATAAATTGTTTGCAATACGACGGCGCCATTAATTTGTATAAAAAAACTAGCAACGTGACCCGATGTTGCCCTGGATTAAATTATGATCAACAAATGTGTCACACTCCCATATATTTATTGTCATCGAAATCGATGAAATTGACTATTTTTCAATCAAATCGATTGATTGCATGCTCTAATTGGAGAACTATCGCGATGCACCAGGAGGAAGCTTCACATGCCCATCGCAGTGACTTTCACAATAAAGTGTAATCTACATTGCACTGTAGAGAACCTACTGTTGATTTTATCAAATAAATTGCATAATGGCTTGAATTTAAGTTTAAAATGCGAAAGTCAAGTGACTTTCACAATAAAGTGTAATCTACATTGCACTGTAGAGAACCTACTGTTGATTTTATCAAATAATTTGCATATATAATGGCTTGCATTTAAGTTTAAAATGCGAAAGTCAAGTATCATACTTCAGTTGTTGTCTAAACAGAAACATTAATTTCGAACGCGCCCCTGTCATATCAAAGAACTTTCTGTTTAGTTTATATGCCTGGAATTACTGGTTATGCGGTGATAATGATTTGAATTTAAGTTTAAAATGAACATGTCAAGTATTACTGTGAAATTGTGCTTGAAACTGAAACATTTATTTCAAACGCGCCTCTGATATATCCAAAACGTTTCTGTTGGGCCATGCGGCTTTTGTACTAATAAAACTTGTCAAATGTACATGTGATGTTTAGTTGTGAAAGATGTTAACTTTGTACAAAATCGTCTGTTCCTTCTTTCATTATTTTGATTTTCGATACTTATCAAAGGCATTCCGACACAAAACCTATCTTAAAACACTGCCAAACATAAAATGTACCTTCGTGTGAAATTTAAAAAAATCGATCCACCTGTTTTCTAATCCAAACAAAGCGAACTCACAGAAATACTACGTTTTTATTATTCGGTATTTATTCAGAATACGGACCATGCTAGTTTTAGGATTTTAAAGTGAAATTCAATCGTTATCTTTTGTTTATTAAATTGTTTGGGTAGAATACAAAATAAATAAATAAAACTCGTTCCACTCAGATTAAGGAAGGCGTTTTTGTAAGGTGTTATTTAATGAAATGATAATTTTTTTTTTAATTATAAAATCTTTTTTTTTAAACAGTATTTTTTTCATGTGAAACATAATTTTTTATTTTTAGCACTTCATATTATTGCTATATTGCATAATCTTAAATTTATTTTTAATGTAAATATAGATACAATGATTATTGTTAAATGATAATGATGTATCGAATACAGGAAGGCGTTTTTGTATGGTTTTATTTAATGAAATGATAATTTTTTTTTAAATATAATTTTTTTTTTAAAAAACAGTATTTTTTTATGGAAAACATTTATAATTTGTGTTTTTTTTTAGCAATTCATATTATTGCTGTATTGCATAATCATTCATTTTTAATGTAAATATAAATGCAATGATTATTGTTAAATGATAATGATGTATCGAATACAGTACCCCCCCCCCCAAAAAAAAAGTAAAAAAATAGTAGATTAAAAAATATTTCTTTTTAAATAACGGCGTCATGAGAATTCTGAAAAAAAAAAATTCTTGGATATTTTTCTGTTCTCGACTGATAATTATTTCTACAAGGGATAATAATAATAATAATAATAATAATAATAATAATAATAATAATAATAATAATAATAATAATAATAATAATAATAATAATAATAATAACAATAACAATAATAATAATAATAATAATAATAATAATAACAATAATAATAATACACGCATCCCTTAAGGTATTTGCTCCTCATCGCACAGACTTAGTGTTTAAACAAACTCCAATTTCCTTCATGAGTTAAATGTGCCGAATTGTTTAGATTATATTTTTCAATTAATTAAGTCTTGTTTTTTATTTTTTATTGTTTTTTTAATTTCTCGTTTTGTGTCGAATTCATTAAATAATGAAAATATAAAAGTGAGGCTTATTTTTTTTTGTTTTGTTTTTATTTCTCGTTTTGTGTCCAATTCATTAAATATTATTCGGCTCGCTAAAAAAATTGTTAATTTATTTATCAAAGATTTTAAAATGGCTTTTTTTTTTCGTATAAATATTTTTTTTTTCTTAACTTAAACAAACTCCAATTTCCTTCATGAGTTAAATGTGCCGAATTGTTTAGATTATATTTGTCAATTAATTAAGTCTTGTTTTTTTTGTTTTTTAATTTCTCGTTTTGTGTCCAATTCATTAAATAATGAAATACATGAAAATGTAAAAGTGAGGCTTATTTTTGTAGAACTGAACATTCTTTTATTAATTGGATTAGTCGAACTTCGGTTAAAATCATTAAAATAAATAATTAACAGGTTTCGTATCGGCTTTCGCTACGAAAAATAGTTCGTCTTAAAGTTGTATCAGGAAACTGCTTGAAGCATGAAAACATAATCTTATCCTAGCGAAATGAAACGAAAATTTGCCCGCTTTTTTTTTTTTTAATCAGTGCAATACTTAGTTTTAATTATTTTCTTCTGTATCTTCACCTTTTACGGCAACAAAAAATAAAGTAGAATTAAAAATAACAATCCACGATTGTAGGGAGTTCTGTTAAGAGAAGCCAACAAAAAAAGTAACAAAAGTAAGATAGGTTACTCTTCTACCTACCTTCAATTCGAACTATCGAGGCCTTATAATGAATACATTTACTCTTAAATCAAATTTTCACGGTACTGAAAATATACTTTTCTGCATATTTTATCTAATGCAACGCGGCGGCCATAGTTGTAGTTTTCCGGATATTAATCAATGTAACTGTTACGTGTTATGATGTTATAAGTGGTGGCCATTTTTGTAATGAATTAAAGCATTATAATACATTAGGCACCGCCAAAAATTGGCCGAAAAATCAAGTTGTTGTTTTTTAAAACGAAATTACATTTATTAAAATCCATTTTTTTTTCCAGAAAGATAAAACCCTGAATTTTATCATATAGGAAACAGAATAATGTAAAACTTTTTCTACTATTTTTAATTAAATTTTAAATGTTAAATTTTCCCCAAAAGTTAACAATTGACATTTTTTGTCTTGCACAAAAAACGTACATAAATATTTAAAAAAAAAAAGAAAGTTTTTGAAATAATTAATTTATTTATTTGTTGTCTAACTAAGATTTAGGATGATTTTCTATGAGAATAGGCAAAAATATTATAATATAAGTACCTGGATTTCAAATAATTCCACTTATTCATATAGGCAACCAGTTACTTCGCGTCGATCTAGAGTCTAGATCGACAATGTTTACGTTTGTAGTTGATAAAAAGCAAACTATGGAAAACCGAACAGGCAAAAAAAAAACATATTTTTCAGTGACGAAAATTTCAATGTATTATTAACGCTGAGGCTGGCCAGTACCAGATGGGTGACCATTTGTATGAGTTTGGTTTTTAATGTGTATGTGTGTGGGGGCCAGGCTCCCCAAAATGGGGGGGGGGCAATTTAAAGCAGAATAAAAAAAAAATATTTCAGCGGTTTGTTCCAACGTAGTCGAAAGGCGGCAAACGTTTTCAAACGAGATCGAAAAAAGGATGCTATTTTTAACACAAAGGGCACAATATTTATCGATTTTTTTTTGTATCGATTCTTCAAAGCATGCCCTGTTTAATAATGGGCATGCATTATTCGGCTCGCTAAAAAAAATGTTAATTTATTTATCAAAGATTTTCAAATGGCTTTTTTCGTATAAATAATATTTTTTTTTTGTATTTGCGTAACTTAACATATTCACCGAATTTCACACTTAAAAACTCAAAAGCGGGACAATTAAACACAATTCAGACGTCAAAATAAGGTATGCAAACAATTCTTTTCAAAATCTATAATCCTGTCCCTTATAACAATACAATATGTTTTGTTCAGTTTCAGGTGATTATTTTAAGCATATTTGGAACCCCCTCAAAACAAGAGGGAGTTGTAAGCAAAAAAGAATATATAGATAAATATCGTTTATGAAAAATAAGTACTCTGTTATAAAGTTCATTCTTCTCTTAATAATCGCTGATAATTTCGTATTGATTGGATAATTACCTGATTTTTGGTAGATTTTTAAAAAGACGGTCCGTCAAAAAGTACTTACCTACCCCCCCCCCAGTTTTGGCGGTTCCTACATTAGACGAATGAAAGACATTGTGCACTTTTCGACTTGATGGCAACACGTTGTCAAAAAAATGGTTAAGAAAACACTCAGTACAGATAATGCTAGTCTTTTTTTTAGATAAAAGTTCAGGTTTTATTTAATTTTCACTTCATCCATTATTTATTATTAGTACAGAATAATGCCACATGTTAAACATGGGTTTCTAAATAATAACCTTATTATTTCAGCACGTTCCGTATTGTGCACTGCATGAGTACGAAAAACTAAAATTGCACCGGTTTTATTTTCACGATATTTTGTTTTTCTTGTTTTGTTTAATTTAATGTGTGTTCTAGTTGAGATCGATTAATAAAATACCGGTTTGATTTTCACAAATAAATTGGAAAAATAATCAGAGAAAAAAAACAAATAATTAAGGGGAACACATCAATGAATAAATGTTACCATAATCAATAAAATTTTATTTAGTATCTATCTGGTTTAAATTTTTTAAGTATTAAATACTTTTTTTTAACCTCAAACATTCAGTTTTTACGAGCATTTTTACAAACAAGATGGCAGCCCACAGTTTTCTTCATGAAAAAAAAAACCTGCCGCCATTTAAAACTAATTTAAAATACAAAAATAAATGAACTATACAATAACTTTTATTTATTGTATATTTAATTTCTGTCCCCTGTTTTCGTTTGTTGGATTCTGTTAAATGCCAAGATTTTCTAATAGTAAATTCCTTTCTATAAATTCACGTACACAATTTTAAAAGAACAGGTTTAAAATAGCAGATGTTTAAATGACATAACAGTCGGCAGCCATTTGCATTGGAAAATTACACATTTACTATTTAAATTTATTTAATAAAAACCGCCATCTGGCAATGGGGAAATCGATGGGGATTTAGTGTGTGTGTGTGTGTGTGTGTGTGTGTTTTATAGGAATGCATTAAAACTAAACTTGCTAAAATGCATCAAATTACGAAAAGTTAAGGAATAAAATAAAATAAAAAAAACATATCAAGAAACAAACTTACCTGTTAATATAGGAAATCCAATACGAAACAAATTGCTTCCAATTATTTTGTCCCAAACCGATAATTTTGTTTGTTGTAATTTCTTTAGTAAATTTGTAAAATTTCGATTTTGTGTGTCCAATTCATTAAAAAATTAAACTGAAAATTGAAAAGTAATTAAAAGATACAAACACACAATTTATACGTGATTTTTTTTAAATATAAAAGAATGAAAAATATTTAAAAAAATTAAAAGATTTAAAAAAATGATAAACGGTTAGAATAAAACGTTAAATGTTCGTTAATTACGTGTTTTCCGATGATGTGTGCGACTTGGGACAATTCATAAGACGAAAATAATTCAACATTAAAAGACGAATGAAACAAACATATATTTGTGAAAAGTTACTTTTATGTTTTCGGCCAATAAAGACTCCGTCGCATAATTTGCATTGGTATTGGTTGTCGCCGGAAAACAACCGAAATAATTAGAAAAAAAATTCAATATTTCTATTTGGTTTCTTAATAAAAACCTTTATTTTAATTTACAAATTTAACAAATATTTTTTTCATTTATATAATAGTAAAATTAATACTAAATAATAATATTTTTATAAAAAACATATTGTTCCGCATTAACAACTTATAATTGACTATTTTTATACACATTATATTTTTGCCGTACAACAGAGTATATCCGTGAATAATCATTATTATTTTTTTATTTTTTTTACACAGTGATCACCACTTATCAAGGCCCGGAAGCCACTCAGGGATAAGGGTTATTGCAAGTACATTACGTTAGTGAGGAGATTTGCTGAAGTGTTTACTTAAGGGGGCGGTTCATTAGGAATTTGTTAACATTGGACTTGAAGACATCCAAGTTGTAGTCCGGAGGGAAGCAGGCAGACGGAACAGAGTTCCACGGGCGTGCAGTTCTAAGAAAGAAGCTTTGTTCATGGAATCCGCGTTTTGATTTAGGCACAGATATAGAGTGGGGGAAATTTTTCACAGTGGATTCAGCTAGATGGGTGTTTTTCGTGAAAGTTTGGCGAGGGGGGAACAGGGATTGGAGTTCAGACGAGCACCTGCCATGAAAATAACGATAAAACAAGGATAGGCTCGCAACGTCTCTTCTGTGGGAGAGAGAGAGGTTGCAGGGTAGAGAAAAGGGCATCCCCCCTAAGCCACAAAGTCTATTTTGTACTCTGTCAAGGCAGGATAGGCTGTTTTTAGCAGCTCCTGCCCAGATATGGCAACAGTATTCCATCCTTGGGCGTACTTGGCTTTTATATAGATAGAGAATTGTTTGCAATACGACAGCGCCATTAATTTGTATAAAAAACTAGCAACGTGACCCGACGTTGCCCTGGATTAAATTATGATCAACAAATGTTTCACACTCCCATATATTTATTGTCATCGAAATCGATGAAATTGACTATTTTTCAATCAAATCGATTGATTGCATGCTCTAATTGAAGAACTATCGCGATGCACCAGGAGGAAGCTTCACATGCCCATCGCAGTGACTTTCACAATAAAGTGTAATCTACATTGCACTGTAGAGAACCTACTGTTGATTTTATCAAATAATTTTCATATATAATGGCTTGCATTTAAGTTTAAAATGCGAAAGTCAAGTATCATATTTAAGTTGTTGTCTAAATAGAAACATTAATTTCGAACGCGCCCCTGTCATATCAAAGAACGATCCAGTCGTTGTTGAATCCAAATAGAACGAACTCACAGAAGAGATAGAAATATTATTTTTTATTCGGTATTTATTCATAATACGAACCATGCTAGTTTTAGTTAGGATTTTCAAGTGAAATTCAATCGTTATCTTTTGTTTATTAATTTGTTAGAATACAAAATAAATAAAACTCGTCTCACTCAGATTAAGGAAGGCGTTTTGTAAGATTTTATTTAATGAAACGATATTTTTTTTAAATCCGTTTTTACAAACAGTATTTTTTTCTTGTTAAACATTTATAATTTATTGTTTTTTTAACACTTCATATTATTGCTATGGAGCATAATCTTAAATTATTTTTTTGATGGAAATATTAACACAATGATTAATGATAACGATGTATCGAATACAGTATATCCCCCCCTAAAAAAGCAAATAAAAAAATAGTTTTTTTTAAACAACGGCGTTATGAGAATTCTGAAAAAAAAGAAAAAAAAAGATTCTCTAATATTTTGCTGTCCTCGACTAATAATTATTTTTACAATAATAATAATAATAATAATAATAATAATAATAATAATAATAATAATAAAAATAATAATAATAATAAATAATAACAATAACAATAATAATACACGCATCCCTTAAGGTATTTGTTCCTCATTGCAGGTGACTATCAAGATATGCTCTTACGCCATGTTGATATTGGGGAAGTGCTCCATCCTGCTGAAAGTGCCTTTCTTTATTCCCAAACATCTCTTAGGAACATAGCGTGTTTATGTAGCAAGTTGAGATAAATTAAAGAGTGTATACATTTTATTGGGACACCTGTATGTGTGTGTCTTAATAATTGTGTGATAATAATTAAATGTTCCGATATTGTTTTTAAACCATCTTCATTCATACCAACAATAACTCAGTGTTTAAACAAACTTCAATTTCCTTCTATTGTGTAATGTGTGTAATGTTGTGTTGTTCATGATCCACTGGAATTGTGTATCACAACTTCGTGTTCCTATTTACAATGCCTCATCTCTATTTAAAATGCCTCTTCACTATTTACAATGCCTCTTCACTATTTACAATGCCTCTTCACTATTTACAATGCCTCTTCACTATTTACAATGCCTCCTAACTATTTACAATGCCTCCTCACTATTTACAATGCCTCCTCACTATTTATAATGCCTCCTCACTATTTACAATGCCTCTTCACTATTTACAATGCCTCCTCACTATTTACAATGCCTCCTCACTATTTACAATGCCTCCTCACTATTTACAATGCCTCCTAACTATTTACAATGCCTCCTCACTATTTACAATGCCTCCTCACTATTTACAATGCCTCCTCACTATTTACAATGCCTCCTCACTATTTACAATGCCTCCTCACTATTTACAATGCCTCTTCACTATTTACAATGCCTACTCACTATTTACAATGCCTCCTCACTATTTACAATACCTCCTCACTATTTACAATACCTCCTCACTATTTACAATGCCTCCTCACTATTTACAATGCCTCCTCACTATTTACAATGCCTCCTCACTATTTACAATGCCTCTTCACTATTTACAATGCCTCCTCACTATTTACAATGCCTCCTCACTATTTACAATGCCTCCTCACTATTTACAATACCTCCTCACTATTTATAATGCCTCCTCACTATTTACAATGCCTCTTCACTATTTACAATGCCTCCTCACTATTTACAATGCCTCCTCACTATTTACAATGCCTCCTCACTATTTACAATGCCTCCTCACTATTTACAATGCCTCCTCACTATTTACAATGCCTCCTCACTATTTACAATGCCTCCTCACTATTTACAATGCCTCCTCACTATTTACAATGCCTCTTCACTATTTACAATGCCTCCTCACTATTTACAATGCCTCCTCACTATTTACAATGCCTCCTCACTATTTATAATGCCTCCTCACTATTTACAATGCCTCTTCACTATTTACAATGCCTCCTCACTATTTACAATGCCTCCTCACTATTTACAATGCCTCCTCACTATTTACAATGCCTCCTAACTATTTATAATGCCTCCTCACTATTTACAATGCCTCCTAACTATTTACAATACCTCCTCACTATTTACAATGCCTCCTCACTATTTACAATGCCTCCTCACTATTTACAATACCTCCTCACTATTTACAATGCCTCTTCACTATTTACAATGCCTCCTCACTATTTATAATTCCTCCTCACTATTTAAAATGCCTCCTCACTATTTACAATGCCTCTTCACTATTTACAATGCCTCCTCACTATTTATAATGCCTCCTCACTATTTACAATACCTCCTCACTATTTACAATGCCTCTTCACTATTTACAATGCCGCCTCACTATTTATAATGCCTCCTCACTATTTACAATGCCTCTTCACTATTTACAATGCCTCCTCATATTTATAACGCTTCTTCACTATTTACAATGCCTCCTCACTATTTACAATGCCTCCTCACTATTTATAATGCCTCCTCACTATTTATAATGCCTCCTCACTATTTACAATGCCTCTTCACTATTTACAATGCCTCCTAACTATTTACAATGCCTCCTCACTATTTACAATGCCTCCTCACTATTTACAATGCCTCCTCACTATTTACAATGCCTCCTCACTATTTACAATGCCTCTTCACTATTTACAATGCCTCCTCACTATTTACAATGCCTCCTCACTATTTACAATGCCTCCTCACTATTTACAATGCCTCCTCACTATTTACAATGCCTCCTCACTATTTACAATGCCTCCTCACTATTTACAATACCTCCTCACTATTTACAATACCTCCTCACTATTTACAATGCCTCCTCACTATTTACAATGCCTCCTCACTATTTACAATGCCTCCTCACTATTTACAATGCCTCTTCACTATTTACAATGCCTCCTCACTATTTACAATGCCTCCTCACTATTTACAATGCCTCCTCACTATTTATAATGCCTCCTCACTATTTACAATGCCTCTTCACTATTTACAATGCCTCCTCACTATTTACAATGCCTCCTCACTATTTACAATGCCTCCTCACTATTTACAATGCCTCCTCACTATTTACAATGCCTCCTCACTATTTACAATGCCTCCTCACTATTTACAATGCCTCCTCACTATTTACAATGCCTCCTCACTATTTACAATGCCTCCTCACACTTTACAATGCCTCCTCACTATTTATAATGCCTCCTCACTATTTACAATGCCTCTTCACTATTTACAATGCCTCCTCACTATTTACAATGCCTCCTCACTATTTACAATGCCTCCTCACTATTTATAATGCCTCCTCACTATTTATAATGCCTCCTCACTATTTACAATGCCTCCTGACTATTTACAATACCTCCTCACTATTTACAATGCCTCCTCACTATTTACAATGCCTCCTCACTATTTACAATACCTCCTCACTATTTACAATGCCTCCTCACTATTTACAATGCCTCCTCACTATTTACAATGCCTCCTCACTATTTATAATTCCTCCTCACTATTTAAAATGCCTCCTCACTATTTACAATGCCTCTTCAGTATTTACAATGCCTCCTCACTATTTATAATGCCTCCTCACTATTTACAATACCTCCTCACTATTTACAATGCCTCTTCACTATTTACAATGCCTCCTCACTATTTATAATGCCTCCTCACTATTTACAATGCCTCTTCACTATTTACAAAGCCTCCTCATATTTATAACGCTTCTTCACTATTTACAATGCCTCCTCACTATTTACAATGCCTCCTCACTATTTATAATGCCTCCTCACTATTTACAATGCCTCCTCACTATTTATAATGCCTCCTCACTATTTACAATGCCTCCTCACTATTTACAATGCCTCCTCACTATTTACAATGCCTCTTCACTATTTACAATGCCTCCTCACTATTTACAATGCCTCTTCACTATTTACAATGCCTCCTCACTATTTATAATGCCTCCTCACTATTTACAATGCCTCTTCACTATTTACAATGCCTCCTTACTATTTACAATGCCTCTTCACTATTTACAATGCCTCCTCACTATTTACAATGCCTCCTATCTATTTACAATGCCTCCTCACTATTTACAATGCCTCCTCACTATTTACAATGCCTCTTCACTATTTACAATGCCTCCTCACTATTTACAATGCCTCTTCACTATTTACAATGCCTCCTCACTATTTACAATACCTCCTCACTATTTACAATGCCTCTTCACTATTTACAATGCCTCTTCACTATTTACAATGCCTCTTCACTATTTACAATGCCTCCTCACTATTTACAATGCCTCTTCACTATTTACAATGCCTCCTCACCATTTACAATGCCTCTTCACTATTTACAATGCCTCCTCACTATTTACAATGCCTCCTCACTATTTACAATGCCTCCTCACTATTTACAATACCTCCTCACTATTTACAATGCCTCCTCACTATTTATAATGCCTCCTCACTATTTACAATGCCTCTTCACTACTTACAATGCCTCTTCACTATTTACAATGCCTCCTCACTATTTACAATGCCTCCTCACTATTTACAATGCCTCTTCACTATTTACAATGCCTCCTCACTATTTACAATGCCTCCTCACTATTTACAATGCCTCTTCACTATTTACAATGCCTCCTCACTATTTACAATGCCTCCTCACTATTTACAATGCCTCTTCACTATTTACAATGCCTCCTCACTATTTACAATGCCTCCTCACTATTTACAATGCCTCCTCACTATTTACAATGCCTCCTCACTATTTACAATGCCTCCTCACTATTTACAATGCCTCTTCACTATTTACAATGCCTCCTCACTATTTACAATGCCTCCTCACTATTTACAATGCCTCCTCACTATTTACAATGCCTCCTCACTATTTATAATGCCTCCTTACTATTAAAAATGCCTCTTCACTATTTACAATGCCTCCTCACTATTTACAATGCATCCTCACTATTTACAATGCCTCCTAACTATTTACAATACCTCCTCACTATTTACAATGCCTCCTCACTATTTATAATGCCTCCTCACTATTTACAATAACTCCTCACTATTTACAATGCCTCTTCACTATTTACAATGCCTCTTCACTATTTACAATGCCTCCTCACTATTTACAATGCCTCCTCACTATTTATAATGCCTCCTAACTATTTACAATGGCTCCTCACTATTTACAATGCCTCCTCACTATTTACAATGCCTCCTCACTATTTACAATGCCTCCTCACTATTTACAATGCCTCCTCACTATTTACAATGCCTCTTCACTATTTACAATGCCTCTTCACTATTTACAATGCCTCCTCACAATTTACAATGCCTCCTCACTATTTACAATGCCTCCTCACTATTTACAATGCCTCTTCACTATTTACAATTCCTCCTCACTATTTACAATGCCTCTTCACTATTTACAATGCCTCTTCAATATTTACAATGCCTCCTCACTATTTAAAATGCCTCTTCACTATTTACAATGCCTCTTCACTATTTACAATGCCTCCTCACTATTTACAATGCCTCTTCACTATTTACAATGCCTCCTCACTATTTACAATGCCTCCTCACTATTTACAATGCCTCTTCACTATTTACAATGCCTCCTCACTATTTACAATGCCTCCTCACTATTTACAATGCCTCTTCACTATTTACAATGCCTCCTCACTATTTAAAATGCCTCTTCACAATTTACAATGCCTTTTCACTATTTACAATGCCTCCTCACTATTTACAATGCCTCCTCACTATTTAAAATGCCTCTTCACTATTTACAATGCCTCTTCACTATTTACAATGCCTCCTCACTATTTACAATGCCTCCTCACTATTTACAATGCCTCCTCACTATTTAAAATGCCTCTTCACTATTTACAATGCCTCCTCACTATTTACAATGCCTCTTCACTATTTACAATGCCTCCTCACTATTTAAAATGCCTCCTCACTATTTACAATGCCTCCTCACTATTTACAATGCCTCCTCACTATTTAAAATGCCTCTTCACTATTTACAATGCCTCCTCACTATGTACAATGCCTCTTCACTATTTACAATGCCTCCTCACTATTTACAATGCCTCCTCACTATTTAAAATGCCTTTCACTATTTACAATGCCTCCTCACTATTTACAATGCCTCCTCACTATTTACAATGCCTCTTCACTATTTACAATGCCTCCTCACTATTTACAATGCCTCCTCACTATTTAAAATGCCTCTTCACTATTTACAATGCCTCCTCACTATTTACAATGCCTCCTCACTATTTACAATGCCTCCTCACTATTTACAATGCCTCCTCACTATTTACAATGCCTCCTCACTATTTACAATGCCTCCTCACTATTTACAATGCCTTCTCACTATTTACAATGCCTCCTCACTATTTACAATGCCTCTTCACTATTTACAATGCCTCTTCACTATTTACAATGCCTCCTCACTATTTACTATGCCTCCTAACTATTTACAATGCCTCCTCACTTTTTACAATGCCTCTTCACTATTTACAATGCCTCCTCACTATTTACAATGCCTCCTCACTATTTACAATGCCTCCTCACTATTTACAATGCCTCCTAACTATTTACAATGCCTCCTCACTATTTACAATGCCTCTTCACTATTTACAATGCCTCGTCACTATTTACAATGCCTCCTTACTATTTACAATGCCTCCTCACTATTTACAATGCCTCCTCACTATTTATAATGCCTCCTCACTATTTACAATGCCTCTTCACTATTTACAATGCCTCCTTACTATTTACAATGCCTCTTCACTATTTACAATGCCTCCTCACTATTTACAATGCCTCTTCACTATTTACAATGCCTCCTCACTATTTACAATGCCTCCTCACTATTTACAATGCCTCCTCACTATTTACAATGCCTCTTAAATATTTACAATGCCTCTTCACTATTTACAATGCCTCTTCACTATTTACAATGCCTCCTCACTATTTACAATGCCTCTTCACTATTTACAATGCCTCCTCACTATTTACAATGCCTCCTCACTATTTACAATGCCTCCTCACTATTTACAATGCCTCCTCACTATTTACAATGCCTCCTCACTATTTACAATGCCTCCTCACTATTTACAATGCCTCTTCACTATTTATAATGCCTCCTCACTATTTACAATGACTCTTCACTATTTACAATGCCTCCTCACTATTTACAATGCCTCCTCACTATTTACAATGCCTCCTCACTATTTACAATGCCTCTTCACTATTTACAATGCCTCCTCACTATTTACAATGCCTCCTCACTATTTACAATGCCTCCTCACTATTTACAATGCCTCTTAACTATTTACAATGCCTCCTCACTATTTACAATGCCTCTTAACTATTTACAATGCCTCTTCACTATTTACAATGCCTCTTCACTATTTACAATGCCTCCTCACTATTTACAATGCCTCTTCACTATTTACAATGCCTCCTCACTATTTACAATGCCTCTTCACTATTTACAATGCCTCCTCACTATTTACAATGCCTCTTCACTATTTACAATGCCTCTTCACTATTTACAATGCCTCTTCACTATTTACAATGCCTCTTCACTATTTACAATGCCTCTTCACTATTTACAATGCCTCCTCACTATTTACAATGCCTCTTCACTATTTACAATGCCTCCTCACTATTTACAATGCCTCTTCACTATTTACAATTCCTCCTCACTATTTACAATGCCTCTTCACTATTTACAATGCCTCCTCACTATTTACAATGCCTCTTCACTATTTACAATGCCTCCTCACTATTTACAATGCCTCCTCACTATTTACAATGCCTCCTCACTATTTACAATGCCTCTTCACTATTTACAATGCCTCTTCACTATTTACAATGCCTCTTCATTATTTACAATGCCTCCTCACTATTTACAATGCCTCTTCACTATTTACAATGCCTCCTCACTATTTACAATGCCTCCTCACTATTTACAATGCCTCCTCACTATTTACAATGCCTCTTCACTATTTACAATGCCTCCTCACTATTTACAATGCCTCCTCACTATTTACAATGCCTCTTCAGTATTTACAATATCTCTTCATTATTTACAATGCCTCCTCACTATTTACAATGCCTCCTCACTATTTACAATGCCTCCTCACTATTTACAATGCCTCTTCACTATTTACAATGCATCTTCACTATTTACAATGCCTCCTCACTATTTACAATGCCTCCTCACTATTTACAATGCCTCCTCACTATTTACAATGCCTCCTCACTATTTACAATGCCTCCTCACTATTTACAATGCCTCCTTACTATTTACAATGCCTCCTCACTATTTACAATGCCTCTTCACTATTTACAATGCCTCCTCACTATTTACAATGCCTCTTCACTATTTACAATGCCTCCTCACTATTTACAATGCCTCCTCACTATTTACAATGCCTCCTCACTATTTACAATGCCTCTTCACTATTTACAATGCCTCTTCACTATTTACAATGCCTCTTCACTATTTACAATGCCTCCTCACTATTTACAATGCCTCCTCACTATTTACAATGCCTCCTCACTATGTACAATGCCTCTTCACTATGTACAATGCCTCTTCACTATTTACAATGCCTCCTCACTATTTACAATGCCTCCTCACTATTTACAATGCCATTTTCACTATTTACAATGCCTCCTCACTATTTACAATGCCCTCTCACTATTTACAATGCCTCCTCACTATTTACAATGCCTCCTCACTATTTACAATGCCTCCTCACTATTTACAATGCCTCCACACTATTTACAATGCCTCTTCACTATTTACAATGCCTCTTCACTATTTACAATGCCTCCTCACTATTTACAATGCCTCCTCACTATTTACAATGCCTCCTCACTATTTACAATGCCTCTTTACTATTTACAATGCCTCCTCACTATTTACAATGCCTTTTCACTATGTACAATGCCTCCTCACTATTTACAATGCATCCTCACTATTTACAATGCCTCTTCACTATTTACAATTCCTCCTCACTATTTACAATGCCTCCTCACTATTTACAATGCCTCTTCACTATTTACAATGCCTACTCACTATTTACAATACCTCCTCACTATTTACAATGCCTCCTCACTATTTACAATGCCTTCTCACTATTTACAATGCCTCTTCACTATTTACAATACCTCCTCACTATTTACAAAGCCTCCTCACTATGTACAATACCTCCTCACTATTTACAATGCCTCCTCACTATTTACAATGCCTATTCACTATTTACAATGCCTACTCACTATTTACAATGCCTCTTCACTATTTACAATGCCTCCTCACTATTTACAAAGCCTCCTCACTATTTACAATACCTCCTCACTATTTACAATGCCTCCTCACTATTTACAATGCCTCTTCCCTATTTACAATACTTCCTCACTATTTACAAAGCCTCCTCACTATTTACAATGCCTCCTCACTATTTACAATGCCTCCTCACTATTTACAATGCCTCCTCACTATTTACAATGCCTCTTCACTATTTACAATGCCTCTTAACTATTTACAATGCCTCTTAACTATTTACAATGCCTCTTAACTATTTACAATGCCTCCTCACTATTTACAATGCCTCCTCACTATTTACAATGCCTCCTCACTATTTACAATGCCTCCTCACTATTTACAATGCCTCCTCACTATTTACAATGCCTCCTCACTATTTACAATGCCTCCTCACTATTTACAATGCCTCCTCACTATTTTCAATGCCTCCTCACTATTTACAATGCCTCCTCACTATTTACAATGCCTTTTCACTATGTACAATGCCTCCTCACTATTTACAATGCCTCCTCACTATTTACAATGCCTCCTCACTATTTACAATGCCTCCTCACTATTTACAATGCCTCCTCACTATTTACAATGCCTCCTCACTATTTACAATGCCTTTTCACTATGTACAATGCCTCCTCACTATTTACAATGCCTCCTCACTATTTACAATGCCTCCTCACTATTTACAATGCCTCTTAACTATTTACAATGCCTCCTCACTATTTACAATGCCTCTTCACTATTTACAATGCCTCCTCACTATTTACAATGCCTTTTAACTATGTACAATGCCTCCTCACTATTTACAATGCATCCTCACTATTTACAATGCCTCTTCACTATTTACAATGCCTCCTCACTATTTACAATGCCTCCTCACTATTTACAATGCCTCCTCACTATTTACAATGCCTCCTCACTATTTACAATGCCTCTTCACTATTTACAATGCCTCCTCACTATTTACAATGCCTCCTCACTATTTACAATGCCTCCTCACTATTTACAATGCCTCCTCACTATTTACAATGCCTCTTCACTATTTACAATGCCTACTCACTATTTACAATGCCTCCTCACTATTTACAATGCCTCCTCACTATTTACAATGCCTCTTCACTATTTACAATGCCTACTCACTATTTACAATACCTCCTCACTATTTACAATGCATCCTCACTATTTACAATGCATCCTCACTATTTACAATGCCTCTTCACTATTTACAATGCCTACTTACTATTTACAATGCCTCCTCACTATTTACAATGCCTACTCACTATTTACAATACCTCCTCACTATTTACAATGCCTCCTCACTATTTACAATACCTCCTCACTATTTACAATGCATCCTCACTATTTACAATGCCTCTTCACTATTTACAATGCCTCCTCACTATTTACAATGCCTCCTCACTATTTACAATGCCTACTCACTATTTACAATACCTCCTCACTATTTACAATGCCTCCTCACTATTTACAATGCCTTCTCACTATTTACAATGCCTCTTCACTATTTACAATACCTCCTCACTATTTACAAAGCCTCCTCACTATGTACAATACCTCCTAACTATGTACAATACCTCCTAACTATTTACAATGCCTCCTCACTATTTACAATGCCTCTTCACTATTTACAATGCCTACTCACTATTTACAATGCCTCTTCACTATTTACAATGCCTCCTCACTATTTACAAAGCCTCTCACTATGTACAATGCCTCCTCACTATTTACAATGCCTCCTCACTATTTACAATGCCTCTTCACTATTTACAATACCTCCTCACTATTTACAATGCCTCCTCACTATTTACAATGCCTCCTCACTATTTACAATGCCTCCTCACTATTTACAATGCCTCTTCACTATTTACAATGCCTCCTCACTATTTACAATGCCTCTTCACTATTTACAATGCCTCCTCACTATTTACAATGCCTCCTCACTATTTACAATGCCTCCTCACTATTTACAATGCCTCCTCACTATTTACAATGCCTTTTCACTATGTACAATGCCTCCTCACTATTTACAATTCCTCCTCACTATTTACAATGCCTCCTCACTATTTACAATGCCTCTTCACTATTTACAATGCCTCCTCACTATTTACAATGCCTCCTCACTATTTACAATGCCTCTTCACTATTTACAATGTCTCCTCACTATTTACAATGCCTTTTCACTATGTACAATGCCTCCTCACTATTTACAATGCATCCTCACTATTTACAATGCCTCTTCACTATTTACAATGCCTCCTCACTATTTACAATGCCTCCTCACTATTTACAATGCCTCCTCACTATTTACAATGCCTACCCACTATTTACAATACCTCCTCACTATTTACAATGCCTCCTCACTATTTACAATACCTCCTCACTATTTACAATGCATCCTCACTATTTACAATGCCTCTTCACTATTTACAATGCCTACTCACTATTTACAATGCCTCCTCACTATTTACAATGCCCACTCACTATTTACAATACCTCCTCACTATTTACAATGCCTCCTAACTATTTACAATACCTACTCACTATTTACAATGCATCCTCACTATTTACAATGCCTCTTCACTATTTACAATGCCTCCTCACTATTTACAATGCCTCCTCACTATTTACAATGCCTCTTCACTATTTACAATGCCTACTCACTATTTACATTACCTCCTCACTATTTACAATGCCTCCTCACTATTTACAATGCCTCTTCACTATTTACAATACCTCCTCACTATTTACAAAGCCTCCTCACTATGTACAATACCTCCTCACTATTTACAATGCCTCCTCACTATTTACAATGCCTCTTCACTATTTACAATGCCTACTCACTATTTACAATGCCTCTTCACTATTTACAATGCCTCTTCACTATTTACAATGCCTCCTCACTATTTACAATGCCTCTTCACTATTTACAATGCCTCTTCACTATTTACAATACCTCTTCACTATTTACAATACCTCTTCACTATTTACAATAACTCTTCACTATTTACAATACCTCCTCACTATTTACAATACCTCTTCACTATTTACAATACCTCTTCACTATTTACAATACCTCCTCACTATTTACAATACCTCCTCACTATTTACAATGCCTCTTCACTATTTACAATGCCTCCTCACTATTTACAATACCTCTTCACTATTTACAATGCCTCCTCACTATTTACAATGCCTCTTCACTATTTACAATGCCTCCTCACTATTTACAATGCCTCTTCACTATTTACAATGCCTCCTCACTATTTACAATGCCTCTTCACTATTTACAATGCCTCTTCACTATTTACAATGCCTCCTCACTATTTACAATGCCTCTTAACTATTTACAATGCCTACTCACTATTTACAATGCCTCTTCACTATTTACAATGCCTCTTAACTATTTACAATGCCTACTCACTATTTACAATACCTCCTCACTATTTACGATGCCTCCTCACTATTTACGATGCCTCTTCACTATTTACGATGCCTCTTCACTATTTACAATGCCTCTTCACTATTTACAATGCCTCCTCACTATTTACAATGCCTCCTCACAATTTACAATGCCTCTTCACTATTTACAATGCCTCTTCACTATTTACAATGCCTCTTCACTATTTACAATGCCTCTTCACTATTTACAATGCCTCTTCACTATTTACAATGCCTCCTCACTATTTACAATGCCTCCTCACTATTTACAATGCCTCTTCACTATGTACAATGCCTCTTCACTATGTACAATGCCTCTTCACTATTTACAATGCCTCCTCACTATTTACAATGCCTCTTCACTATTTACAATGCCTCCTCACTATTTACAATGCCTCTTCACTATTTACAATGCCTCTTCACTATTTACAATGCCTCTTCACTATTTACAATGCCTCTTCACTATTTACAATGCCTCTTCACTATTTACAATGCCTCTTCACTATTTACAATGCCTCTTCACTATTTACAATGCCTCCTCACTATTTACAATACCTCCTCACTATTTACAATGCCTCTTCACTATTTACAATGCCTCTTCACTATTTACAATGCCTCTTCACTATTTACAATGCCTCCTCACTATTTATAATGCCTCCTCACTATTTACAATGCCTCCTCACTATTTACAATGCCTCTTCACTATTTACAATGCCTCTTTACTATTTACAATGCCTCTTCACTATTTACAATACCTCCTCACTATTTACAATACCTCCTCACTATTTACAATGCCTCCTCACTATTTACAATGCCTCTTCACTATTTACAATGCCTCTTCACTATTTACAATGCCTCCTCACTATTTACAATACCTCCTCACTATTTACAATACCTCCTCACTATTTACAATACCTCCTCACTATTTACAATGCCTCCTCACTATTTACAATGCCTCTTCACTATTTACAATGCCCCTTCACTATTTACAATGCCCCTTCACTATTTACAATACTTCTCACTATTTACAATACCTCCTCACTATTTACAATGCCTCCTCACTATTTACAATGCCTCTTCACTATTTACAATGCCTCCTCACTATTTACAAAGCCTCCTCACTATTTACAATGCCTCTTCACTATTTACAATGCCTCTTCACTATTTACAATGCCTCCTCACTATTTACAATGCCTCTTCACTATTTACAATGCCTCCTCACTATTTACTATGCCTCCTCACTATTTACAATGCCTCCTCACTATTTACAATGCCTCCTCACTATTTACAATGCCTCTTCACTATTTACAATGCCTCCTCACTATTTACAATACCTCCTCACTATGTACAATGCCTCCTCACTATTTACAATGCCTTTTCACTATTTACAATGCCTCCTCACTATTTACAATGCCTCCTCACTATTTACAAAGCCTCTTCACTATTTACAATGCCTCTTCACTATTTACAATGCCTCCTCACTATTTACAATGCCTTCTCACTATTTACAAAGCCTCTTCACTATTTACAATGCCTCCTCACTATTTACAATGCCTCTTCACTATTTACAATGCCTACTCACTATTTACTATGCCTCCTCACTATTTACAATGCCTCCTCACTATTTACAATGCCTCCTCACTATTTACAATGCCTCCTCACTATTTACAATGCCTCCTCACTATTTACAATGCCTCCTCACTATTTACAATACCTCCTCACTATTTACAATGCCTCCTCACTATTTACAATACCTCCTCACTATTTACAATGCCTCCTCACTATTTACAATGCCTCCTCACTATTTACAATGCCTCCTCACTATTTACAATGCCTCTTCACTATGTACAATGCCTCCTCACTATTTACAATGCCTCCTCACTATTTACAATGCCTCCTCACTATTTACAATGCCTCTTCACTATTTACAATGCCTCCTCACTATTTACAATGCCTCCTCACTATTTACAATGCCTCCTCACTATTTACAATGCCTCTTCACTATTTACAATGCCTCTTCACTATTTACAATGCCTCCTCACTATTTACAATGCCTCCTCACTATTTACAATGCCTTTTCACTATGTACAATGCCTCCTCACTATTTACAATGCCTTCTCACTATTTACAATGCCTCTTCACTATTTACAATGCCTCCTCACTATTTACAATGCCTCCTCACTATTTACAATGCCTCTTCACTATTTACAATGCCTCTTCACTATTTACAATGCCTCCTCACTATTTACAATGCCTCCTCACTATTTACAATGCCTCCTCACTATTTACAATACCTCCTCACTATTTACAATACCTCCTCACTATTTACAATGCCTCTTCACTATTTACAATGCCTCCTCACTATTTACAATACCTCTTCACTATTTACAATGCCTCCTCACTATTTACAATGCCTCTTCACTATTTACAATGCCTCCTCACTATTTACAATACCTCTTCACTATTTACAATGCCTCCTCACTATTTACAATGCCTCTTCACTATTTACAATGCCTCTTCACTATTTACAATGCCTCCCCACTATTTACAATGCCTCTTAACTATTTACAATGCCTACTCACTATTTACAATGCCTCTTCACTATTTACAATGCCTCTTAACTATTTACAATGCCTACTCACTATTTACAATACCTCCTCACTATTTACAATGCCTCCTCACTATTTACGATGCCTCTTCACTATTTACGATGCCTCTTCACTATTTACAATGCCTCTTCACTATTTACAATGCTTCCTCACTATTTACAATGCCTCCTCACAATTTACAATGCCTCTTCACTATTTACAATGCCTCTTCACTATTTACAATGCCTCTTCACTATTTACAATGCCTCTTCACTATTTACAATGCCTTTTCACTATGTACAATGCCTCCTCACTATTTACAATGCCTCCTCACTATTTACAATGCCTCTTCACTATGTACAATGCCTCTTCACTATGTACAATGCCTCTTCACTATTTACAATGCCTCCTCACTATTTACAATGCCTCTTCACTATTTACAATGCCTCCTCACTATTTACAATGCCTCTTCACTATTTACAATGCCTCTTCACTATTTACAATGCCTCTTCACTATTTACAATGCCTCTTCACTATTTACAATGCCTCTTCACTATTTACAATGCCTCTTCACTATTTACAATTCCTCCTCACTATTTACAATACCTCCTCACTATTTACAATACCTCCTCACTATTTACAATGCCTCTTCACTATTTACAATGCCTCTTCACTATTTACAATGCCTCCTCACTATTTATAATGCCTCCTCACTATTTACAATGCCTCCTCACTATTTACAATGCCATCTTCACTATTTACAATGCCTCTTCACTATTTACAATACCTCCTCACTATTTACAATACCTCCTCACTATTTACAATACCTCCTCACTATTTACAATGCCTCCTCACTATTTACAATGCCTCTTCACTATTTACAATGCCTCTTCACTATTTACAATGCCTCCTCACTATTTACAATACCTCCTCACTATTTACAATACCTCCTCACTATTTACAATACCTCCTCACTATTTACAATGCCTCCTCACTATTTACAATGCCTCTTCACTATTTACAATGCCCCTTCACTATTTACAATGCCCCTTCACTATTTACAATGCCCCTTCACTATTTACAATACTTCTCACTATTTACAATACGTCCTCACTATTTACAATGCCTCCTCACTATTTACAATGCCTCTTCACTATTTACAATGCCTCCTCACTATTTACAAAGCCTCCTCACTATTTACAATGCCTCTTCACTATTTACAATGCCTCTTCACTATTTACAATGCCTCCTCACTATTTACAATGCCTCTTCACTATTTACAATGCCTCCTCACTATTTACTATGCCTCCTCACTATTTACAATGCCTCCTCACTATTTACAATGCCTCCTCACTATTTACAATGCCTCCTCACTATTTACAATGCCTCTTCACTATTTACAATGCCTCCTCACTATTTACAATACCTCCTCACTATGTACAATGCCTCCTCACTATTTACAATGCCTTTTCACTATTTACAATGCCTCCTCACTATTTACAATGCCTCCTCACTATTTACAAAGCCTCTTCACTATTTACAATGCCTCTTCACTATTTACAATGCCTCCTCACTATTTACAATGCCTTCTCACTATTTACAAAGCCTTTTCACTATTTACAATGCCTCTTCACTATTTACAATGCCTCCTCACTATTTACAATGCCTCTTCACTATTTACAATGCCTCCTCACTATTTACTATGCCTCCTCACTATTTACAATGCCTCCTCACTATTTACAATGCCTCCTCACTATTTACAATGCCTCCTCACTATTTACAATGCCTCCTCACTATTTACAATGCCTCCTCACTATTTACAATGCCTCCTCACTATTTACAATACCTCCTCACTATTTACAATGCCTCCTCACTATTTACAATACCTCCTCACTATTTACAATGCCTCCTCACTATTTACAATGCCTCCTCACTATTTACAATGCCTCCTCACTATTTACAATGCCTCCTCACTATTTACAATGCCTCTTCACTATGTACAATGCCTCCTCACTATTTACAATGCCTCCTCACTATTTACAATGCCTCCTCACTATTTACAATGCCTCTTCACTATTTACAATGCCTCCTCACTATTTACAATGCCTCCTCACTATTTACAATGCCTCCTCACTATTTACAATGCCTCTTCACTATTTACAATGCCTCTTCACTATTTACAATGCCTCCTCACTATTTACAATGCCTCCTCACTATTTACAATGCCTTTTCACTATGTACAATGCCTCCTCACTATTTACAATGCCTTCTCACTATTTACAATGCCTCTTCACTATTTACAATGCCTCCTCACTATTTACAATGCCTCCTCACTATTTACAATGCCTCCTCACTATTTACAATGCCTCCTCACTATTTACAATGTCTCTTCACTATTTACAATGCCTCTTCACTATTTACAATGCCTCCTCACTATTTACAATGCCTCCTCACTATTTACAATGCCTCCTCACTATTTACAATGCCTCCTCACTATTTACAATGCCTCCTCACTATTTACAATACCTCCTCACTATTTACAATGCCTCTTCACTATTTACAATGCCTACTCACTATTTACAATACCTCCTCACTATTTACAATGCCTCCTCACTATTTACAATGCCTTCTCACTATTTACAATGCCTCTTTACTATTTACAATACCTCCTCACTATTTACAAAGCCTCCTCACTATGTACAATACCTCCTCACTATTTACAATGCCTCTTCACTATTTACAATGCCTACTCACTATTTACAATGCCTCTTCACTATTTACAATACTTCCTCACTATTTACAAAGCCTCCTCACTATTTACAATGCCTCCTCACTATTTACAATGCCTCTTCACTATTTACAATACCTCCTCACTATTTACAATGCCTCTTCACTATTTATAATGCCTCCTCACTATTTACAATGCCTCTTCACTATTTACAATGCCTCTTCACTATTTACAATGCCTCCTCACTATTTACAATACCTCCTCACTATTTACAAAGCCTCCTCACTATGTACAATGCCTCCTCACTATTTACAATGCCTCTTCACTATTTACAATGCCTCCTCACTATTTACAATGCCTCCTCACTATTTACAATGCCTCTTCACTATTTACAATGTCTCCACACTATTTACAATGCCTTTTCACTATGTACAATGCCTCCTCACTATTTACAATGCATTCTCACTATTTACAATGCCTCTTCACTATTTACAATGCCTCCTCACTATTTACAATGCCTCCTCACTATTTACAATGCCTCCTCACTATTTACAATGCCTACTCACTATTTACAATACCTCCTCACTATTTACAATGCCTCCTCACTATTTACAATACCTCCTCACTATTTACAATGCATCCTCACTATTTACAATGCCTCTTCACTATTTACAATGCCTACTCACTATTTACAATGCCTCCTCACTATTTACAATGCCTACTCACTATTTACAATACCTCCTCACTATTTACAATGCCTCCTCACTATTTACAATACCTCCTCACTATTTACAATGCATCCTCACTATTTACAATGCCTCTTCACTATTTACAATGCCTCCTCACTATTTACAATGCCTCCTCACTATTTACAATGCCTCTTCACTATTTACAATGCCTACTCACTGTTTACAATACCTCCTCACTATTTACAATGCCTCCTCACTATTTACAATGCCTTCTCACTATTTACAATGCCTCCTCACTATTTACAATACCTCCTCACTATTTACAAAGCCTCCTCACTATGTACAATACCTCCTCACTATTTACAATGCCTCCTCACTATTTACAATGCCTCCTCACTATTTACAATGCCTCTTCACTATTTACAATGCCTACTCACTATTTACAATGCCTCTTCACTATTTACAATACCTCCTCACTATTTACAAAGCCTCCTCACTATGTACAATACCTCCTCACTATTTACAATGCCTCCTCACTATTTACAATGCCTCTTCACTATTTACAATACCTCCTCACTATTTACAATGCCTCCTCACTATTTACAATGCCTCTTCCCTATTTACAATACTTCCTCACTATTTACAAAGCCTCCTCACTATTTACAATGCCTCCTCACTATTTACAATGCCTCCTCACTATTATCAATGCCTCTTCACTATTTACAATACCTCCTCACTATTTACAATGCCTCCTCACTATTTACAATGCCTCCTCACTATTTACAATGCCTCTTCACTATTTACAATGCCTCCTCACTATTTACAATGCCTCCTCACTATTTACAATACCTCCTCACTATTTACAAAGCCTCCTCACTATGTACAATACCTCCTCACTATTTACAATGCCTCTTAACTATTTACAATGCCTCTTAACTATTTACAATGCCTCCTCACTATTTACAATACCTCTTCACTATTTACAATGCCTCCTCACTATTTACAATGCCTCTTCACTATTTACAATGCCTCTTCACTATTTACAATGCCTCCTCACTATTTACAATTCCTCTTCACTATTTACAATGCCTCTTCACTATTTACAATACCTCTTCACTATTTACAATACCTCTTCACTATTTACAATACCTCTTCACTATTTACAATACCTCTTCACTATTTACAATACCTCTTCACTATTTACAATACCTCCTCACTATTTACAATGCCTCCTCACTATTTACAATACCTCTTCACTATTTACAATGCCTCCTCACTATTTACAAAGCCTCTTCACTATTTACAATGCCTCCTCACTATTTACAATACCTCTTCACTATTTACAATGCCTCCTCACTATTTACAATGCCTCTTCACTATTTACAATGCCTCTTCACTATTTACAATGCCTCCTCACTATTTACAATGCCTCTTAACTATTTACAATGCCTACTCACTATTTACAATGCCTCTTCACTATTTACAATGCCTCTTAACTATTTACAATGCCTACTCACTATTTACAATACCTCCTCACTATTTACAATGCCTCCTCACTATTTACGATGCCTCTTCACTATTTACGATGCCTCTTCACTATTTACAATGCCTCTTCACTATTTACAATGCCTCCTCACTATTTACAATGCCTCCTCACTATTTACAATGCCTCTTCACTATTTACAATGCCTCTTCACTATTTACAATGCCTCTTCACTATTTACAATGCCTCTTCACTATTTACAATGCCTCCTCACTATTTACAATGCCTCCTCACTATTTACAATGCCTCTTCACTATATACAATGCCTCTTCACTATGTACAATGCCTCTTCACTATTTACAATGCCTCCTCACTATTTACAATGCCTCTTCACTATTTACAATGCCTCCTCACTATTTACAATGCCTCTTCACTATTTACAATGCCTCCTCACTATTTACAATGCCTCTTCACTATTTACAATGCCTCTTCACTATTTACAATGCCTCTTCACTATTTACAATGCCTCTTCACTATTTACAATGCCTCTTCACTATTTACAATGCCTCCTCACTATTTACAATGCCTCCTCACTATTTACAATACCTCCTAACTATTTACAATGCCTCTTCACTATTTACAATGCCTCTTCACTATTTACAATGCCTCCTCACTATTTATAATGCCTCCTCACTATTTACAATGCCTCCTCACTATTTACAGGCCTCTTCACTATTTACAATGCCTCTTCACTATTTACAATACCTCCTCACTATTTACAATACCTCCTCACTATTTACAATGCCTCCTCACTATTTACAATGCCTCTTCACTATTTACAATGCCTCTTCACTATTTACAATGCCTCCTCACTATTTACAATACCTCTTCACTATTTACAATACCTCCTGACTATTTACAATACCTCCTCACTATTTACAATGCCTCCTCACTATTTACAATGCCTCTTCACTATTTACAATGCCCCTTCACTATTTACAATGCCTCTTCACTATTTACAATACCTCCTCACTATTTACAATACCTCCTCACTATTTACAATGCCTCCTCACTATTTACAATGCCTCTTCACTATTTACAATGCGTCCTCACTATTTACAATGCCTCCTCACTATTTACAATGCCTCTTCACTATTTACAATGCCTCTTCACTATTTACAATGCCTCCTCACTATTTACAATGCCTCTTCACTATTTACAATGCCTCCTCACTATTTACTATGCCTCCTCACTATTTACAATGCCTCCTCACTATTTACCATGCCTCCTCACTATTTACAATGCCTCTTCACTATTTACAATGCCTCCTCACTATTTACAATACCTCCTCACTATGTACAATGCCTCCTCACTATTTACAATGCCTTTTCACTATTTACAATGCCTCCTCACTATTTACAATGCCTCCTCACTATTTACAAAGCCTCTTCACTATTTACAATGCCTCTTCACTATTTACAATGCCTCCTCACTATTTACAATGCCTTCTCACTATTTACAAAGCCTCTTCACTATTTACAATGCCTCTTCACTATTTACAATGCCTCCTCACTATTTACAATGCCTCTTCACTATTTACAATGCCTCTTCACTATTTACAATGCCTCTTCACTATTTACAATGCCTCCTCACTATTTACAATACCTCCTCACTATTTACAAAGCCTCCTCACTATGTACAATGCCTCCTCACTATTTACAATGCCTCTTCACTATTTACAATGCCTCCTCACTATTTACAATGCCTCCTCACTATTTACAATGCCTCTTCACTATTTACAATACCTCCTCACTATTTACAATGCCTCCTCACTATTTACAATGCCTCCTCACTATTTACAATGCCTCCTCACTATTTACAATGCCTCCTCACTATTTACAATGCCTCTTCACTATTTACAATGCCTCCTCACTATTTCAAAGCCTCCTCACTATTTACAATGCCTCTTCACTATTTACAATGCCTCCTCACTATTTACAAAGCCTCCTCACTATTTACAATGCCTCTTCACTATTTACAATGCCTCCTCACTATTTACAAAGCCTCTTCACTATTTACAATGCCTCCTCACTATTTACAATGCCTCCTCACTATTTACAATGCCTCCTCACTATTTACAATGCCTCCTCACTATTTACAATGCCTACTCACTATTTACAATGCCTCCTCACTATTTACAATGCCTCCTCACTATTTACAATTCCTCTTCACTATTTACAATGCCTCCTCACTATTTACAAAGCCTCCTCACTATTTACAATGCCTCCTCACTATTTACAATACCTCCTCACTATTTACAATGCCTCCTCACTATTTACAATGCCTCCTCACTATTTACAATGCCTCCTCACTATTTACAAAGCCTCTTCACTATTTACAATGCCTCCTCACTATTTACAATACCTCCTCACTATTTACAATGCCTCCTCACTATTTACAATGCCTCCTCACTATTTACAATGCCTCCTCACTATTTACAAAGCCTCTTCACTATTTACAATGCCTCCTCACTATTTACAATACCTCCTCACTATTTACAATGCCTCCTCACTATTTACAATGCCTCCTCACTATTTACAATGCCTCCTCACTATTTACAATGCCTCCTCACTATTTACAATGCTTCTTCACTATTTACAATACCTCCTCACTATTTACAATGCCTCCTCACTATTTACAATGCCTCCTCACTATTTACAATGCCTCCTCACTAACAGAGAACAATAAATTGAAGTGTAGCATCTGAACAACGTGCAGTACTGCAGTGCATGCAGCACTATTCGACTTGTTGGCAACTCGTTGTCACAAATACAAATTATTAAAAGAAAACACTTAAGGTTACTTTTTTTTAGATAGTGCAGGTTTTATTTAGGTACTTGTACAGTTTATTCAAGACATTAAACAATGAAAATATCGAAAAAGGTTATAAGATACGTATCCGTTTGGGACTGAAGATCTCCGAAATAATATTTCACTTAATTTGATCAAGTAGTTTTTTTTTTCTTAAGCGGAAAAAAACACGTTTTTATGGCAGCGCGTTGAAATCTTTTAATTTTTTTAAAAACACCACGAAGAGATAACTCAGTTTAAAGCGACGACCCCCCTCCATCTTTAATACTAGCTTTTTTCTTAAAAAAATCGAACCTTTATATCGGTATCATAACAAATTGTTTTTTGCTGTAAAAAAAAAAAATACTTGCTAAAATTAAGTGATTTTTTTTTTTCGGAGAACTTCATTCCATAACTGATACGTACAATATAAACTTTTTTCGATATTTTCATTTTTTTAATGTTTTGATTAAACTGTACAAGCACCTTTATTTAATGTTCACTGCATCCATTGTTTACTAACTTGTTAGCTGAAAGCACAGAATAACTCCACATATTAAGAATGGCTTTCTAAATAATAACGTTATTACTTCAGCACGTTCCGTATTGTGCATAATTACGAAAAACTAAAATTGCACCGGATTTATTTTCACAAAATTTGCTTTTTTAATGTTTGTTCTATTTCATATCGATTTATAAAATACCGATTTTTTTTTCACAAACTTTGTTTTGTTCAATTAATGTTTGTTCTATTTCATATCAATTTATAAAATACCGGTTTTATTTTCACAAATAAATTGAAAAATAATCAGAGAAGATGAAAGCATAATCAATAAAATTTAATTTAGCTTTTTTTTTTCAAGTAGTATTAAATGCTTTTTTTTAATCTCAAATATTCGGTTTTTACAAACCTGCCGCCATTTTAAATTTAAAAACAAAAATAAATGAAGTATACGATAACTTTTAGTTATTGTATATTTAATTTCTGACGCTTTTTTTTTCGTTTGTTGGATTCTGTTAAATCCGAATATTTTCTAAAAGTAAATTGCTTTCTATAAATTCACGTACACAATTTTAAAAGAACAGGTTTAAAATAGCAGATGTTTAAATGACAATAAAAACCGCAATCTGGCAATGGGGAAATTTATGGGGAATTTGTGTGTGTGTGTGTGTGTTTTAGAAGTTAAGGATAAAATTAAAAATATCGAGAAATAAACTTACCTGTCAATTTTGGAAATCCAATACGAAACAAATTGCTTTCAATTATTGTGTTCAAAACTGATAATTTAGTTTGTTGGGATTTCTTTAGCAAATTTTCAAAATTTCGATTTTGTATATAATGGTTTTAATTCGTAAAAAAAAAAAATTGAAGATTGAAAAGTAATTAAAAGATACAAACACACAATTTAAACGTGATTTTTTTTTAAATATAAAAGAATGAAAAATATTAAAAGATTTAAAAAAATGATAAACGGTTAAAATGAAACGTTAAATATTCGTTAATTACGTGTTTTCCGATGATGTGTGCGACTTGGGACGTATTGACAATTCATAAGACGAAAATAATTCAACATTAAAAGACGAATGAAACAAACATATCTTTGTAAAACGTAACTTTTATGTTTTCGGCCAATAAAGACTCCGTCGCATAATTTGCATTTGTATACAAATGGAAATTATGCAACGGAGTCGGAAAACGACCGAAAACGACCGAAAACGTCCGAAATAACTAGAAAAAAAACCTGTCAATCTAAGAAATCCAATAGGAAACAAATTGCTTCCAAAATATTGTGTTCCAAACTGATAATTTCTTTTGTTGGGATTTCTTTAGGACATTTGTAAAATTATGATTTTGTGTGTCTAATTCATTAAAAAAAATATATATATGAAGATTGAACAATAATTAAAAGATACAAACACACAATTTATACGTGATTTTTTTTTGTTAAAGAAGGAAAGATTTAAAAGAAGGTTATAATAAAACGTTATCAATTCTTAAATGTTCGTTAATTACGTGTGATGAAACAAAGATGGTTTTGTTAGCCATAAGATTTATGTCTACGGCCAAAAATGACTCCGCCGCACAATTTGCCTTTGTACTGGTAGTCGCCGGAAAACGACCAAAATATGACCTATACATACACACACACACGATGGGACAATGTTTATTTATTTAAAGATTCCACTGGGTTGCAAGTTTATATATATATATATATATATATATATATATATATATATATATATATATATATATATATATATATATATATATATATATATATATATATATATATATATATATATAGCGTGTCCAGGTGATGAAAATAATCCAATAAAGTGATCGTAGATGTGAGAGCTGAAGATACAATATTTATTATGACACTATATATACATATTTCAAGGTCCTACCATTGGTTTCGATACACCGTATAAAGTATTGTTTCGCTGTATCACAGCTCATCAGTACAGAGACAAGCAACTATCTCGGTGATTCTATGACAGACATGTGAATTAACAACGTTCAAACTTTGTCCAAACGTTTAAGTCCCATTTGTTTACAAAGGATTGTGTCTGTCTTCTGACTGTGTACTGAAGTTCTTTACAAAACTCATCTGTAAATGTTTTGTAAACAGACTTTTAAATTTTTATATGAGGGATTTGAATCTATGGAACACATTCGATTTGGTATTTAGCAAGTAAAAATAATTTCTAAGGAGTTAAAACTGAAAAAAAAATTCACATATAATAAATTTATAAAATAAACATAATTGCTAAGGTGTTAAAAGTGAAAAAAATATAGACAATTCACATGTATAAGGCAGATTAAATTGCCTTTCCATGCATGCGTAAATGTACATTTAATCGTTAAAATCGTTTCATTTTTTAAAACTATTTCTCATCCATTTCACGATAGTTCAAATGAAGCTGGAGCGCTAGATGTTTTGCTTTCTATTCAAGCTGATGGCACCCAAGTCATGTTTTTGTTAACTTTTGTAATCACTACTATATATCGGGTACAATGTATTAATCAATAGGGTAATAGCTCTATAATATTCAATATGAAATTTGCGTGAACTAAAATATCATATTTAAGCGTAGTTTACGACCAAGACACGCCAGGTGGCAATACAATGTATTAGGGATAAAAATCACTATTAAAATTGCCGTTATAAGAATAATGAATATGAAATCTGTATAAATCAAGTTTGTATGATTAAGAAAACTATTTTTAATTTAGCATTTTATGCATTTATTTTGTAAAGCGTTTTTAACTTGGCATTTTTTTAATTCATGAAAAATTTAGCTACAGACATTTATTACAGTCCAGCAACCATATTTAGTTGTTCCATTTTTACATAAATATAAAATTGTCCATCGTGCCTGCCTATCTTATCTTTCGATGGTGGCGATTCCCAGTGCAAAAGCAAATTTCGTGACAGTGTTGTTGTGTTGACCGTTAGCATATAACTAATGCAGAACAAAGATATCTTAATTTTATTCGTTTTTTTACCTTTAATTATTTTCATCTTTTGAATGGACAATACGTTGCAAACATCATCGGAAAACGTTTATTCACACGTAATTAACGAACTGTTAAGAATTTACAACGTTTCATATAATCGTTCTTCGTTTTTATATCTTTTAATCTTTTTTAATCTTTATATCTTATTTTCATTTTAATTTTCCAATATTCGTTCAGTCATTTTTTTTATCTACGTTTCAATCGTGTTTTTGATTTAAACATTTTTAAAAGCTCTTTCTTAATGATTTGGACACGCAGAATCGAATTTTTTATGAATTTACCAAAAAAAATCCCAAGAAACCGAACAAAATTGACAGTTTTGAAAAAAAAAATAATCCAATTTTCATGGCCTTTTTTTCGTATTGAATTGCTTAGAAGTAAAGGTAAGTTTTTATTTTTCGATATTTTATTTTATTCCCTAACAATTAAAAATTTAATGCATTTAAAATAAGATTAAAAAAAAATTATTCTATGAAAATTTTGATTTCTCGTTTAGCAAATCTGGCGTTTACCAGGTCTTGCTTGAAAATTTTTTAAATCGTAAAGAAATTTAGGTTTGTATTACTGTACACATAGATTCGAAAAAGTTGTCAAAAAATACTGTTAGAAACTCACTCTATATATGTTACCGTGACATAGGCTGACATATGTTCGGTAGGTTTGTAACGGTATTTTGTCTAGTTTTTATTTTTAACTCCTTTTCTCAAACTTACCGTGTCAAAGAGAGTCAGCCGCCATTTTTAACTTCCAAATACATCGGCAAACACAGTTGTTTTTCGAGCTGAATAAACGTTTTACATTCAATAAAAACACTGAAAACGTATCCAGTTAGTTAGAAAAGTAACTTAACTTGCCTTTGATAATATTTATTTGTTATATATTTGTTTTTTGACAACTTTTTCGAATCTGTGTACAGTAATACAAACCTAGAAATTTAAATGGAAAATGCGTAGTTTTCCATTCAAAATGGCTGCCGACTGTGACGGCCACTTATACGTTTGATATTTTAAACCAATGCCCAAAATATGTACATGAATAAATTGAAATATTTTTAATAGTAAATTGCTTTCTATAAGAAAGCAATTTACTATTAAAAATATTTCAATTTTAATGGGAAAATAAAAATCACTTCGTGTTATAAATTGATCCGAAATTGAACAAATATTAACAACCCTTTTACAGACTCCTTATAAATTAAATTACAACTTTCGAGTATTATACAAAATACTGAAATAATTGGGTTATTTAGAAACACATACTTAACATAGCGAGGGGAGCGGTCGCTTAAAAAAAATCTATTCTGTAGTTTCATCTATAATTTAATAAACAACAGATACCATAAAAATTGAATGTAACCTAGAAATAAACAAAATTAGTCTGAACAAAAAAAAAAAATGACTCGAACTAAGTGTTCTAATAATTATAATGATAAACGGTCGTTTTTAGCAAAAACATATGTTTTTTCTCTGCCAGTAAATCGAATAGTAATCGATGATAACAATCGTCAATAACGCAATTCTCCTGCAACA
Organism: Euprymna scolopes; assembly: GCF_053919585.1. Classification (NCBI taxonomy): domain Eukaryota; kingdom Metazoa; phylum Mollusca; class Cephalopoda; order Sepiida; family Sepiolidae; genus Euprymna; species Euprymna scolopes. Next base: position 207,157,976 of record NC_136527.1, on the reverse strand, counting down.
ACACAACGTTGTGAACCACAAATCAAATGTTGTACATTCCGACCATTCAACATTACACGCAAACTGCAGAGAAGGAGATTTGAGTTCATGTAATCCGTACGATGAGGGTCAAATATCCAAGAAATATACTCAGAATTTTTTATGGTGCCTTATATATATATATATATATATATATATATATATATATATATATATATATATATATATATATATATATACAATTCATTTAGGAATATACCTTATGGAATATATAACAAAACATAATTAAAAATGTTTCAGCTGGAAAAAAAAATTGTTCATAAAACGGTGTTTTGCAGAGAAGCCAACAAACATAAAAATATTTTTAAAAATTAAAAAAAAAAAAAAAAAATTACCAAAGCCAAGATCTTACTCTTTTATGTATCTGGATTATCTTTTAATTTTTAACGTATTATAAAGTTTTATTCCGTTCGAAAAAAAAAAGTTGCAGAGTTAAAAAGAAAGGTGCTAGTGCAGAGAGTGATCCGCGCTATTTTTTTAAAATCGTATTTCCAAGTTTAATTGAAGTTTTAAGATATGTTTTTATTCAATTGTAAGGTTGAAGTATAGAATAGGTACAAAACACCCTCCCTCCCCATGTTAAGAATGTTTTTTTTTAAATAATAACGTTATTATTTACGTCCGGATAACTCTCTGCACTAGTACTAAAAGAAAATATGACCGACAAGAAATGCCTTTTTGAAGTGTCATTACTGTCTTAAAACTCTACAAATAAACTAAATACTGAAAGAAATTGATCCAATAAGTGTCACCGTGACATTAACGGGATAAATTTCTTTCAGTATATTGCTTTGTTGTCATGATTTAAGCGATTATCGAGACTTCCCAGTTAAATGATTGCATGTCGGTCATCTTCTCGTCCTAATTTACCAAATCGGCATTACTTCAGATTAAATAAACACTTTAAAATATGTACAATCGCACAAAACTTATTCAGGTAGGTACCAGAATAATTTATCTTGCATTTGGTAACATTAATTTGTCAAATATTTGAATTTTTTTTATCCATTTTTTGTTTGTGGGGGTTTCCATTTTTCTAGTTTTTTTTCTTTCTTTTTTTTTAACATTTTTATGAGAGCGCGTTGAAGCAGACATCTTGTTTTTTTGTTTTTTTTAATTTTGTTTGATTTTTATAAACACAACGGGGAGATAACTCCATGTAAAGCGCCGATAATCCCTCCCCGTCTTTAATTCTAGCTTTTCTTACTAAAAATTGAACCTTTTGCTTGGTATCATAACATTTTTTTTTTCGCTGTAAAAAAAAAAAAATACTTGATTAAATTAAGTGAAATTCTTTTCCGGAGAACTTTGTTCCATAACGGATACGTGCAATATAACTCCCCCTTTTTTTCGATATTTTCCTTTTTTAATGTCTTGACTAAACTGTACAAGTTCCCGAATTATTCAGGAATATATTATATGGAATACGGCATTACGCTGAGGTGTAAAAAAAAAAATAAATAAATAAAGTATAATATGATTTTTTTAATTCGGAAAAATGCTGCTTCTTTATGAACAGATAGATTTAACGATAACTTTGGCTTTTTTTTTTTACTTTGGCATCCCCGTTGTTCTGAGATACTGGGAACATGGCGCTGTATGTGAAAAAAATTCTGTCCTCGACAATGTTCTAAGTCAAACGTCAATGAAAAAAAAACGAGATGTTTTTTTTTTCATTGAAATTACAAATTTTTTTTGAACTTTTAAACAAACTTTTACAAACATAAAAAATAGACTTTATACACCTTTTATAATATAAAATTTAAAAATTTATTTAACCAAAATATTTGATGAAAAATCGCCCCGGTTTTATCATGTCGCAGTAATGTCCAAAAATTACGAAAAAAACGAAGATGTAGGAAATTAATTTACAAAAAATGTGCAGTTTAATTAAGACATTAAAAAATGAAAAAAAAAATATGGCATTTTTTTTTTAGTTCACCGACGCCTCGGCATTCACCTTTAATTTGTCGACTTTCATAAATTTTCGGGTACATTGAGAAAGAATAGCGCATTCATTTTTTGCGCAAACAAGGCCGAAATGATCACCCCCCCTCACCCTTCTGGACATTTTTTCGCTTCTCGGTATCGAAACGGACAACATTTTTGTCACTTTCTTAATTACATTAATTTTTTTCACTTTTCTTACTAAACTGCGCGCACGTGCGTAGTCACTTGACGTTTCACTAAGCGCATGAATACATGGCGGACATTTTAAATGACAAGAAATATTTTTCATAAAATAAAAAAGTTTTCAGCTCATTTAAAAGCAAAATTATTGCAGTCAGTAAGTTTTCACGAGCGGATATGTTTTTCGTTTTTTTTGGGGGGGGGGTATTCCATTATAGAACTTGTATAGGTTAACAGGTGCTTCTGCGGTTTAATTAACCATTTTCCCAAAAGTCACGCGCCGACATTTATCGAGTGGAATACGATTCAACATTTCACAGAATTTCGGTGTTTACATTTGGTGGAGGCGGTGGAGGGGTGAGGGCGGTTGTGCTGTAGCCCCAAAAATGAACGAAAAACATAAGATATGCTTTTGTAAACCGCTCGTGAAAACTTAATTTTTTTTTAGATAAATTTAAAGGGGTTAATACCATGCACATCGTAATTTTGCGAGGGATTTGATCATCAGATTTGTGGCCAGCAACATCGAATATCCCTAAAAAAAACAAATTAGTGGTCGATGGTTTGTTGTAGCGAAAGGTAATATTTACCTTTTAATTTATTTTAATAATTATTACTCTAAATACTGTTTTTGATTTGTGGTCTTTCCTTTTGTTCAAGATTTCTTGGAAATTTTCCCTTCCTCCTCCAATAAACTTTTCTTTTTTTTTTTTGTCAACACAAGTGGTGGGAAGAAGAGGGGATTCCAGTTACATGTGACATATTTAGCTTTTTTTTTTTTTGCGTTTTTTCGCTATTGGAAAGCAAGACCGCCAATAAATAATAATGATAAGGATTACGTTGGATACTGAATGTCTTCAAATACGGATAAATACGTGTTTGCACAAATAATAAATGCGATATTCGTTCTCAGCGTACTCGAAAACTGATAATAGTCGAAAAATAAAAGGTGAATGCCGAGGGGTCAGTAAACTAAAAATTTACCAAAAATATATTGTACGTACTCGTCATGGAATAAAGTTTTCATGCAAAAAAAAAAAATATATCACTTAATTTGATCAAGTAGTTTTATTCCCCACTCCCCAAGTAAAATCAAATTCTCTTCGGTTTCTTTTATTTGCCAAATCTCAATTTTCGTTAATTGTATTCAAAACATATTTAATTAATATTTACTTTTCTACCTGATCGTTTTTCGCAATTTTTGGATATGTTCATTACTGTGGCATGACAATAAAGTAGATACAATTGGTTTTACTTGAAAGTTTGTATTTCGGCTTTAGATACAATTAGTTTTATTTTAAAGTCTGTATTTCGACTTTAGATGTAATAAAAGCACGTTATACTTTAAGATTTCCCAATACTGTTTATAAAAACACAGATTTTATAATTTGAAAATTTTGAAAAAAGAAAGGTACTTTTACAGTTTAATAAAGATATTAAAAAATGAAAATATCGAAAATGTTTCAATTGTACGTATCCGGTATGGAATGAAGTACTCTGAAAAAAGAAATTCACTTAATTTCATCCAGTATTTTTTGTTGTTCTATCTAAAAAAAAAATTTTTTACAGCAAAAAAAACAATTTTTGATACCGAACAAAAGGTTCAATTTTTAAGAAGAAACGCTAGCATTAAAGATGGGGAGAGAGTGTTGTCGCTTTACATTGAGTTATCTCCCCTTGGCGCGTTAAAAAAATCCAAGATTCTACCTTCCACGCGCTGTCATATAAACGTGATTTATTACTAACTAATGTAAAAAAAAAAATTACTCTATCAAATTAAGTTAACTTTTTTATTTTTTTATTTTTTGAGATCTTCTGTCCAAAACGGATACGTAAAATATGGCCTTTTTTTCTTCGATATTTTCAGTTTTTAATGTCTTGATTAAACTATACAAGTGCCACAAAAAATTATGTTAAATTTGAAATTTAAAAAAAATTATTTTTAGTCCAATTTAAAAGCATAAAAAATGATTTATTATTTTATTGTGAAATAAAATTTACGAAATGAAAATTTCTTTAATAATAAATTATTTCCTAGATGCTTGTCATTGTGAATGAACATTTTTAATTTACCATTTCTATCTTGGTGCGTGTGTAAATTAGTCATCTTTTATAATAAGGCATTTCAGATGAAAACAGAATTACGTACTTACTTGTCAGGTAAAAATAAATTTAAATTTCAAGAATTACGAAAAAAAAATCATCCAGTAAAAAATAATTTCAAGTAGAATAGAAATTAAAACTTGTCGAAAGCAATCTACTTTTTGGGTTGTTTTAAAAATGGAATAGAAATTAAAATTTCGTTTCGTTTTACTCTTTTTTTATTATGTCAAATTGGTTGCATATTTTACCAAAGTAATGATTGACAAATATACTTTTTAAAATGTTTATTTATTGTTATAATTCTTAACAATTTATTTAATTTATTTCTCAAATACTAGACTACATCTTCAAATTCTAGATTCTATTCAAATATTATTTTTTGCTTAGTTGTTGTTTCTTATGAATGAACAGAAGTTAAAAAGATTCATTTCAATAAAATATTAATTACAATATTTTTATTCCCCTGCTGGTTATGTTAATCATTTAATTAAAATACTTTTTATTCTTAAGTTTTTTTTTTTTAATTTTAATCTTTCTTGTACATTTGCGATGAAAGGGAGATAACTTTTTATAGTCAGTTTTTACTAATTTATTGTTTCCATCTGAATTTTGCTTTTTTTTTAATTCTGTATTACTGGTCTTAGCCTAATTTTAAATTAATAATACTAACATTATCTTTTAATGACAAGCTCATTTTAGTTTAAACTTATTACATTTTTTTGTGTGTCTGCACCTCTCTCTCTCTCTCTCTCATATATATATATATATATATATATATATATATATATATATATATATATATATATAATGTGTGTGTGTGTGTGTGTGCTTCATAACTATGTTTAATCTTGGTTTTTAAATGATTAATATATAAATTATATTTTAATAACAAACTCATTTTTATTTAAACTTATTATATTTTACACACACACACACACACACACACACACACACATATATATATATATATATATATATATATATATTAATCATTAAAAAATATTTAACATAGTTATGAACCACATATATATATATATATATATATATATATATATGTGGTTCATAACTATGTTAAATATTTTTTTAATGATTAATATATATATAAATATATATATATATATATATAACATAGATTACTTTTTAGATTCTATATTTACCAATTTATCGAAAGTACCTGCGTTTCTACTTTAATTTTGTTTTATTTCTATTACTGGTTTCGCCTAATAAAAATATTTTAATTCAAAATTTATCTTAATGGCAAACTTATATCAATTTCTCTCTCTCTCTCTCTCTCTCTCTCTCTCTCTCTCTCTCTCTCTCTTTGTCTGTCTCTTACATATATATATATAATGTGTGTGTGTGTGTCATAACTATGTTTTGTCTTGTTTTTACAAAGATATAATATATAAATTATAATTCACCTTTGAACATATCGTAATCAATGATTGTATTGTGGCTATAAAGTCCGACAACAAGGAAACTCCAAATCAGATGTTTTGTCAGGATTTACTCTTTTAACCTTGCCTTTATTAAAGAATTAATAAAGCAGCAGAGTTGAGCTATTCGTTTATAGCTGATGAATATTATTAGAATATTATATTATTTCCAATTTTCACCAAAAAAATCAGGGAAATTCATCGTAATTATGATTGTATCACTATAAAATCAACCTCCTGGTCATTGCTGATAAGATAAGCTGCTCAGTTTAGTTTATGGGCAGAATAAGGAGGGTAAGAATAAAAAAAAAACATGCCAGAATAGTCACAAGAAAAGTTTCAGCTGATGATTATTGAAGTCTCCTGTTCAAGAATGAGGTTACATTCAATCGAGAGACCGACCAGATCTTAGATATGATGAAAAGCAACAAAAACAATCAGAAATTTTAATTTAAGTGATTTTTCTTAAATATCATGATTGTATCAATATAAAATATATATTTATCAACGGTAACAGCAATGAAAAATTAACATAATAAAATATTAAGGAATCAGTTTTGGAATCGGAAATTAGGCACAAATTTTTCCGATTCCGATACCGATTCCGATACACCGAAAACTACCGATTTTCCGATTCCCGATTCCGATTAATAGGTACAACACACACACACACACACACACACATATATATATATATATATATATATATGTCATTACCATGTATATTCTTGTTTTTACAATGATGAAATATATAAATTATTATTCACCTTTGAACATGTCGTAATCAACGACTGCATAATGACTATAAGAAACTCAAAACCGTCAGTCTTTACTCTTACTCGTTTTAGCTTGTCTTTATTAAAGAATAAAAAAGGCAGCGAAGTGGAGCTATTCCAATTTTGACAAAAACAACATAAAAAAACATCGAAATTATGATTGTATCGATATAAAATCAGCCTCCTGGCCAGTACTGAGAAGATTTACCTTGCCTTTATTAAAGAATCAACAAAGCAGCAGAGTGGAGCTATTCGTTTAAAGCTGAGGAATATGATTAGAATATTAAAATATTTCAAATTTTCACGAAGAAAGTCTGAGATATTCATCGAAATTATGATTGTATCAATATAAAATCAACCTCCTAGCCATTGCTGATAAGATAAGCTGCTCAGTTTAGTTTATGGGACAGAATAAAGAGGATAAGAAAAAAAAGCAAACATGCTATAATAATCACAAGAAAAGCATCATCTGCATGATTATTGAAGTCTCCTCTACAAGAATGAGGGTACATGCAATCAAGAGACTGAACAGATCTTAGATATGATGAAAAGCAACAAAAAACAATAAGAAATTTTATAACAACTTAAGTGAGTTTTCTTAAAGATCATGATTGTATCAATATAAAAGATATTCATCATAGTTATGATTGTATCAATATCAAAGATAGTCATCATAGTTATGATTGTATCAATATAAAAGATATTCATCATAGTTATGATTGTATCAATAAAAAAGATATTCATCATAGTTATGATTGTATCAATATAAAAGATATTCATCATAGTTATGATTGTATCAATAGAAAAGATATTCATCATAGTTATGATTGTATCAATAGAAAAATATTAATCATAGTTATGATTGTATCAATATAAAATATATTCATCATAGTTATGATTGTATCAAGATAAAAGCAAAATCTCTAAATAATTTTTCTTATAGAGTTGGCTCTCGCTCCTAGACAAGGTTCAAAAGAGAGTCGTGAATCTGATAGGCCCTTAATTGGCATCTAAGCTTCAGCCTCTGTCGCATCGACAAAACGTTGTATCCATCTGCATGTTCTACAAGTATTTTAATGGTGAATGCTCTGACGAACTGCAGCTGTTATATAGTTATTCATGTTATGACTAAAGTAAGAGTCTTATTAAAAGAGTGTTTGTTGTATCTTAAAGAGAGAGAGAGAGATGTATGTTGTTGTAAGAGACTTAGAGAGATTGTTCATGTTATGAGAGATTGTTCATGTTATTACGATTCTTATATTTTAAATGTTCATTCCTTAGACGTGTAGAAGAAGAAAGCTCTTAGAGTGAAGGAGATAGTGTTGAGACAGTCTTAGTGTAGATATGATGTAGATTCACATTGCGGATATGAGATGTCGAGACGTGTATGTAATGACATTTTATAACACAGATATATAGACATATACTACAATTGTCACTTTACCTTTTTGCAAGAATCACAAACACAAGACGACGTTTTTATCAAAACACATAATGGGTTTATTTCTTCACGACCGGCCGTGGTTTCCTCATCAAGAATTCAAAGCTTCACATTTAAGTTTGAAAGTGACGTCTCGCTTCCTAGACGTTCGAATTCCAAACTCCAGACTCTCTCTGAGTTTCTCACTGACTCTCTAACTAACTAACTCTCACTTCCTATATTGAGAAATCCATGCATCCCGGCCACGTGAGCAAAATTCACGTGTTTTAACATGCGCGACTTTGCACGTTTTTCCGACATTATGATTTCCCAATAACCTATTTTTTCTTTGATGTTTTTACAAAGGAATTCAACCTACATATCTAATTTATTTAACCCATATTTTATTATCCACATTCTTTCTAACAATTGAATGGTTTAATATTTATTTCATCAGAAATAACAATTTACTGGACATTCCATTTAAACTTATTGTTCTTTAAAACTTATTCCAGGGTTGAATTTCTGCTTTCTCTCATTTTATTTTCATTTTAACTAATCTCTCTATTTTTATACTTACATGAAAAGGGGACAGCCCTTATCATGTAACACAGCCACGTGCCCCCACGACGTAGACACCCTCGACAAACCCGACAGGCAGCAAAATCCCACCCCACACAGTAGAGATCCCTAGATATAGAAGATCTTTCTACTACAGTAGTTTCTTCCCCAGAACCGCTAGACTCTGGAATTCCATTCCAGGTCCCTGCTTCCCCAACTGTACTGACATTCAGAAGTTCAAGTGTAACGTGAACCGACACCTTGCTGCCCAAATCTCGACATAGTGCTCCAGTAGCTGCTGCACTTGATAGTACCCCCTCTACACCACAGTGGCAATGTGCCTTGCTTAGGGTGCAAATGTAATTAAAAAAAGAATTCCATAACGATAGAGATTTAAAAAATATTTTAATACAAATTATTACAAATAATATTGGCAATAAATAATAAAAGTTAATGTAATTTATTTTTGTCATTGCAGATGTTCCTGCTTGAACGTTTGTTTTAAATCCGAGCATGTCTATATTTTCTTTAATATTTGCTACGGATAAAATCGGATTCATGTAAAATTGTTTGTTCTGATAAATCAAATTCAGTAAAGCATATGGGAACTCACACTGGTGAAATACCATATTCTCGTGAACAATGTCAATATTCACGTACTGAGCAACCAAATCTAGTGATGCATATGAGTATTAACACTAGAGAAAATCAATATTCTCGGGAACACTGTCAATATTCAGGTTCTGAGGAACCAAATCCAGCTATGAATATGAATACTCACACTGAGGAAATGCCATATTCTTGGGAACAATATCATTATTCCCGTACCGAGAAACCAAATCTAGCGATGCATATGAGAACACACACTGGAGAAATACCATATTCTCGTGAACAATATCTATATCCACGTTCTGAGAAACAAAAATTACCGGTGTATATGAGTACTTACACTAGAGAAAATTCATATTCTCGTGACTTATGTCAATATTCACGTTATGAGAAACCAAATCTAGCAATGCATATGAGTACTCACACAGGAGAAAAACCATATTCTTGGGAACAAAGTCAATATTCACGTATTGAGCAATCAAATCTAGCGATGCATATGAGTACTAACACTAGAGAAAATCCATATTCTCGTGAACACTGTCAATATTCAGGTTCTGAGGAACCAAATCTAGCTATGAATATGAGTAATCACACTGGGGAAATGCCATATTCTTTGGAACAATATCAATATTCACGTACCGAGAAACTAAATCTACCGATGCATATGAGTACTAACACTAGAGAAAATCAATATTCTCGTGAACAATGTCAGTATTCAGGTTCTGAGAAACCAAATCTAGCTATGAATATGAGTAATCACACTGGGGAATTGCCATATTCTTTGGAACAATATCAATATTCACGTACCGAGAAACTAAATCTACCGATGCATACGAGTACTAACACTAGAGAAAATCCATATTCTCGTGAACAATTTCAATATTCAGGTTCTGAAGAACCAAATCTAGCTACGAATATGAGTACTCACACTGGGGAAATGCCATATTCTTTGGAACAATATCAATATTCACGTACCGAGAAACTAAATCTACCGAAGCATACGATTACTAACGCTAGAGAAAATCAATATTCTCGTTATGAGAAACCAAATCTTGCTATGAATATGAGTACTCACGCTGGGGAAATGCCATATTCTTGGGAACAATATCAATATTCCCGTACTGAGAATCCAAGTCTAGCGATGCAAATGAGTACACACACTGGAGAAATGCCATATTCTCATGAACAATGTCAATATTCACGTTCAGAGAAACCGAATTCAGCTATGCATATGAGTACTCACGCCGGAGAAAATCCATATACTCGTGAACAATGTCAATATTCAGGTTCTGAGAAACCTAAATTAGCGATACATATGAGTACTTACACTAGGGAAAAGCAATATTCTCGTGAAAAATATCGATATCCACGTTCTGCTAAACAAAATCTAGCAACGCATATGAGTACTAACACCGGAGAAAATCAATATTCTCGGGAACAATGTCAACAGTAAGGTTCTGAGGAACCAAATCTAGCTATGAATATGAGTACTCACACTGGGGAAATGCCATATTCTTGGGAACAATATCATTATTCACGTACTGAGAAACCAAATCTAGCGATGCATATGAGTACTAACACTGGTGAACAGCCATATTTTCGTGAAAAAAGTCAATATTCACGTTCTAAGAAACAATATCTAGCAAAACATATAAGAAATCACATAGGAGAAAAGCGATATTCTTGTGAACAATGTCCATATTCATGTTCACATAAATCACATCTTGCGATACATATAAGAACTCACACTGGAGAAAAACCATATTCTTGTGAACAATGTAAACTTTCTTTTTCTCAAAAAGCAAATTTAGATACACATATGAGAACACATTCTGGCGAAAAGCCATATTCTTGTGAACAATGTAAACGTTCTTTTTCTACAAAAGCTAATTTGGATACACATATGAGAACACATTCTGGCGAAAAGCCATATTCTTGTGAACAATGTAAACATTCTTTTTCTCAAAAATCAAGTTTAGTTACACATATGAGAACACACTCTGGCGAAAGGCCATATTCTTGTGAACAATGTAAACATTCTTTTTCTAAAAAATCAAGTTTAGTTATACATATGAGAACACACTCAGGCGAAAAGCCATATTCTTGTAAACAGTGTAAACATTCTTTTTCTAACAAATCAAATTTAGTTAGACATATGAGAACACATACTAGCGAAAAAAGACGTTTCAATTATACCAGTCATCATAGGAGCAACTGGGCTTATGAAAAATTACTTTAAAAAGTACATAGCAAGCATACCCGGTGAACCACGTGCAAATGCAATACAAACGATTGCACTGAAAGGGGCGGCTAGAATCCTGAAAAGATCTCTTGGTTGGACTCACTAAAATAGGGGTAAATGTCAGACATCTGGTTGGATGTCCCATCCCTTAGAAGAAAAAGTTTAAGAAAAATGAAAAAAAAAGCGAAAAGCCATATTCTTGTGAACAATGTAATCATTCTTTTTCTCAAAAAGCACATTTAGTTACACATATGAGAACACATTCTGGCGAAAAGCCATATTCTTGTAAACAATGTAAACATTCTTTTTCTCATGAATCAAGTTTAGTTAAACATATGAGAACACACACTGGCGATTATATATCAGGACCTAAATAACAAAATATCAGGACCTAAAAATGATCTAAAAACCACATCATTGTCTCTAAAAGAAATAAACATTAGACTGGTTGTGATAGAAGCAACTGGCTTAATAAAAAAAGAATCTTCATAAATACTGAGAAGCAATCCATGGAAGACCAAGCTGTAATGAAATACAGATAGCAGCCATAAAGGGAACAGTATCTATTCTTAAAAGAACCCTCGGAGATAAATTTAAATCATAACGGAATCAAGTGTTAGCTCCAGGAATGAATCCCTTGATCTCTTAGTTTACTGAAGTAAAATACAAAAAAAGCGATTTGACAAATGTGTTAAATGCACAATAAAAAAGGGAAAAAGACAACATCTGAACATCTACAGATCAATGACAGCCTCATTGACGATTTTGAAGTGGATTCCACACACAAATACCTCGCCATTGAGAAAACATAAATGTGGAACACGATAAAATTAGGCGTAGGGCAGAACAGAAATATAGTGTACGTTTGAAAAATATCCTCAAATCTGAACTAACCCCTAAAAACAAAATTATAGCTATAAACCAGCTTGCAATACCTGTGATCACACACGGTTTCGGTATTATAGACTGACCTCAATATAACATAAACAGGCTCGATACAAAGACCAGGAAACGACTATCCCTACATAAGGTAACATACCGAAACCAATGCATGAAAAGGATATACCTATCACGAAAAAAGGGGGCTTAGGCATGAATTCAATCATAAATATCAAGCCACTATAGTGAGCATGGGCGAATATATTAAAAGTTCAACGGACATGACAATGGAAATGGTGAAAGGCCATTATGATCACCTTTCTCAACAAACCTCAATCACAAAGCTTGCTGAAAACTTTGGAAGAGTCATACCGGAGAACACTGTCGACGTACATGATAAACCAGCGACACAGATTGCAACAATAAAAAGAGAACATACACCGAAATGGAGATAGAGGCAATAAAAGAAGGAGGAAATAAAATAAGAGAGCAGGAAAGTTCCTAGAGGAGCTCAACCAGAAGTACATACATAAAGATTCTTCACTGCAATGGCTCAAGAGTGGGAGACTTCCATTTGATGAGGAAAGACTTATTATAGCCGGGCAACATCAGGGCTTACTCACAACGGCATTTAAAAATGGCTTGCCTAAAAACAAATGGCCAGTGTAGGTTTTGCCACACGCTATTGAAAGCCCAAGCCATCTAATGTCTGCATACCCAATTTTATTGGAAGGTAGCCTTTACACTGCCCGTCACAACAAAGTATGTAAGTACCTACATTGGAAGATCTGTGGAGAGATGCAGCTTGACAGATCGCCAAACATCTGGGAACATGAACCACCACCAATAACATCAAACAGAAATGTGACCGTGTTCTATGACAAAGCCATACAGACGGGCAGATACATAAAGGACAAGGCCATCGAACCAGATATTGTAATATGGAACAAACCCGAAAGGATGTCACCGTCCCAAATGATTTTGGCCTCAATAGAGCTGAACGGGGAAAGATAAAAAATATCAGGACCTAAAAAATGATCTGAAAATGGCATGGTATCTGAAAGAAATAAACATTGTACCTGTTGTTGTGATAGGGGAAACTGGCTTAATAAAAATGAATCTTCATAAATACTTAGAAGCAATCCCTGGAAGACCAAGCTGTAACGAAATACAATTAGCAGCCATAACGGGAACAGTATCTAATCTGAAAAGAGCCCTTGGATATAAATTTAATTCATAGCAGAATAAAGTGTTAGCTCCAGGAGGGAGACCCTTGATCTCTAAAAACTTACTTAAGTAAAAAAAACGAAAAGCCATATTCGTGTAAACAATATAAAAATTGTTTTCCCAAAAATCAATTTAGTTACACATATGAAAACACATCGGTGAAAGAGAACTTGAATGCTTACTAGACACTGTCATCGAGTGTCTTCGGTCTCTCTGTACAGGGGTGTGTCAGAATAACCTGGCATGAGGATACTTTTTCCATAGAAGTAAACCCTGGCCAAATATTCAAAATCGCATAGTATTCTCTGCCCAAATAAGATCTCCTCACTATGGCTAACTCATATTAGCTTTTACGAGGAATGGTGCACCTTCTCCAAGTGATGTTACCTCAACTAATAGCACGAAGCTGGATACTCCACTAGACTAGATAAATTCTTGTCCTAGAATCCAGTAAGACCAAGAGACCAACATGAAAGATATACTACAACGTATGAAAATGGTTAATTGGGGAGAGGAAAATTATGTTCTCAACTTCTTTACTAACTCAGTTTTTGAGAGATAAAGAATTTTAATGGAACATTCGAATATCTGTGTATCTCATATAGACTTCAATGTTAGCCCCACGTTGTGGGCCCCTTGGTTTCTGAGAACTTCGACTGAAGTAAAATAAACCAAAAAAGCGAAAAGCCATATTCTGGTGAACAATGTAAGCATTACTTTTCTCTAAAATCAATTTTAGTTACACATATGAAAACACACACTGGCGAGGGAGGGAATGGGAAAACCTACTAGATACAGACCTCCTGTATCTTCGGTCTCTCTGTAAAAAGGTTTATTAGTGTATCTTAGAGTGTCCCTGCAAACACTGGCAGGACGACACCCAGGATTAAATGTCCCCTTGTCATGGCTACGCACTGGGCCATACGTAGAAATAACAGTGCAAGGACAAAATATTCGAGGGCCAAATAAAAAAAAAACGGATTTACCAAGAGAAAAACTGGAGGCAACTACAACCAAAAAATACTCTCTATAGTCTCACAAATTGATAAATATATACATCCACATGAGATTTATGAGATAAAGGAGAGAGCTATAAAAGTGGCTGAAACTGACTTCAAATCCCAAAAAGACCAGGGAGAACACCATGAAACACAGTGGAGCCGGAAAGAAAAGTGGACCCTTATATGGGCAATGGAGTATGCCAAAGCCAAATATACAGGACTGAAAGAACGGTGTGCAGAATGGCAATTAATTTTCTACCACCATTGCCCATACAAAAATAACATCACAAAGGAAAGACTGACTTCCCAGAAATCCAACTTTTTGATGAGTGGAACATTCTCGTATGATCAGATTGCAGAACTAAAATGCTGCACTCATCGGATGGCGACAAACGGGTAGTGCCCAATCGACAACCCCGTTCCCATGCAGGAACCTAACCAGAGAGTCAATATATATAGCCCAGCAACAAACCATGCGACACAGGCACGTGACACAATGGAGAGATCTCCACCGAAAGAAGGAGCACCCACTTAAATCTCCTCATCAATGAATGACCTGTCCAAGAAACGAGACCACCAGATTCTGAGGAGACAACAGAGCCAAAATAATACTCAAAATCTACTGATAGATACAGAGCAGATTGAGCTAGAGAACCTGCTGGCATATCAATTCAAAAGAACTAGGCATCTACAACTACAAGACAGACCCAGACTGGTCCAAATAAAGATAACCAAGGCCTTCAAAGATCTCGCTGTATAAGTGAACGATGCCCTCTCTAAGTTAGTAGCAACAGATGCTTCGTTTACAGAAATTAACCATGCAACATATGGGGCCGCATGGCTTATACAAACAAAACTCCTCCCTCAAACATAAGACAGGGTGAAAGGGGCACACAGGAGGCCTAAACCAAATGAACCAATCTGGAAAGCCAAACTCCAAAAAAGAATAAATGGTCTCAGAAAAGAAATATCCCAGATATCTTCTTTTCTGCGGACCGAAAATCCCGGAAAAATCTCGATACTCCCTTCAAACCACGAACCAGCTAATATATGTACATATAGCAGAAAACCAGGCATAAGCGAAGGGCTTAGCTGCACAAATAAAAAATAAGCAACAAAAAATTGAGTCCAGATCCATAAACAGGTTGTTTGACAGAGACCCAAGGATAGTGTACCGAAATCTCATTAGAGATAATATCAAAGTAACATCACCACCAACACAAGAACAGATCGATAAATTCTGGAGGCATTGTATGAGGACCCAAGACAACATCGGGAGAGGGAGTGGATAGGCACAATAAAAGGAGCAGTCAAGGGCAAGGAAAAAATGCCAGCGTTGGAAATTACCAAAGCAGCTGTAAATAAAAAGATAATCCACTACAACAACTTCAAAAGCCCAGGAATTGATAACATCCCAAATTGCTGGCTAAAAAAAGCTGACGGCACTACACCAACACTATGCCCTAGAATTCAACCGAATTATTGGTGGCGAAGAAGAACCACCAGAATGGTTCACTATTGGCAAAACAACTCTTATACCCAAGAGCCAGGAAACACATTTGCCAAATAAATACCGGCCTACATACAACCACATATAAATGGCTTACTGGAGTAATTGCCGATGCAATTTATCAGCATTTGACTGATGGTGAATACCTTGAGAAGGAGCAGAAAGGGTGCACGGAAAACAAGCTTGGGACAAAAGATCAACTTCTTTTGAACAAAACAATCCTGGATGACTGTAGGAAGCGACAAAGAAACCTGACAATGGCCTGGATTGACTACAAAAAGGCATTTGACAGTGTGCAGCGAGGCATATTTCAAGGCGATAGCCTATCACAACTACTATTTTGCTTTGCAATCGATCCGCTCAGCAAGCTTCTAAAAAATGTGAAGCTGGGTACAATCTCAGTAGAGGCAGAAAAAAAAGATGAAAGTAAAAGAGTGAATCATTTACTTTTCATGGACGATCTAAAACTCTATGCAGAGACAGAAAAACACCTTGTCTCCCTGATAGAAATTGTAAAAACATTCCCAGAGGATATCTGCATGGAGTTTGGATTTGACAAATGTGCTAAATGCATTGAAGATTTGAGAGAGGATTCCACATACAAATACCTTGGCATTGAGAAAAACAAAGGTGGAACATGAAAAATGAGACGTAAGGCAGAACAGGAATACACAGTACATCTGAAAAACATTCTCAAATCTGAACTAACCCCTAAAAACAAAATTACGGCTATAAACCAGCTTTCAATACCTGTGATCACGTACGGTTTCGGTATTATAGACTGGCCTCAATATAATACTAATAGGCTCGATACAAAGACCAGGAAACAACTATCTCTACATAAGGTAACATACCGGTAACAATGCATGGACAGGATATAACTACCACAAAAAGAAGGGAGCTTAGGCCTTACTGAATTCAACCATGCATATCGAGCCACTATAGTAAGCATGGGCCAATATATTAAACGTTCAACATAGATGGCAACAATCAAATGAAAAAATACAGCGAAATAGAGATAGAGGCAAGAAAAGAAGGATGGAAACAAAATAAGCAAGCAGGAAAGTTCCTAGAGGAGCTGAAACAGGAGTACATAGACAAAGATATGAACACCTATTCGCATCCGGATCTTGAGAACAAATAATTGCCTGGAAACCAAAGAATAATTGCTCATCAACAAGACCATTTTGGAAGATTGCAGAAAAGAAAAAGGAATCTTAACATGGCATAGAGAGATTATCAGGAAGCATTTGGTAGTTCACCCAATTCCTGGATACTAGAGTGCCTTAAATTATATCAAATGCACCCTACCATAAGAGAAATTCTAGCTACCCAAATGAAGGAGTGGCAAACATCCATTACACTAAAGCACAACGGGGACAAATATCCATTCCAAATATAAAAATAAAATAATGGAATCTTCAAAGGAGACAGTTTATCTCCTCTACTATTTTGCTTGGCAATTGAGCCTCTCAGTAAGCTCATAAAGAACTGCCAAGGTTCTTATAATTTAAACTACAGCAGCCAAAACGAAATCACCCAAGATATAAACTATTTATTTCCCATTTATGACAGCTCGGATAAGGAGTTATGTCATCTATTAAAAGTTGTCCACACGTTTTCCAATGACGTCAAAAGGGATGGATTAGTGTGCTAAATATACTCTGAAAGCTGGCAAGAGGACATCCACTGGATACATACAGCCGATGAAAGTGGTAAAATCAGGAACAATCCAAATACCTCAACATTGATGAAAAGGAGTCCTTCCAGCATGACAATATAAGAGAGAAGTTAAGCCAAGAATATTTACGCCGGGTAATTCCATCGGAACATTCGAATATTTATGTATCTGCCCAAATAAGATCTACCCATGCTGGCTAACTTATATTAGCCTTTATGAAGAACGGTGCTCTTCAAGTTATGTTATGTCAAGTAATAGCACAAAACTGGATACTTAACCAGACTAGATGAATTCTTGTCCCGGAATCCATTAAGACCAAGAGACCAAAACGAAAGATATACGACAGCATATGAAAATGGTTAGTTGGGGGGCGATTATGTTCTCAATTCCTTTACTAACTCAGTGTTTTTAGAGAAAAAGAATTCTAAATGAATATTCGAATATCTATGTATCTCATATAGAGTTCAAGTGTGAATCCCAAGTAGGAGGTCCCTTGCTTTCTTTGAATGTCAGCTGAAAGAGAATAAAACAAAAAGAGAAATATCACATTTTGTAAAGTTTGTGGTTCTCAAAAATGAAACTTGGTGACATATTTGTGAACTCACACTGGTTAAACGCTACATACTTGTGAAGTATGTGGTTCTCAAAAATGAAAGTTGGTGACACATTTGTGAACTCACACTGGTTAAACGCTACATACTTGTGAAGTATGTGGCTGATGCATTTGACTGATCTCCTCCGAGACTACAGCGACTGTTTCAGCAGAATGTTGATAGATGATCAAGCCTCACAACACTGGCGGACAGAGGGGGGCACCAGCCTCATATCCGAGATGAAGGAGACATAACGTCCAGATAAATACTGTTTTTTTTTACAAGGAGGAGGCAAATAAACATTAGAATGTCATGGATCGATAAAAATAAGGCATTTGACAGTCATTATTACTTTGGTGCCTTGAAATATGCAAGATCCATCCGGTGTGGAAAACAACCATATTACGAAGTCACAAAGAGGAAAGACAATCATCTCTTATGTAAACGTCTCTTATTTTTTTATATAGCAATAGATGCACTGAATAACAGTCTGAGCGATTACAACTTGAGTCAGAACCGTCGTTGACTTCCAAGCAATACAGTTAACCATCCGCATTTCATGGATGATCTTAAGGCGTATGCTAGGTAGTACGCACCTTCTCCAATGGCATCGAAATGAATTTTGGCCTAGATAAATGTGCCAAGTGTACGCTCAGATCTGGAAAAAAGATCTATACAAAGAATATGCAGCAAAATGAAGACACTGACATCAGAAATCTAGAAGAACACGAACCCTAGAAATACATTGGCATTGAAGAAAACGACAACATACTACATACCAAAAAATATCACACATATATTAATGCTTCTGGTTGATAAAATCGATATTCTGGCAATATTATTCTACAATTATTGTAATATCCCCAGGTTTTCTAATTTCATTGTCATGTTTTAATTGTTTGGTAAATTTTTGTATGTATTTTTTTCAATTCCATTTTATAACTATATCTCGGTTGAATAACTTGGACAGTTTGAAAATAAAATTATTTTATCACTGTATAACTTTGTTTCTATATTTTTAAAAGATTGAACTTTTACGGATGAATAATAACTTTGTTCATGCTGTTCGATTTTTAAGTGTTTATCTAAATCAATAATTGAAATTTCTCGTTTGTATAAGAAAATTGATAAGCTTTTCATTGTAAAATCAGTAAATATACATTTTTATGTTGATATCAGTTTAACATTGTAGCAGTCTATGAATAGACATAATTGTACTATTCGTCATAGGAAGTTGATCATTTACAGTAGTGACTTCTTTGCCGTGATCCTATTATATAACGAATCTCTTAGAACACGTTTTTCATGATAATCTTAAAACTGATTGGACTTTGAACTGATACTAAATTGCATGTTTTATTCTTATTCAAAATAAATATCAAACATCAGTCACATATTTATTAGTTTGAGATTTCAGACAACCAAATACTTCTGTCTAATCCATGTATAGCTATAATCACCGAAAAAAAAAGTTTATCTAAAAATTAAAAAAGACATTTATATGGCATATTAACAAAAAATGACAAATTAAAAAAAAAAAACTAAAAAAACTTAATTCAAATTTCAATAGAAAAATAAGTGTAAAAATAATTAATGTTTTGAAACTTTCGACGATAATGAATTATGTCAAAATACCAATAAAATAAAATGCACTTTTTTTAAAACTAAAACGTTTTGAAACTTCCAACGATAATGAATTATAATGGCAAGATATTAAATAAAATAAAATGTACTTTTTTATCGAAAAATGCATAAATATTTAAAAGCGATTGAAGTTTACACGCATCTTCAATCACACTTTAACACACATGTTAATTTTCACAAAAAATATGGATGACACGAATTGTGATAACTTCGTTTAATTAATTTAAATTTTCTGTATCATAAAATGGTATGCTTATTTGAATAGAATGATTTAGTTCGCCTCTTCTAACTAGCATCCTGTCCAAATATATATTTGGATAGGAGGAAACGCTATTGGTCCACAATGATCATCGTTTATCCTTATGCAAGGTAAGTATTGCTGGTCCCACAACTGCTTTCTATCATAAAAGGTTATGCTTATTTAAATAGAATAATTTTCACAAAAATTATGGATTACACGAATTGTAATAATTTCGTTTAATTGCAATTTGATGTATCAGTAAAAGTCATGCTTATTTAAATAGAATAATTTTCACAAAAATTATGGATGATACAAATTGTCATCATTTCGTTAAATTGCAATTCGATGTATCATAAAAGGTTATGCTTTTTTAAATAGAATAATTTTCACAAAAATTATGGATTACACGAATTGTAATAATTTCGTTTAATTGCAATTTGATGTATCAGTAAAAGTCATGCTTATTTAAATAGAATAATTTTCACAAAATTATGGATGACACGAATTGTCATTAATTTCGTTTAATTGCAATTTGATGAATCATAAAAGGTTATGCTTATTTAAACACAATAGTTTTAAAAGTACACAATGAAAAACCTTTTTCTGTAAAAAGTTCGGATCAAACTTGATAGTCGTTTTCATATAGTAATGCACTAAATTTAATATTTTTAATAATCCAAAAATACTAATCATGAAGGCGAAAAGGAGTTTCGAGTTGAAATAAAAAAACAAAACAAAATAAAATAAGCAAATAGCTTTTCTTTGCTTTTCTGAAAAAAGAACAAAAATCGTGCTATATGCAGTATTTAAAACAAAAAGAAAGAGAAAATTGTATAAAATAATTTTTATTTATTTTCCTTTGTACGAGGGCAGTTACACACTAGTGTTCTAAATGTGGGGAAAACTATTAGGTTGACAAAAAAGCTTTTGCGGTTTGAAACTTTTAAACTGAGATGAGCATATCTCGGCTTAGGTAAAACAAATATTGATTGAAATAAAAACCATTAGAATCAACACTTTTGCCAACGTTAAACAAGTGTATGATAGGCCTCACTTTTTCTAGGTCGAATTCAATGCCATTTTGGCGCGTGTGCATAACCACAAAACACATTTTCTTTTAGAGACTGGTTCCTTCGCTCAACTGGTTTTACATACCCTCATTACCTGGGCTGTATCTAGTCGCATTCCTTGACTGTGGTTTGAGGCCATTTCAGCCACTCTGCATATGTTTACACTCTGTTTCGTGGACATCGTCAGATTCCCAACAAGCACCTTTCAAGACTGTAAGAAAAACATCACGAACTCACCGATTCTTACATACTACGACCCCCACAAGAAAGTGACACTGGAGAATGATGCATGTGAGTATGGTTAGGAGCAGCGCTAACACAAGTTGACAAACCAGTTGCGTTTGCATGTAGGTCAATATCAGTGGATGAACAGATACATGCACAAATTGAAAAGTAGATAGGTTCATAAGAGTAGTAGTTAAGGGGCAAAAATCAGAAGCTCACAGTATTAATGCTGGTGTCCCTCAGGGGTCCATCCAGGGCCAAACACTTTTCCTGATCTACATTAATGATCTTCCAAATCACATCCTTACATCATTTGTAGACATCTATGCTGACGACACTACCATTTATGGTAGCACATCTAAGACAGTAAACGATCAAGTTCTCTCCGATTCTCTCTCCTCTGATCTTGAGCACGTAGTACAATGGGGAAAGGAGTGGCTGGTTACTTTTAATGCATCTAAAACCAAGCTTCTCTCTTTTCATCATCAACATTCTCATCCACATCTGGCATCAATTGAAATGAATGGCTCTCGTCTTCAGGAGGCCTCAAGTTTTGACAAGCTTCTGGGCTTGACAATTACTCCTGATCTTAAATGGAACACGTACATAAAATCTGTTGCCAAAACTGCTGGAAAAATGATGGGATCTTTCTATCGATCCGGTAGATATTTCACTGCTGATGCAATTCTTTATCTATATAAGAGCCAGGTACGTCCAAGGATGGAATACTGTTGCCACATCTGGGCAGGAGCTGCTAGAAAGGACTTGTCCTGCATTGATAGAGTTCAAAATAGACTTCGTAGCCTCGTAGATGTCCTTTTCTCTTCCCTGCAACCTCTATCTCACAGAAGAAATGTTGCGAGTTTGTCTCTGATGTATCGTTATTTTCATGGAAAGTGTTCGACTGAGCTTCAGTCTATGGTCCCCCCTCGCCTAACTTTCACAAGAAACACTCGTCTAGCTGAAAACACTATCAATAATATCACTAAAAACTTTCTTCTTGATTGACTCTCTAACATCTTTTGGGAGATATTTATGTACTTGGGATACAATTGAAAGTAAGTTCTTATTGAAGTTTTCTCTTTTTGACGACTTAAATTGGGCCTCAAATACTTTAGCTTTTTCCTCCGTTTAAAACAGTAACAAATTGTTTTCTTTTCCCCAATAGACCCCTTTACTTGGTTTCTTTACTTTCTTCCCCATATCTCATACGTTTAGTATATAGGAAACAGTAAAAAATTGTTTTCTTTTCCCGAATAGACCCCTTTACTTGGTTATATTGTCATTTCCTCGTAGTCTTTGTTTGGTCTAGCCGGATTACAGGAATAGAATTTGACTGATGTGGTAGAGTGTCCAGTTTAGTGTTGTTATTTGTGGCAACATACCTAGGAGAAGATGCGCCGTTATTTTCCTATGACCCCGTGATTAGCCATGCAGATGGGATCTTTTTCTCCTGCCAGTTTATCGATTTAGTTTTATTTTTCATTTTCATTTAAATTCGAATATTTGATCGGGTTTAACTTTCAATTGCAAATTAAAAGTATTCTCATATCAGAGTCCCTGGTAAACCCCTGTAGAGTGAGACTGAAGACACCCGAGGTTGGTGTCTAGTAGGCATTCAATTCTCCTCAGCGTGAGTTCTCATATGTGTAACTAATAATGATTGAACCAAAAAAGAATATCCACACACTTCACAAGAATGTGGATTTTCCCAGTGTTAGTTCTCATATGTCTCATTAATGTTGATTTTCACAAACAAAAATATCCACACACGTCATAAGAGTGTGGATTTTCCCCAGTGTGAGTTCTCATATGTGTAACTAATGATGATTTGTAAGAACAAGAATATCCGCACACTTTACAAGAATACGGCTTTTCCCCAGTGTGAGTTCTCACGTGTGTCACTAATACTGATTTATGAGAACAAGAATATCCGCACACTTCACAAGAATGTGGCTTTTCCCCAGTGTGAGTTCTCATATGTCTCACTAATGCTGATTTCTCAGAACAAGAATATCCACACACGTCACAAGAATGTGGTTTTTCTCCAGTGTGAGTTCTCATACGTCTCACTAATACTGATTTTTGCGAACAAGAATATCCACACACTTCACAAGAATGTGGCTTTTCCCCAGTGTGAGTTCTCATATGTGACACTAAATGTGATTTGCGAGAACAAGAATATCCACACTCTTCACAAGAATATGGCTTTTCCCCAGTGTGAGTTCTCATATGTCTCACTAATGTTGATTTGTGAGAACAAGAATATCCACACACGTCACAAGAATGTGGCTTTTCTCCAGTGTGAGTTCTCATATGTCTCACTAATACTGATTTTCGCGAACAAGAATATCCACACACTTGACAAGAATGTGGCTTTTCCCCAGTGTGAGTTCTCATATGTGTCACTAATATTGATTTTTCAGAACAAGAATATCCACACACGTCACAAGAATGTGGGTTTCCCCCAGTGTGAGTTTCCATATGTCTCACTAATACTGACTTTTGAGAACAAGAATATCCACACACTTTACAAGAATGTGGATTTTCCCCAGCGTGAGTTCTCATATGTATGACTAACTTTGATTTTTCGATAAAAGAATATCCACATACTTCACAAGAATGTTGCTTTTCCCCAGGGTGAGTTCTCATATGTATCACTAATTTTGATTGTTTAAAACAAGAATAGCCACACACTTCTCAATAGTGTGGCTTTTCTGTAATGTGTGTATGCATATTTAAATTTAATTGCTCCTGGCGCAAGTTATCACAACAAAGTTATAAGCAATATGAGATTTTATCCTGACGTTTTCAGTTTTAATCTGGAGTTGTTGATGCAAATTTGATTTTATGCTAAAGAAATTTCAATTTCTATCACTTAATTGATTGGATAAGTGATATTTCGTGGTGTAAATATCCAGTATTATGGAAGTTAGATTTTATGCTTCAGAAATTTTAATTGTATGACTTTTCATTCGTTTGATAAGAGATATTTCGTAGTGAAAAAGTTATATCCTATTTTGTAAATGAGCATTTTTTTCTGAAATGTAAAATTCGATATCTTATTATTTATAAAAACATATACAGAAATTTCACAAATTTAAATATGTGTTCTTATCGCTATTTGTTAAACAATCCAGAAAAAAAAACTCTTCATACATATATGTCTAATAGTTGTCTGCTACCGTTTTTGTTGTCATCCATGTAAGGAAATAATTGTATATAGAATACTGTTCAAGAAGGAGGGTCCCTTAATATTCATTAAAAACATTCAAGCAGGAACGTCTGCAAATAAAAAAAATGAAATTTAATATTTTAATATCATTATTTATTTTAATTATGCCAACAAAACCAGAAACATAACTTTATAACACATTTAAAAATCACAGAAATAAATTCTTAATTCATATTCATATTGTATAGATTTAAAATAATATTCATAGTATTTTGTAATAGATGAAGAAATTATGCAATTAATAAAGTAAAATAAACAATAATGTAGTAAGAATTTACTACTGATAATAATAAAAATAGTAAGAATTTATAGGAACAATAAACATACAACTACTATAGTTGCTACTGGTAATTATAAAAATATATTGCTAACGATAGAAATATAAGTTTATAATACAATAAAAATGAATTTAAATACTCAGTAAATTCATGTTAATAATACGAATATAATAATACAAATCAATATATAATCTAGTTACTTAGTAATGCATACTAATATGGTCTTTTAAAATAGCTTTATTTTAAGTCATATATGTGGAAATATAGCCGCTTATTTATAAAGTGTTTGCTATTAAACTGGATATTTTCCTAACATTACATATTTATTAATAGTCATAATAGCGAATTTAATGCAACAGAATTGGGTTCTTATTTTTACTTTTATTTTAGAAATCAACAGTTTTTCATTCAACAAATTATTTCATCCAACGCTTTTGAATGCATTATTATCATTCCCATATTTCATTATAAAAATAATATCAGCAATTGTAATAATCGATTATCAGAATTTCATTTCTGGTGATACATATTCGTATACCATATACATTATATTCTTATTATTGTATATATTCTTATTATTGTATATATTCTTTGTAGTTTTTTAAATTTTTATTAAAATAATTTTTTAATTTTTCAAATTCAAGAAATTGTTATTAGCATTCAACGAATTATTTCATCCAACTTTTTTTCATATTTTATTTATTCGTATGTTTTTTAGTTTTTTATGATTTTTATCCTAATCATTTTCACCTTCTAATAGTATAAGTTATTTAAATGTATTAATGTTGAAAGCTTAGTATGAATTTAAATGTGGCCTGTGAAATTCAACTATTCAACTCATCATCTACGAACTAATCTTCTCTCTTTCTTCTGCATATTAATGCTGACTCACACATTCCAATTCTATATGGCAGAACCTGCATTTGTTGTAATTACTTATACTTGCCATTTTCTTGAATGCATTGCTCATTAATCCCTGGTCTTAAACAGCCATTATAACCCTTTCCTGATCGTGGTGTAGGGCTCCCCTTTTGAGCTAACAAAAGCTTAATATGAATTTAAATATTACCTGTAAAATTAGCCTATTCAACTCATGGTCTACAAACAACTTGTTTTTTCTGCATATTAATGTTGTATCTATAACCAGTAGATTTATTACTGTCTTTTAAATCTTTTTAATTCGTTTAAAAATTACTTTTCCTTAACTTTTTTTTACTTGATTTGGGATATTTATATCTTTTAAACCTTTTTAATTCGCTTTAAAATTACGTTTCCTTTTTGAACCAAGAAAAAAATTTAACATTTTCTTCTTTGATGAATGAAAAGTCTGATGATTTGTATGGTTTATGCAATAACAAACGTGTAAGACGCAGTATTTTAAACAATATGTATGTTAATTTAATGTTTAATAAAGTTACATATGCTCTGAAAATGTAAATCATTTTTATTGAGTTTAATAAACCGTTGCAATTTTAAGATATGTTTATTGAATATATACATTATATACAACGTGAAAATTGTCATGTAATATTTACCATT
Source organism: Euprymna scolopes (assembly GCF_053919585.1). NCBI lineage: Eukaryota > Metazoa > Mollusca > Cephalopoda > Sepiida > Sepiolidae > Euprymna > Euprymna scolopes. The sequence continues at coordinate 207,131,537 of NC_136527.1, read as the reverse complement.
GTTATGAGAGAAATCTACCGACGTTCATCAGCAATGGTTTGCTTTTTGCTTTACTAACGCACATGCATACACTTGATATAGGAATATGTAAATTTATCAAAAGTCTCGACAATTTCTTAAAAGAAACTTATTTAATGCGTAAAACGTAAGTAATTCGGTTGGAAAAAACTACAGTAAAATCTATACATTTATTTTTTTATTAGTTATTTCTCGTTTTCCGTATATATTTCTCAAATTTAAAGCATATTATTAAAATTCATAGATTGTTTAAGGATATCCGTTTATCGCTAATTCATTTGAACATAGAAATTGTTGTTACTACATGTGTTTAACTCATCAGCGAATTAATATTTAATCATTTACTATTGATTAAAACAAAATTGTTATTTAATAATTTGTTAATACACAATTAACATTGTAAGGATGTTACACAGTCTGCTTAAACCTTGCTAGAAAATTACATAAGAGTATCCTATACGTAAACATTTAGATTACCATATGTATTGTGTATTGTTGCCAAATATTGCTTCGTGCAACTACCAAGACCATATTTGTCTTAGACTTCTAAAAAAAGTTTCAAGTATACGCTCTGCACCAACGTACTTACTCCTGAGAGAACTATATTGTATCCTCTCAACCTACATACTCCTGATCAAAATCCAACCATTCTTCTTTGTTGATGCTTGTAAGGCTTCTATTGTTTGAGACGAAAATAGTGAAAATTGGGATTGGAATGTTTTATCTTAAAATATTTGATCCATTCTTAATTCATCTGAACGTTAAAATTATTTGTAATCATAGACGGTTAACTTATAAGCGAGTTTATTTTTTATATTTAAATATTAGTAAGACAAAGTATTTGAATTATTATTAACATATAACAAACATTTAACCTAATTATATTATTTTGATTTTTAACTAAACATTTTATAACAATAGAACTACCACATATAGATTGATATTTTCTTTGCTTGGGACAATTACATTTTCTATTTCTTCTGGCGTATTTCTCAATTTTTCAATCCTATTATTCCAAACCAATGAAGAAAAATATCCGTACATCTCTAATTCAGCTTAACATATTTTTTAAAACATAATCACATGTAAGATCAGCACATTTAATAATAAATCTATAAAAATGGTTTTATGATTAGAAAGTTAATTCTGTTTCCTATTTTTAAGGAATATAGTTTTAAGAGATTTTATAGTGAATTGTTATAGGAAATGAAAACGGACAGAGTAGAGCTCCACGTCTACAGCTTTGAAGTGAAAGATACTGGAATATGATGATGTATTATAACGAGGTACCTGAACAGTGAATTAATTAACACTAGATAAACAAGTCAAACGAGCAGAAACTTGCCATTATTATTGATTTTTTTGTTGAATAAAATATTATTTCATATGATTATCATTATTATTGAATAACATTAATACATTCATATGATTATCATTATTATTGAGTTTTTTATAGAATAAAATATTATTTCATATGATTATGATTATTATTGAGTTTTTTATTGAATTAAATAGTATTTCATATAATTATCATTATTATTGAGTTTTTTTATTGAATTAAATATAATTTCATATGATTATCATTATTATTGAGTTTTTTATTGAATAAAATAAGATGTCATATGCTAATCATTATTATTTGGTTTTTATTGAATTAAATATTATTTCATATGATTATCATTATTATTGAGACTTTATTGAATTAAATATTATTTCATATGATCATCATTATTATTGAGTTTTTTATAGAATAAAATATTATTTCATATGATTATGATTATTATTGAGTTTTTTATTGAATAAAATAAGATGTCATATGATTATTATTATTATTAAGTTTTTTTATTGAATAAAATATTTCATATAGTTATCAATATTATTGAGTTTTTATTAGATTAAATATTATTTCATGATTATCATTATTATAGGTTTTTTATATAATAAAACAAGTATCATATGATTATCATTATTATTGAATAAATAAGATTTCATATGATTATCATTATTATTGAGTTTTTTATTGAATTAAATATTATTTCATATAATCATCATTAAATTGAGTTTTTTATTGAATTAAATATTATTTCATATGATTACAATATTATTGAGTTTTTATTAAATTAAATATTATTTCATATGATCATGATAATTATTGATTTTTTTATTTAATTAAATATTATTTCATATGATTATCATTATTATTGAGTTTTTATTGAATTATGACTTTCATGATTTTTGAGTTTTTTATTGAATTAAATATTATTTCATATGATTATCATTATTATTGAGTTTTTATTAAATAAAATATTTCACATGATTATCATTATTATTGATTTTTTATTGAATTAAATATTATTCCATATGATTATCATTATTATTGAGTTTTTTGTTTAATTAAATATTATTTTATATAATCATCATTATTATTGAGTTTTTTTGTTTAATTAAATATAATTTTATATGAATATAATTATGATTGAGTTTTTTGTTTAATTAAATATTATTTTATATGATCATCATTATTATTGAGTTTTTATTGAATTATGATTTTCATGATTTTTGGGTTTTTTATTGAATTAAATATTATTTAATTTGATTATATTATTTCATTATTATTGAGTTTTTTATTGAATTAAAAATGATTTCAAATGGTTTATATATGTATATATTATGTGTTGTATCAATATTAATTCATCTTCACATAATAATAAGAAAATATATATTATGTGTTTTATCAATATTAATTCATTTTCACATAGTAATAAGACAATATATATATTATGTGTTGTATCAATATTAATTAATCTTCACATAATAATAAGACAATATATATTATGTGTTGTATCAATATTAATTCATCTTCACATAATAATAAGACAATATATATTATGTGTTGTATCAATACTAATTAATCTTTATATAATAATCAGACAATATATATTATGTGTTGTATCAATACAAATTAACATTCACATAATAATCAGACAATATATATTATGTGTTGTATCAATACTAATTCATCTTCACATCATAATAAGACATTATATATGTTATGTGTTGTATCAATACTAATTAATCTTTACATAATAATCAGACAATATATATATTATGTGTTTTATCAATATTAATTCATGTTCACATAATTATCAGACAATATATATTATGTGTTGTATCAATATTAATTCATCTTTACATAATAATAAGCCAATATATATTATGTGTTGTATCAATACTAATTCATCTTCACATAATAATAAGACAATATATATATTATGTGTTGTATCAATATTAATTCATCTTCACATAATAATCAGACAATATATATTATGTGTTGTATAAATACAAATTAATCTTAACATAATAATCAGACAATATATATTATGTGTTGTATCAATACTAATTAATCTTCACATAATAATCAGACAATATATATTATGTGTTTTATCAATATTAATTCATCTTCACATGATAATCAGACAATATATATTATGTGTTGTATAAATACTAATTCATCTTCACATGATAATCAGACAATATATATTATGTGTTGTATCAATATTAATTCATCTTCACATAATAATCAGACAATATATATTATGTGTTGTATCAATAATAATTCATCTCCACATAATAATAAGACAATATATATTATGTGTTGTATCAATACTAATTCATCTTCACATGATAATCAGACAATATATATTATGTGTTGTATAAATAACAATTCATCTTAACATAATAATCAGACAATATATAATATGTGTTGTATCAATACTAATTCATCTTCACATAATAATAAGACAATATATATTATGTGTTGTATCAATATTAATTCATCTTCACATAATAATCAGACAATATATATTATGCGTTGTATCAATATTAATTCATCTTCACATAATAATCAGACAATATATATTATGTGTTGTATCAATACTAATTCATCTTCACATAATAATAAGAAAAAATATATTATGTTTTGTATCAATATTTATTCATCTTCACATAATAATAAGACAATATATAATTTGTGTTGTATCAATATTAATTCATCTTCACATAATAATAAGACAATATATATTATGTGTTGTATCAATACTAATTCGTCTTTACATATAATCAGACAATATATATTATGTGTTTTATCAATATTAATTCATTTTCACATAACAATCAGACAATATATATATATTATGTGTTGTATCAATACTAATTAATCTTCACATAATAATAAGACAATATATATTATGTTTTGTATCAATATTTATTCAGCTTCACATAATAATAAGACAATATATATTATGTGTTGTATCAATATTAATTCATCTTCACAAAATAAGACAATATATATTATGTGTTGTATCAATACTAATTCATCTTCACATAATAATCAGACAATATATATTATGTGTTTTATCAATATTAATTAATTTTCACATAGTAATAAGACAATATATTTATTATGTGTTGTATAATATTAATTCATCTTCACATAATAATAAGACAATATATATTATGTGTTGTATCAATATTAATTCAACTTTTACATAATAATAAGACAATATATATTATGTGTTTTATTAATATTAATTCATGTTCACATAATTATCAGACAATATATATTATGTGTTGTATCAATATTAATTCATCTTTACATAATAATAAGCCAATATATATTATGTGTTGTATCAATACTAATTCATCTTTACATAATAATCAGACAATATATATTATGTGTTGTATAAATACTTATTCATCTTAACATAATAATCAGACAATATATATTATGTGTTGTATCAATACTAATTAATCTTCACTTAATAATCAGACAATATTTATTATGTGTTGTATCATTACTAATTCATCTTCACATGATAATAAGACAATATATATTATGTGTTGTATCAATATTAATTCATCTTTACATCATAATCAGACAATATATATTATGTGTTGTATCAATAATAATTAATCTCCACATAATAATAAGACAATATATATTATGTGTTGTATCAATACTAATTTATCTTCACATAATAATAAGACAATATATATTATGTGTTGTATCAATACTTATTCATCTTCACATAATAATAAGACAATATATATTATGTGTTGTATCAATAATAATTCATCTCCATATAATAATAAGACAATATATATTATGTGTTGTATCAATACTAATTCATCTTCACATGATAATCAGACAATATATATTATGTGTTGTATCAATAACAATTCATCTTAACATAATAATAAGACAATATATATTATGTGTTGTATCAATACTAATTTATCTTCACATAATAATAAGACAATATATATTATGTGTTGTATCAATACTAATTCATCTTCACATAATAATAAGACAATATATATTATGTGTTGTATCAATATTAATTCATCTTCACATAAAAATCAGACAATATATATTATGCGTTGTATCAATATTAATTCATCTTCACATAATAATCAGACAATATATATTATGTGTTGTATCAATACTGATTCATCTTCACATAATAATAAGAAAATATATATTATGTTTTGTATCAATATTTATTCATCTTCACATAATAATAAGACAATATATAATTTGTGTAGTATCAATATTAATTCATCTTCACATAATAATAAGACAATATATATTATGTGTTGTATCAATACTAATTCGTCTTTACATATAATCAGACAATATATATTATGTGTTTTATCAATATTAATTCATTTTCACATAACAATCAGACAATATATATATATTATGTGTTGTATCAATACTAATTAATCTTCACATAATAATAAAACAATATATATTATGTTTTGTATCAATATTTATACAGCTTCACATAATAATAAGACAATATATATTATGTGTTGTATCAATATTAATTCATCTTCACATAATAATAAGACAATATATATTATGTGTTGTATCAATACTAATTCATCTTCACATAATAATCAGACAATATATATTATGTGTTTTATCAATATTAATTAATTTTCACATAGTAATAAGACAATATATATATTATGTGTTGTATAATATTAATTCATCTTCACATAATAATAAGACAATATATATTATGTGTTGTATCAATATTAATTCAACTTTTACATAATAATAAGACAATATATATTATGTGTTTTATTAATATTAATTCATGTTCACATAATTATCAGACAATATATATTATGTGTTGTATCAATATTAATTCATCTTTACATAATAATAAGCCAATATATATTATGTGTTGTATCAATACTAATTCATCTTTACATAATAATCAGACAATATATATTATGTGTTGTATAAATACTTATTCATCTTAACATAATAATCAGACAATATATATTATGTGTTGTATCAATACTAATTAATCTTCACTTAATAATCAGACAATATTTATTATGTGTTGTATCATTATTAATTCATCTTCACATGATACTAAGACAATATATATTATGTGTTGTATCAATATTAATTCATCTTTACATCATAATCAGACAATATATATTATGTGTTGTATCAATAATTATTAATCTCCACATAATAATAAGACAATATATATTATGTGTTGTATCAATATTAATTTATCTTCACATAATAATAAGACAATATATATTATGTGTTGTATCAATACTTATTCATCTTCACATAATAATAAGACAATATATATTATGTGTTGTATCAATACTTATTCATCTTCACATAATAATAAGACAATATATATTATGTGTTGTATCAATAATAATTAATCTCCACATAATAATAAGACAATATATATTATGTGTTGTATCAATACTAATTTATCTTCACATAATAATAAGACAATATATATTATGTGTTGTATCAATACTTATTCATCTTCACATAATAATAAGAAAATATATATTATGTTTTGTATCAATATTTATTCATCTTCACATAATAATAAGACAATATATATTATGTGTTGTATCAATACTAATTCGTCTTTACATATAATCAGACAATATATATTATGTGTTTTATCAATATTAATTCATTTTCACATAATAATCAGACAATATATATATTATGTGTTGTATTAATACTAATTCATCTTCACATAATAATAAGACAATATATATAATGTTTTGTATCAGTATTTATTCAGCTTCACATAATAATAAGACAATATATATTATGTGTTGTATCAATATTATTTCATCTTGACATAATAATAAGACAATATATATTATGTGTTGTATCAATACTAATTCATCTTCACATAATAATCAGACAATGTATATTATGTGTTTTATCAATATTAATTCATTTTCACATAGTAATAAGACAATATATATATTATGTGTTGTATCAATACTAATTCATCTTCACATAATAATAAGACAATATATATTATGTGTTGTATCAATATTAATTCATCTTCACATAATAATAAGACAATATATATTATGTGTTGTATCAATACTAATTAACCTTTATATAATAATCAGACAATATATATTATGTGTTGTATCAATACTAATTCATCTTCACATAATAATAATAAGACAATATATATTATGTGTTGTATCAATACTAATTCCTCTTCACAAAATAATAAAACAATATATATTATGTGTTGTATCAATACTAATTCATCTTCACATAATAATAAGACAATATATATTATGTGTTGTATCAATACTAATTCATCTTCACATAATAATAAGACCATATATATTATGTGTTGTATCAATATTAATTCATTGTAACATAATAATAAGATAATATATATTATGTGTTGTATCAATACTAATTCGTCTTCACGTAATAAATAGACAATATATATTATGTGTTGTATCAATACTAAGTCATATTCACATAATAATAAGACAATATATATTATGTGTTGTATCAATATTAATTCATCTTCACATAATAATAAGACAATATATATTATGTGTTGTATCAATACTAATTCATCTTCACATAATAATAAGACCATGTATATTATGTGTTGTATCAATATTAATTAATCTCCACATAATAATAAGACAATATATATCATGTGTTGTATTAATACTAATTCATCTTCGCATAATAATCAGACAATATATATTATGTGTTGTATCAATACTAATTCATCTTCACATAATAATAAGGCAATAAATATTTCATGTCTTGTATCAATACTAATTCATCCTCACATAATAATAAGACAATATATATTATGTGTTTTATGAATATAAATTCATCTTCACATAATTATCAGACAATATATATTATGTCTTGTATCAATATTAATTAATCTTTACATAATAATAAGCCAATATATATTATGTGTTGTATCAATACTAATTCATATTCACATAATAATAAGACAATATATATATTATGTGTTGTATCAATATTAATTCATCTTCACATAATAATCAGACAATATATATTATGTTTTGTATAAATACTAATTCATCTTCACATAATAATAAGACAATATATATTATGTGTTGTATAAATACTAATTCATCTTCACATTATAATCAGACAATATATATTATGTGTTGTATCAATACTAATTCATCTTCACATAATAATCAGACAATATATATTATGTGTTATATCAATAATAATTCATCTCCACATAATAATAAGACAATATATGTTATGTGTTGTATCAATACTAATTCATCTTTACATAATAATCAGACAATATATATTATGTGTTTTATGAATATAAATTCATCTTCACATAGTAATAAGACAATATACATTATGTCTTGTATCAATATTAATTCATCTTTACATAATAATAAGCCAATATATATTATGTGTTGTATCAATACTAATTCATCTTTATATAATAATCAGACAATATATAATATGTGTTGTATCAATACTAATTCATCTTCACATAATAATAAGACAATATATATTATGTGTTGTATCAATATTAATTCATCTTAACATAATAATCAGACAATATATATTATGTGTTGTATCAATATTAATTCATCTTCACATAATAATCAGACAATATATATTATGTGTTGTATCAATACTAATTCATCTTCACATAATAATAAGACAATATATATTATGTTTTGTATCAATATTTATTCATCTTCACATAATAATAAGACAATATATAATTTGTGTTGTATCAATATTAATTCATCTTCACATAAGATTAAGACAATATATATTATGTGTTGTATCAATACTAATTCGTCTTTACATATAATCAGACAATATATATTATGTGTTTTATCAATATTAATTAATTTTCACATAATAATCCGACAATATATATATTATGTGTTGTATCAATACTAATTCATCTCCACATAATAATAAGACAATATATATTATGTTTTGTATCAATATTTATTCATCTTCACATAATAATAAGACAATATATATTATGTGTTTTATCAATATTAATTAATCTTCACATAATAATAAGACAATATATATTATGTGTTGTATCAATACTAATTCATCTTCACATAATAATCAGACAATATATATTATGTGTTTTATCAATATTAATTAATTTTAACATAATTATCAGACAATATATATAATATGTGTTGTATCAATACTAATTCGTCTTCACATAATAATAAGACAATATATATTATGTGTTGTATCAATACTAATTCATCTTCACATAATAAAAAGACAATATATATTATGTGTTGTATCAATACTAATTCATCTTTATATAATAATCAGACACTATATATTATGTGTTGTATCAATATTAATTCATCTTCACATAATTATAAGACAATATATATTATGTGTTGTATCAATACTAATTCATCTTTATATAATAATCAGACAATATATATTATGTGTGGTATTAATACTAATTCATTTTCACATAATAATAAGACAATATATATATATTATGTGTTGTATCAATATTAATTCATCTTCACATAATATTAAGACAATATATATTATGTGTTGTATCAATACTTATTCATCTTTATATAAAAATCAGACAATATATATTATGTGTTTTATCAATATTAATTCATTTTCACATAGTAATAAGAATATATATGTATTATGTGTTGTATCAATATTAATTAATCCTCACATAATAATAAGACAATATATATTATGTGTTGTATCAATACTAATTCATCTTCACACAATAATCAGACAATATATATTATGTGTTTTATCAATATTAATTCATTTTCACATAGTAATAAGACAATATATATATTATGTGTTGTATCAATATTAATTCATCTTCACATAATATTAAGACAATATATATTATGTGTTGTATCAATATTATTCATCTTCACATAATAATAAGACAATATATATTATGTGTTGTATCAATACTAATTCATCTTCACATAATAATAAGATAATATATATTATGTGTTGTATCAATACTAATTCATCTTCACATAATAATAAGACCATATATATTATGTGTTGTATCAATATTAATTCATTGTAACATAATAATAAGATAATATATATTATGTGTTGTATCAATACTAATTCGTCTTCACGTAATAAATAGACAATATATATTATGTGTTGTATCAATACTAATTCATCTTCACATAATAATAAGACAATATATATTATGTGTTGTATCAATATTAATTCATTTTCACATAATAATAAGACAATATATATTATGTGTTGTATCAATACTAATTCATCTTCACATAATAAAAAGACCATATATATTATGTGTTGTATCAATATCAATTCATCTCAACATAATAATAAGACAATATATATTATGTGTTGTATTAATACTAATTCATCTTCACATAATAATCAGACAATATATATTATGTGTTGTATCAATACTAATTCATCTTCACATAATAATAAGACCATATATATTATGTGTTGTATCAATATTTATTCATCTTCACATAATAATCAGACAATATATATTATGTGTTGTAATAATACTAATTCACATTCACATAATAATCAGACAATATATATTATGTGTTGTATCAATATTAATTAATCTTCACATAATAATAAGACAATAAATATTTCATGTGTTGTATCTATACTAATTCATCTTCACATAAAAATAAGACAATATATATTATGTGTTGTATCAATATTAATTAATCTTCACATAATAATCACACAATATATATTATGTGTTATATCAATAAAGTTTCATCTCCACATAATAATAAGACAATATATGTTATGTGTTGTATCAATACTAATTCATCTTTACATAATAATCAGACAATATATATTATGTGTTTTATGAATATAAATTCATCTTCACATAGTAATAAGACAATATACATTATGTCTTGTATCAATATTAATTCATCTTTACATAATAATAAGCCAATATATATTATGTGTTGTATCAATACTAATTCATCTTTATATAATAATCAGACAATATATATTATGTGTGGTATTAATACTAATTCATTTTCACATAATAATAAGACAATATATATATATTATGTGTTGTATCAATATTAATTCATCTTCATATAATAATAAGACAATATATATTATGTGTTGTATCAATACTAATTCATCTTTATATAAAAATCAGACAATATATATTATGTGTGTTATCAATATTAATTCATTTTCACATAGTAATAAGAATATATATGTATTATGTGTTGTATCAATATTAATTCATCTTCACATAATAATAAGACAATATATATTATGTGTTGTATCAATACGTATTCATCTTCACATAATAATAACGCAATATATATTATGTGTTGTATCAATACTAATTCATCTTAATATAATAATCAGACACAATATATTATGTGTTGTATCAATATTAATTCATCTTCACATAATAATAAGACAATATATATTATGTGCTGTATCAATACTAATTAATCTTTATATAATACTCAGACAATATATATTATGTGTTGTATCAATACTAATTCATCTTCACATAATAATAAGACAATATATATTATGTGTTGTATCAATACTAATTAATCTTCACATAATAATAAGACAATATATATTATGTGTTTTATCAATACTAATTCATCTTCACATAAAAATCAGACAATATATATTATGTGTTGTATCAAAATTAATTCATCTTCACATAATAATAGGACAATATATATTATGTGTTGTATTAATACTAATTCATCTTCACATAATAAAAAGACAATATATATTATGTGTTGTATCAATACTAATTCATCTTCACATAATTATAAGACCATATATATTATGTGTTGTATGAATATTTATTCATCTTCACATAATAATCAGACAATATATATTATGTGTTGTAATTATACTAATTCATCTTCACATAATAATCAGACAATATATATTATGTGTTGTATCAATACTAATTCGTCTTCACATAATAATAAGACAATATATATATTATGTGTTGTATCAATAGTAATTCATCTTCACATAATAATAAGATAATATATATTATGTGTTGTATCAATATTTATTCATCTCTACATAATAATAAGACAATATATATTATGTGTTGTATCAATAATAATTCATCTTCACATAATAATAAGACAATATATATTATGTGTTGTATCAATATTAATTCATCTTCACACAATAATAGGACAATATATATTATGTGTTGTATCAATACTAATTCGTCTTCACATAATAATAAGACCATATATATTATGTGTTGTGTCAATACTAATTCATCTTCACATAATAATAAGACAATATATATTATGTGTTGTATCAATACTAATTAATCTTCACATAATAATCAGACAATATATATTATGTGTTGTATCAATACTAATTAATCTTCACATAATAATAAGACAATATATATTATGTGTTGTATCAATACTAATTAATCTTCACATAAAAATCAGACAATATATATTATGTGTTATATCAATACTAATTCCTCTTCACATAATAATAAGACAATATATATTATGTGTTGTATCAATATTAATGCATCTTCACATAATAATAAGACAATATATATTATGTGTTGTATAAATATTAATTCATCTTCACATAATAATAACACAATATATATATATTATGTGTTGTGTCAATATTAATTCATCTTCATATAATAATCAGACAATATATATTATGTGTTGTGTCAATACTAATTCATCTTCATATAATAATCAGACAATATATATTATGTGTTGTATCAATATTAATATATCTTCGCATAATAATAAGACAATATATATTATGTGTTGTATCAATATTAATTCATCTTCACATAATAATAAGACAATATATATTATGTGTTGTATCAATACTAATTCGTCTTCACATAATAATAAGACAATATATATTATGTGTTGTATCAATACTAATTCATCTTCACATAATAATAAGACAATATATATTATGTGTTTTATCAATACTAATTCATCTTTACATAATAATCAGACAATATATATTATGTGTTGTATCAATACTAATTCATCTTCACATAATAATAAGACAATATATAATATGTGTTGTATCAATACTAATTCATCTTCACATAATCATAAGACAATATATATATTGTGGTATATCAATACTAATTCATCTTCACATAATAATAAGACAATATATATTATGTGTTGTATCAATACTAATTAATCTTCACATAATAATCAGACAATATATATTATGTGTTGTATCAATAGTAATTCATTTTAACATAATAATCAGACAATATATATTATGTGTTGTATCAATACTAATTAATCTTCACATAAAAATCAGACAATATATATTATGTGTTGTATCAATACTAATTCATCTTCACATAATAATCAGACAATATATATTATGTGTTGTATCAATATTAATTCATCTTCACATAATAATAAGACAATATATATTATGTTTTGCATCAATAATTATAAATCTTCACATAATAATAAGACAATATATATAATGTGTTGTATCAATACTAATTAATCTTCACATAATAATCAGACAATATATATTATGTGTTGTATCAATACTAATTTTTCTTCACGTAATAATCAGACAATATATATTATGTGTTGTATCAATATTAATTCATCTTCACATAATAATAAGACAATATATATTATGTGTTGTATAAATACTCATTCCTCTTCACATAATAATCAGACAATATATATTATGTGTTGTATCAATATTAATTAAACTTCACATAATAATAATACAATATATATTTAGTGTTGTATCAATACTAATTCATCTTCACATAATAATAAGACAATATATATTATATATTGTATCAATACTAATTAATCTTCACATAATAATCAAACAATATATATATATTGTGTTGTATCAATACTAATTAATCTTCACATAATAATAGGACAATATATATTATGTGTTGTATCAATACTAATTCATCTTCACATAATAATCAGACAATATATAGTATGTGTTTTATCAATACTAATTCATCTTCACATCATAATAAGACAATATATGTTATGTGTTGTATCATTATTAATTCATCTTTACATAATAATCAGACAATTAATATATTATGTGTTGTATCAATACTAATTCGTCTTCACATAATAATAAGACAACATATATTATGTGTTGTATCAATATTAATTCATCTTCACATAATAATAAGACAATATATATTATGTATTGTATCAATACTAATTCATCTTCACGTAATAATAAGACAATATATATTATGTGTTGTATCAATACAAATTGATCTTCAAATAATAATAAGACAATATATATATATTGTGTTGTATTAACACTGATTCACCTTCACATAAAAATCAGACCATATATATTATGTGTTGTATCAATACTAATTCATCTTCACATAATAATAAGAAAATATATATTATGTGTTGTATTAATACTAAGTCATCTTCACATAATAATCCGACGATATATATTATGTGTTGTATCAATATTAATTAATCTTCTTATAATAATAAGACAATATATATTATGTATTGTATCAATACTAATTCATTTTCACGTAAAAATAAGATAATATATATTATGTGTTGTATCAATACGAATTCATCTTCACATAATAATAAGACAATATAGATCATGTGTTGTATCAATACTAATTCATCTTCACATAATAATCAGACAATATATATTATGTGTTGTATCAATACTAATTCATCTTCACATAATAATAAGTCAATATATATCATGTGTTGTATCAATACTAATTCATCTTCACATAATCATAAGACAATATATATATTGTGTTATATCAATACTAATTCATCTTCACATAATAATCAGACAATATATATTGTGTGTTGTATCAATACTAATTCATCTTCACATAATAATAAGACAATATATATTATGTGTTGAATTATATTAATTCATCTTCACATAATAATCAGACAATTAATATATTATTTGTTGTATCAATACTAATAAATCATCACAGAATAATAAGACAATATATATTATGTGTTGTATCAATACTAAGCCATATTCACAATATAATCAGACAATAAATATATTATGTGCTGTATCAATACTAATTCATCTTCACATAATAATAAGACAATATATATATTATGTGTTGTATCAATATTAATTCATCTTCACATAATAATCAGACAATAAATATATTATGTGCTGTATCAATACTAATTCATCTTCACATAATAATCAGACAATATATATTATGTGTTGTATCAATATTAATTCATATTCGCATAATAATCAGACAATAAACATATTATGTGTTGTATCAATACTAATTCATCTTCACATAATAATCAGAGAATATATATTATGTGTTGTATCAATATTAATTACTCTCCACATAATAATAAGACAATAAATATATTATGTGTTGTATAAATACTAAGACATATTCACATAATAATCAGACAATAAACATATTATGTGTTGTATCAATACTTATTCATCTTCACATAATAATAAGACAATATATATATTATGTGTTGTATCAATAAGTATTCATCTTCACATAATAATCAGACAATACATATATTATGTGTTGTATCAATACTAATTCATCTTCACATAATAATAAGACAATATATATTATGTGTTGTATCAATAATAATTCATCTTCACATAAAAATAAGACAATATATATCATGTGTTGTATCAATACTAATTCATCTTCACATAATCATAAGACAATATATATATTGTGTTGTATCAATACTAATTCATCTTCACATAATAATAAGACAATATATATTATGTGTTGTATCAATATTAATTCATCTTCACATAATAATCAGACAATATATATTATGTGTTGTATCAATACTAATTCATCTTCACATAATAATCAGACAATATATATTATGTGTTGTATCAATAGTAATTCATGTTAACATAATAATCGGACAATATATATTATGTGTTGTATCAATACTTATTCATCTTCACATAAAAATCAGACAATATATATTATGTGTTGTATAAATACTAATTCATCTTTACATAATAATCAGACAATATATATTATGTGTTGTATCAATATTAATTCATCTTCACATAATAATAAGACAATATATATTATGTTTTGCATCAATATTAATTCATTTTCACATAATAATAAGACAATATATATTATGTGTTGTATCAATACTAATTCATCTTCACATAATAATCAGACAATATATATTATGTGTTGTATCAATACTAATTCATCTTCACGTAATAATAAGACAATATATATTATGTGTTGTATCAATATTAATTCATCTTCACATAATAATAAGACAATATATATTATGTGTTGTATCAATATTAATTCATCTTCACATAATAATAAGACAATATATATTATGTGTTGTATCAATACTAATTCATCTTCACATAATAATAAGACAATATATATTATGTGTTGTATCAATACTAATTCCTCTTCACATAATAATAAGACAATATATATTATGTGTTGTATCAATACTAATTAATCTTCACATAATAATAAGACAATATATATTAAGTGTTGTATCAATACTAATTCATCTTCACATAATAATAAGACAATATATATTATGTGTTGTATCAATACTAATTCATCTTCACATAATAATCAAACAATATATATATATTGTGTTGTATCAATACTAATTAATCTTCACATAATAATAGGACAATATATATTATGTGTTGTATTAATACTAATTCATCTTAACACAGTAATCAGACAATATATAGTATGTGTTTTATCAAAATTAAGTCATCTTCACGTAATAATAAGGCAATATATATTATGTGTTTTATCAATATTCATTCATATTCACATAATAAGAAGACAATATATATTACGTGTTGTATCAATACTAATTCATCTTCACAAAATTATAAGACAATATATATTATGTGTTGTATCAATACTTATTCATCTTCACATAATAATCAGAAAATATATATTATGTGTTGTATCAATACTAATTCATCTTCACATAATAAGACAATATATATATTGTGTTGTGTCAATATTAATTCATCTTCACATAATAATAAGACAATACATATTATGTGTTGTATCAATATTAATTAATCTTCACATAATAATAAGACATTATATATTATGTGTTGTATAAGTATTAATTTATCTTCACATGATAATCAGACAATGTATATAATGTGTTGTATCAATACTAATTCGTCTTCACATAATAATAAGACAATATATTATGTGTTGTATAAATATTACTTCATTTTCACATAATAATAAGACAATATATATTATGTGTTGTATCAATATTAATTCATCTTCACATAAACATCAGACAATTAATATATTATGTGTTGTATCAAAAAAAATTATATTCACATAATAATAAGACAATATATATTATGTGTTGTATCAATATTAATTCATCTTCACATAATAATAAGACCATATATATTATGTGTTGTATCAATATTAATTTATCTTCATATAATAATCAGACAATTAATATATTATGTGTTGTATCATTATTAATTCATCTTTACATAATAATCAGACAATTAATATATTATGTATTGTATCAATACTAATTCGTCTTCACATAATAATAAGACAATATATATTATGTGTTGTATCAATATTAATTCATCTTCACATAATAATAAGACAATATATATTATGTATTGTATCAATACTAATTCATCTTCACGTAATAATAAGACAATATATATTATGTGTTGTATCAATACAAATTGATCTTCAAATAATAAGACAATATATATATATTGTGTTGTATTAATACTCATTCATCTTCACATAAATATCAGACAATATATATTGTGTGTTGTATCAATACTAATTCATCTTCACATAATAATAAGACAATATATATTATGTGTTGTATTAATACAAAGTAATCTTCACATAATCATCCGACGATATATATTATGTGTTGTATCAATATTAATTAATCTTCACGTAATAATAAGACAATATATATTATGTATTGTATCAATACTAATTCATTTTCACGTAAAAATAAGATAATATATATTATGTGTTGTATCAATACGAATTCATCTTCACATAATAATAAGACAATATAGATTATGTGTTGTATCAATACTAATTCATATTCACATAAAATCAGACAATATATATTATGTGTTGTATCAATACTAATTCATCTTCACATAATAATAAGACAATATATATCATGTGTTGTATCAATACTAATTCATCTTCACATAATCATAAGACAATATATATATTGTGTTATATCAATACTAATTCATCTTCACATAATAATAAGAGAATATATATTATGTGTTGTATCAATACTAATTCATCTTCAAATAATAATAGGACAATATATATATATATTGTGTTGTATTAATACTAATTCATCTTCACATAATAATCAGACAATATATATTGTGTGTTGTATCAATACTAATTCATCTTCACATAATAATAAGACAATATATATTATGTGTTGAATTATATTAATTCATCTTCACATAATAATCAGACAATTAATATATTATTTGTTGTATCAATACTAATTAATCATCACAGAATAATAAGACAATATATATTATGTGTTGTATCAATACTAAGCCATATTCACATAATAATCAGACAATAAATATATTATGTGCTGTATCAATACTAATTCATCTTCACATAATAATAAGACAATATATATATTATGTGTTGTATCAATACTAATTCATCTTCACATCATAATCAGACAATAAATATATTATGTGTAGTATCAATATTAATTCATATTCGCATAATAATCAGACAATAAATATATTATGTGTTGTATCAATACTAATTCACATTCACATCATAATCAAACAATATATATTATGTGTTGTATCAATACTAATTCATCTTCACATAAAAATAAGACAATAAATATATTATGTGTTGTATCAATACTAATTCATCTTCACATAATAATAAGGCAATATATATATATATATTGTGTTGTATCAATACTAATTCATCTCCACATACTAATAAGACAATATATATATTGTGTTGTATCAATATTAATTCATTTTCACATAATAATAAGACAATATATATTGTGTTGTATCAATACTCATTCATCTTCACATAATAATCAGAAAATAAATCTATTATGTGTTTTATCAATACTAATTCATCTTCACATAATAATAAGACAATAAATATTGTGTTGTATCAATATTTATTCATCTTTACATAAAAATCAGACAATATATATTATGTGTTGTATCAATACTAAGTCATCTTCACATAATAATCAGACAATATATATTGTGTGTTGTATCAATACTTATTCATCTTCACATAATAATAAGACAATATATATTATGTGTTGTATCAATACTAATTAATCTTCACATAATAATCAGACAATATATATTATTTGTTGTATCAATACTAATTCATCTTCACATAATAATCAGACAATATATATTATGTGTTGTATCAATACTAATTTAACTTTACATAATAATCAGACAGTAAATATTATGTGTTGTATCTATACTAATTCATCTTCACATAATAATCAGACGATATATATTATGTGTTGTATCAATACTAATTCACCTTCACATAATAATAAGACAATATATATTATGTGTTGTATCAATATTAATTCATATTCACATATTAATAAACCAATATATATTATTTGTTGTATAAATACTAATTCACCTTCACATAATAATCAGACAATATATATTATGTGTTGTATCTATATTAATTTATCGTCACATAATGATAAGACAATATATATTATGTGTTGTATCAATAATTATTCATCTTCACATAATAATGAGACAATATATATTATGTATTGTATCAATAATTATTCATCTTCAGATAATAATAAGACAATATATATTATGTATTGTATCAATACTAATTCATCTTCACATAAGAATCAGACAATATATATTATGTGTTGTATCAATACTAATTAATTTTCACATAATAATCAGACAATATATATATTATGTGTTGTATCAATACTAATTCATCTTTACATAATAATCAGACAATAAATATATTATGTGTTTATCAGTACTAATTCATCTTCACATAATAATAAGACAATATATATTATGTGTTGTATCAATACTAATTCATCTTCACATAATAATCAGACAATATATATTATGTGTTGTATCAATACTAATTTATCTTCACATAATAATAAGACAATAAATATATTATGTGTTGTATCAATACTAATTCATCTTCACATAATAATCAGACGATATATATTTAGTGTTGTATCAATACTAATTCATCTTCACATAATAATAAGACAATATATATTATGTGTTGTATCAATACTAATTCATCTTCACATAATAATAAGACAATATATATTATGTGTTGTATCAATACTAATTAATCTTCACATAATAATCAGACAATAAATATATTATGTGTTGTATCAATACTAATTTATCTTCACATAATAATAAGACAATAAATATTGTGTTGTATAAATATTAATTCATCTTTACATAAAAATCAGACAATATATATTATGTGTTGTATCAATACTAATTAATCTTCACATAATAATCAGACAATATATATTATGTGTTGTATCAATATTAATTCATCTTCACATAATAATAAGACAATATATATTATGTGTTGTATCAATACTAATTCATCTTAACATAATAATCAGACAATATATATTATGTGTTTATCAATACTAATTAATCTTTACATAATAATAAGACAATATATATTATGTGTTGTATCAATACTAATTCATCTTCACATAATAATAAGACAATATATATTATGTGTTGTATCAATACTAATTAATCTTCACATAATAATAAGACAATATATATTATGTGTTGTATCAATACTAATTAATCTTCACATAATAATAAGACAATATATATTATGTGTTGTATCAATACTAATTAATCTTCACTTAATAATAATACTATATATATTATGTGTTGTATCAATACTAATTTATCTTCACATAATAATCAGACAATATATATTATGTGTTGTATCAATACTAATTCATCTTCACATAATAATAAGACAATATATATTATGTGTTGTATCAATACTAATCCATCTTCACATAATAATAAGGCAATATATATTATGTGTTGTATCAATACTAATTAAGTGTCACATAATAATAAGACAATATATATTATGTGTTGTATCAATACTAATTCATCTTCACATAATAATAAGACAATATATATTATGTGTTGTATCAGTACTAATTAATCTTCACATAATAAGACAATATATATTATGTGTTGTATCAATACTAATTCGTCTTCACATAATAATAAGACAATGTATATTATGTGTTGTATCAATATTAATTAAACTTCACATAATAATCAGACAATTAATATATTATGTGTTGTATCAATACGAATTCATCTTCACATGATAATCAGACAATTAATATATTATATGTTGTATCAATACTAATTCATCTTCACATAATAATAAGACAATATATATTATGTGTTGTATCAATACTAATTAATCTTCACATAATAATAAGACAATATATATTATGTGTTGTATCAATACTAATTAATCTTCACAAAATAATAAGACAATATATATTATGTGTTGTATCAATATTAATTCATCTTCACATAATAATAAGACAATATATATTATGTGTTGTATCAATACTAATTCATCTTCACATAATAATAAGACCATATATATTATGTGTTGTATCAATATTAATTCATTGTAACATAATAAGATAATATATATTATGTGTTGTATCAATACTAATTCGTCTTCACGTAATAAATAGACAATATATATTATTTGTTGTATCAATACTAATTCATATTCACATAATAATAAGACAATATATATTATGTGTTGTATCAATACTAATTCATCTTCACATAATAATAAGACAATATATATTATGTGTTGTATCAATATTAATTTATCTTCGCATAATAATCAGACAATATATATATTGTGTAGTTGTACTTCATTGTTTGGTGAGCATTGGATTAGATAGGCTTACCTAACATTTCTGTGCTGGCATTATCCACTCTGTTTGTTGTTTATAAAGTGCAGACTTAATAGGTATGAAGTTATTTAATTAGAACTAAAGCACAAGTTGTTCACGGAAGAAACTTTATAGAATTTTATGATCTCCACAGAATATGGTCTTACAAAATG